>NC_083227.1:169065389-169376223 GCF_032191835.1 Heteronotia binoei | reverse complement strand
CAGAGCTAAGGAAGTTCCTGGACAAAAACTTAAGCTGGGGGTTTATTAGACCCGCCACGGCGCTGCACACGGCCCCGGTACTATTTAGGAAGAAGAAGGACGGGGGGCTTAGACTTTGCACAGATTTTCGTGGGATAAACGCCATATCCATGTCCAATGCCTACCCCATCCCACTGATCAAAGACTTACTAAGCACAGTGTCGGAAGGGCTCATCTTCACCAAATTAGACCTAAGAGACGCCTACTTCCGAGTCAGGATTAAAGAAGGAGAAGAGTGGAAGACAGCATTCAACACCCCGATGGGGCAATTTGAATACTTAGTAATGCCGTTCAGACTGCAGGGGGCCCCCGGAGTGTTTATGAACTTTATCAATGAAGTGCTAAGAGAACACCTGTACAAAGGGGTGGTGGTGTACCTGGATGACATCATTATCTATTCTAAAGATCTACCTTCCCACATAAAGTTGGTGAGGAAGGTTCTCGATACCTTACTAGAGCACAAACTTTATGCAAAACTGTCTAAATGTGAATTCCATCAGAAAGAGCTGGACTATTTAGGCTTCCGGGTGTCGGGGAAGGGGTTGGCCATGGACCCAGTGAAAATTCAAGCAGTATTAGACTGGGAACCCCCAAGAACACGTAGACAGCTCCAATCCTTCCTCGGGTTCGCAAATTTTTACAGGGGGTTCATTGAGGGGTTCGCTAAAGTTATGCTGCCATTAACGGAACTGTTAAAGATGAAGGGGCGAGGCCCTGAGGCAAAGAAACCAAGCTCGAAACTAGTCTGGTCCCCTGAATGTCAAAAGGCGTTCGAAAAACTCAAAACAGCTGTTCACTAGTGAACCCATCTTAATGCACCCCAAGGAGCTGAAGCCCTTCGTGGTGCAATGTGACGCCTCCGATGTAGCCGTCGGGGCAATATTAATGCAGAGAGACCCCGAAGGGAGGCTGAGACCATGCGCGTATATATCTAAGAAATTTTCCAATGAGCAACGCAATTGGTCAGTCTGGGACAAAGAAGCATTTGCAGTAACATTTGCCTTAAAAACATGGCTGGAGGGGGCCAGAATGCCATTTGAAATATGGACAGATCACAAAAACCTAGAGGCACTCATGGAGTACCGAAAATTAACCACCAAACAGATCAGGTGGGTGAGATTCTTCACCAAATTTGACTTCACGCTACGTCACATCCCAGGCTCGAAGAATTTCTTGGCGGATGCCCTCTCCCAGCTGCCGCAGCATGAAAGCCAACGGGAGGAAACTATAGACTTGCTAATCCCGCCTTCGGCAGTAGCAGGGGGAGTGACCACTCAGTCGGGGAAAAAGACCGGGAAATCAGAACCCGGGGGGGAGGGGGATAAACTGATCA
Source organism: Heteronotia binoei (assembly GCF_032191835.1). Lineage (NCBI taxonomy): Eukaryota > Metazoa > Chordata > Lepidosauria > Squamata > Gekkonidae > Heteronotia > Heteronotia binoei. The sequence continues at coordinate 169,374,851 of NC_083227.1, read as the reverse complement.
CGGAAACAGAACGCGAGGGGGAGGAGCGACCAGAAGGCTTAGTAAAAGGAGAGGGAGGATTTTGGTATCACGAAGGGAAATTGTACGTCCCAAAAACCCTCCGCCAAGAAGTACTGATGCACTGCCACAGCAGCAAATTAGCCGGACATTTTGGTTATGTGAAAACGCTGCACTTAGTAAATCGACAATTTTGGTGGCCGCAAATGAAAAAGGACATTTCAGAATTTGTAGCCTCTTGTCCGACCTATATAATGGCCAAAAGAAGAGGTGGAAAACCCCCGGGGTTACTACGCCCCACCTCGACGGCAGGGCGCCCCTGGGCGGTAGTATCTATGGACTTTATAGTCGAACTGCCTGCCTCTAAGGGGCGAACGGTGATTTTGGTGGTGGTGGATACATTTTCAAAGCAAGCACATTTTATCCCCTGCAAACAGCTCCCCACGGCCAAAAAACTAGCAGGGCTCTTTTTCCAGCACATTGTGAAACTCTACTCATTCCCAGACAAGGTCATTAGCGACCGCGGCTCACAGTTCGTTGCCAACTTCTGGAGGGAGTTTTGTAAACTAACTGGGATTGAACAAGGCTTGAGTTCCGCCTACCACCCCCAAACGGACGGACAGACGGAACGTGTAAATTCTCTTCTCGAGCAATACCTTAGGTGCTTTATCAATTACCAACAAGACAATTGGGTGGATTTATTGCCTTTTGCTGAATACGGTTACAACAACAGTTTGCACAGCTCAACAAAATCCACCCCCTTCCAAATCGTGAATGGATATGACGGGAAACCCTTTCCTAATTTATCAGCCACTGACACTACCAGTTCCCCCTCTTCTTGTCGTCAGTGGTGGGAAATTCTGATTAAGGGGTGGGAATTGATCCAGGAAAACTTGGAAATAGCGAAGAAGGATTACAAGGCTCAATTTGATAAAAAACACTCCCCCGAATGGACTTTCAAGGTGGGGGACACAGTATTCCTGTCAACAAAAAACCTACCTTTGCCCCAATCGTCCAGAAAATTAGCATACAAGTACTTGGGACTGTTCAAAATCAAAAAAGTAATAAATGCTGTAACAGTCGAGCTAGAACTGCCCAAGATGTTTAGTAAAATACACCCTGTTATCCATTGCAGTCTTTTGAAAAAGGATCCTAGAGCTTACGTCTTGGCATCCACGCCCAACGACCCCCACCCCTATTCAAGTGAGGGGTTAGAGTCATCATGAAGTGCAAGAGATACTGGATGCCAAATTCAAAAGGGGAACTCTGCACTTCCTAGTTCGTTGGAAATACTTTCCCCCGTCTTGTGATGAGTGGGTCAGATCAACAGATCTAAGGGCCCCACTTCTTTTAAAAAGATTTTACCTACTGCACCCAGACAAACCCCGAGCAAGAGCTTAGGGGGGGGCAGTATGTCAGGCTCTGTAACTTTCCTATAATAAAAGCCATATAATATTAACCAAATGGACTCTTCATACTAACCCCAAAAGCCTTTGTTGTGTTGTAGCTAGTATGCATATCAAAGAGATACTGTTTGAAGTGTTAACCTTGTGCAGAGTGTGAAAGGAGTAAAAGAATGTGGCCGTTAATAGATACTACGTCTGGCCAGCATCCTCCCTTAGGCAAAGAGATGAGATAAGGAAGAGCTCTCATGTGAAAGTTTGCACCTTCAGTTTCTTTTGTTATGAGAATCACTTTGTTTAGATAATACTTTGATGTAGAATTCCATAAGACCCAGGGACCCCTAGTCTCTGGCATTAGTCTCAACTTCTGTTTCTTGCAATGAGTTTCCAATAAAGTGTCCATTTTTATCAATGAACACGGCCCTGAGTCTCCATCGCCTGACAGCTACCAGATAACAAGGTTCATCAAGACAAAAATTGGTCCATCTTATTAAGAAAACCTTGAACTTGTTCTCTGGGAAGCCTGGGAAAGCAGTATAAACTAGTCCCTATGTACTAAACTGCTAAACACAAAAAAACCCACAAAGCCTTTTAAAATCAGTTTATTTTTATTTATTTAGCCCACCTTTTTCATGTAATGATTATTGGATAAAGCAGGCAGCCATCTCATATCCCATTTCTCCTCATTAGGTTCTCGCCCTCATTCAGGTCCAGAAAGAGACTGGAGAAGGACCGCCCCCCATTTCCCACTTCGTTAGCTCCTGCCACCTGCTCTCCCTTGAAAGGCTGATGCAACAGGCAAAGGAGGTTGGAGGGGGGGTTCCCAGGGGCTGTTGGCTGCCAAAGCAACTGGAGCCAGTATCAGTCCAAGTCTCCAGGGGCAGGACAGCTATCGCCTGCTTCAAGTGAGTTTGCAGCTAAATGGTTGGACAACAGCTGAGGGGATGTTGCTTCCAGCATCACAGACTTCCCCGCCTCCAATGTCCAGTCACTTCCTCAGGACTTCCTATATGGAACACTTGTTACTTGCAATCATTATCTTTGCCTTCAAAGAACCAACTTGCATTAGGGGCAGGCTTCAACGAAGGTAGTCAGAAACAAGGGTTGAGATTTGAAGACCCAAGGTGGGGTGAGGAGGAACAATGGAAAGTAATTGGGAAAGTAGGGAACAGAGCAAACAATTTTTCTGCTTAAGGTAGTGCTCATTGTGGAAAATACTGCAAGATTCTTTTGAACGTCCAAATATGAGAAATACTATTTACCTACAGCTGATATTTTAGATATAAAAATGTAAAACAGTCATATACAAACTGGCTACTGCCTGCTGCCAGCAAGCATCCAATATCTGAGCTGATGTGATCTCAGGTAATATTTATGAACAACCTCTGCATCCACTTTCCCTTCATGCACAATGCTGTAAAATTCTAGTACTCGCCATAATCTTTTCTTCTAAACTGGAAAAAAAAAAAGCCCCAAGTGCTTTTGGCCTTTTTTTGTAGGAAAGAAGCGTCAGTGCCTTGATTCTTTTGCTGGGCTTTCCCCTCTGCACGTGACATCATTTATGGCAGGGGTGGGGAACCTTATTTCTGCCAAGGGTCATTTAGAAATTTATAACATCATTTGTGGGCCAGCAGGAACTTGTTTAGCATATTGGGCCACACCCCCTAATATTAGCATATTAGGCCAGACCAAGTTGAACTGGTGGTAGCTGTTCCCACCGCCCACCCCTGCCACCACTCCCTCCCTCCCTCCCTTCATGCAGAAACTGCAGCAGCTCCCATCAGACCCAAGGCATCCACATACCCCACCAGTCGTCCTTCACAACACCCACAATTCAGGCTCCAGAGAGAAAGACAGAGAGAAATAAAGGGAAATAAAGAAATGAGGGGGAAGAAAGGAAAATAAAGAAATGTGGGGAAGAAATGGGAAAAAGGGAAATAAAGAAATAGGGGGAAGAAAGGGGAAGAAAGGGAAATAAAGAATGGGGGGGGGAGAAAGGGAAACAAAAAAGGGGGGAAGGAATAGAAAGAAAGGAAAATAAAGAAATGAGGGGGAAACTTACTTGAACTGCCACAGTGATCCTTCCAGACCCTACAGTGATCTGGGGAGGCCGCAGTGCAGCTGTGCCCCATGATCCCAGCTGGCCCAGGGGAGGCTGTTGCACAGCCCAGCCCAGCAATCTCTGCTGGCTAGGCAGCCCCAGGGAAGCCCCTGTGCAGCACGGCCAGGCCCAGCGATCCCTGCCGGCCCCGGGGAAGCCTCCACTAAGCATGGCCCAGCCCAGCGATCTCCACCAGCTGGCTGGACCCAGGGAGCCCGCAGCGTGGTCTGACCCAGCAATCCCTGCTGGCCAGCTGGCCCCGGGGAGGCCTCTTTGCCACGTGCCTGGTCCAGCAATCCCTGCCAGCCGGGTCTGGAGAGGCTGCCGCGCAGCGTGCCCAGCCCAGCATCCCTGCTGGCCACTTCTGGGGAGGCTGCCGCACACTGCACCCAGCCCAACAACCCCCTCCGGCCAGGCCTGGGGAGGCTGCCATGCAGCGTACCTGGCCCAGCAATCCTCACTGGCTAGGCCCGGGGAGGCCACTGCGGAGTGCGCCCGGGCAGCAATCCCCTCCAGCCAGGCCCAGAGAGGCCGCCGCATGGCACGGCCCAGCAATCCCCGCTTGTCAGCTGGCCTGGGGAGGCTGCTGGCAGGCTGGCCCAAGGGACCTTGTGGGCCATAAACAGCCCGTGGGCCGGAGGTTCCTCACCCCTACTTTATGGGTAGCCAGCAAATAAAGAAAAAGATTCCAGGGAAAAGGGGCTCACGTGGGCCCTAGTGATAGTCAAAAGTCAATGTCGCTTGAAAGAATGAAGTGATATGAAGGGAGAACTGTGAAAGCTAAAGGAACAGGTAAAGCAAAAATGTCTAATGCTGGGTTGTTTCCAGGACTTTTTGGGTAGAAAACGCCCAGCAGGAACTCATTTGCATATTAGGTCACACCCCCTAATGGCACCATTGTTTTGCCTAGAAAAAGCCCAGCAGGAACTCATTTGCATATTAGACCACACTCTCGATGTCAAGCCGGTCGGAACTGCGTTCCTGCTCAAAAAAAGCCGTGATTGTCACAATATCAATGAGGCTCAACTTGGAGGCTTTTGATGTACTGAACATTAACAGGAAAGCTGCTGACCGTTTCACTGGGCTTTGCTTCCAAAGGGGAGCTCGGGAGAGTCAATAGAGGGCTGCACCATCTTCGGGAATGTCAAACATACAGCCCAAGGGGCTCCTATCAGGCCTGCAAGCAACTGGCTTCCTGTTCATCCTTTCTGTTCCCAGCATCGGAGCTAGCTTTTGCCCAGTTTCTGCTATTTTCTGCTTTGCAGAGGAGAGAAAGAAAGCCAAGCCTCCCTTCCCTCAATTGGCTGAGGGCTCTTTCCCCTCCTCCTCTAGGGAGGAAAGGGAACAGGAAGAGCCAGAGAGAGAGAGAGAGAGAGAGTCCTATAGCACCTTTAAGAAGACCAACAACATTTTATTCCAGGTATAAGGTTTTGCATGTCTGCACACTTCTTCAGTGAGATGGAGGGAGGAGGGGGAGAGAGGGGGTGGTTCCATGGTACTTGTAGAGATCCCCTTTCCAGTTCTAACAGTGTGTGTGTGTGGGGGGGGGGGGGAGAAATCTAAGAACACAGCTAACATTCTTTATTAGTGGAAGGGAGCGAGAGCCCAGTAGCCCCTTGACTAACAAAATTTGTGGCAGGGCATGAGTTTTCATGAGTCACCGCTCACTTCTTCAGACACAGGTAGCATGTCAGTCCATCTGTCCTGATATCTTGGAGAGTTAACTGATTTCAGACACCAAATGACAATAGCAAGTATTGGAAACTAGGTCTCAATTCAGTCCAGGAAGATGCATTGTCTTGAGCTTCATTATCAGTTGCAATTCATCAGCCTCTCTAATCTCCCTTTGAAATTCCTTTGTGAGAGAACTGCTACTCTTTGGTCAGCAACTGAATGTCCCGGAAGGTTAAAAAGTTCTCCCACTGGTTTTTGAATGTTGTAGTTTCTAATAGTAGTAGAAAGAGTAAGAGTCCTTTTGTTCCCACATTGTATATTGAAATTATCTGTTTTATAGCCTTTCCCTTCAAACTCCTAGCAGACTTTCCTATCAGATAGCATAGTGAATACCCTGGAGCCCTAGCTAATTGTGCTAAGATTTCAAGTGGATGTGTCCTTTCCTGCCACTTTCTCATTGTTTAATCTACATGTTAATTAGTTCTTGATTAACTTGGAAATTTCAAGCTACTGATTCTGCCCAGTATGGGATAATGGTATCACTCTAGACAAAATTTTCTATATATGCCCTGTTCCTTTGGTCTTTTTCTAAATAGCATGCAGTTATTAATATAGTATGTCAAAACTGGAAGATCCTCCACTGAAAGGCAATGTCAACAATCTGAAACAGTACCAATTGTGACTGCCAACTGCTTGTGACTGCACTCTTCAGGGGACTGCATGTCTGAATGTCTCACCACACCCATACTGTGTATGTAGAATGAAGAGTCATGGCCTCTTTCCTCCTGGTGCCCTTATTTTCTAAATGCAGGAAGTTTTTGTTATGAACAGAGCATTCAAATATGCAATCTAAATTCTAGACTCCTTGGGATACGGGGCTTCCGGGGTTGGAACATGGTGAGCTGACCTGTCTCTCACAGAGGGGCAGTACGAGTTCTTTGTTTTGGACATAAAAGGCATTTTAATGCCTGCTGTCTACCTGGTTCCAGTAAAGGAACTTGTCTAGGACATGCTTGTTATCTCGAGGGGAGAGACTTTGGCTGATGAGAGACCCCAGGAGGGTTTTTTTTTTCTGCTTTGAAGAACCCCCGATGAGAGATTGCATCCCATCGTCTACAAAGAATCTCTGGATTAAGTCATTGAATTGACTTAAACTCATCAAGGTTTCAGCCTTCTATAGACTATAATAACTTCTGAACGGTTTGACGTTTTGGACAAGATTAGACGGCGCTAAAGTAACAGATTCTTATCTATCACTCTGGGAGCAAATTAAGACTGTTTAAAGAAAAGTGCTAAGATCCAGAACTATTTGTCAAAGTAAGAAATTAAGGAGAAGTGGAAGAGGGTAAAGGTGGAATTTTTGGAGCGAAGAGAAAGCAGTAATGTGCAGAAAAATACTTGCTGTTTGGAATTTTTGTGGCTTTGAAAACCACCCCCCCAGCCATAACAAAGCTTCAGACTCTCATGACGAAGCAGGAAGTGACGACTCCTTCACTCATCATAGAGAACAATCATAGAGAACGGGACTTCATTGCCAGAGAGTCAGGAAGCAAGTGGCGAAAGAAGAGGAACCTCCAAACATCCGGGTATATTCCAGAACCAAGAACCATAGAGAATCATCAGAAGCCATTATAGAAAGGCCAAAGTTTTATTAAAAATAAACTGGATTTGGACTGTAAGAACATTTAAAACCAACACAAATCATCCTCAAATGGTGAAACAGTTTGGACTATATATTTGGAAATAAAGACTAAGCCCTAGGGGAAAAAAGGAAAACTTTTTAAAACACAGGCTTGAAAACAGCCATTTTGGGGAATTTAAGAACTTTAAAAATTAATATCTGGAGCTAGGAGGTTCCTAGGATGGCGATTTTGGCCTTGCTGGAAAGGGCAGGCTCCAATCTATTGAATGCAACCATTGGGTTGTGGAGACCAACTAAGATCCCATTATAAGCAATGGGCAGACAGTAATGTCTGATCAGAAGCTGGGATCTAGAGTTACACGTTTAAGAGCAGCCTCAGTGGGAGAAGGAAAAATGTCTAAACAAATCCAAGAACAATTGGACGCTATGGAAACAAGATTATTAAAGGCAATGAAGGAATTAATAACGGGCAGTGAAAAGAAATTAACTAAAGAAATAACCAAAGAAATCAACTCTAGTGCTGAAGAAGCAAAGAAAGAATTTAAGAAGGAGATTGAGGAACTTTAAAAAAAGAGTCTCAAGCAACAGCAAAAAAACCCTGAAGAGATTGAAGTTAAAATAAAAGACCAAGATGCTACTATCAAGAAATTGCAGGATAAAGCAATATTGCAAGACTGTAAGTTGATGAAGAATATGATTCGTCTAAGGGGAGTGCCAGAGGCTGACCAAGAGGATTTGAAGAAGTATATGGCTACAATTTTGGAAGAATTTCTGGAAGAAGACCCAGTTGAGGTGGAACGTATGTGTGACTATATATATAGGGTCAACTCAGAATTTGCCAGAAAGTGCAAGCTACCCTGGGACGTGGTAGTGAAATTTACTACAAGGGATGTGGTGGGAAGGATCTTAACCAAGCAGTTTAGTAGCCCAATGGTTGTGGAGGAAAGCAGAGTGAGAATCATGAAGGGATTGCTGAGAAAGGTCATCAGTGACAGAAAGCAATTCAAGAAACTGACTGACAAGCTAAGAGAGAAGGGCATAAGATATAGATGGATTTTACCTGAAGGTCTCAGCTTTGAGTATAATAGACTGAGAAAAACAATAGTGGACACCCAAGGCATGAATGAATTTTTGGTGGACAATAAAGATTCCGAGGGTACAGAATAATTGTAAAAACCATTATGGATAACAAATTAATCTCTTGGAATGTAAATGGACTTAACTCACCTCAAAAAAGAAAGGCAATTTTTCATTGGATTAAAAAGCAGAAATGTAATATAATTTGTTTACAACAAGTTTACATATTAAGCAATTGGATTACAAATTTTTATGAAACAAAGCTTTGGGAGAAGAATTTTTCTCACTAGCAAAAGATAAAAAAGGGAGTGGTTTTTTATATTAAAAAAGAACTGGAGCCAAAATTGGTTTTTAAAGACAATGAAGGTAGATATATTGCGGTGGAGGTGTTTATTAATGAGAAAAAGACATTGTTGCTGGGACTATATGCCCCTAATGGGTCGAAAGATGCTTTTTTCAAAGACATTTTGCAGCAACTTGACCAAATGAATTAAGAGCATGTAATGTTAATGGGAGACTTTAATGGAACTATTAAGAACTCTTTGGACAGATCTGGAAATAAAAAGAATAAAGATGGCAAGTTGCCAAAGTCTTTTTTTTGAATTAGTAAAGCAAGAAAGTTTGGAAGATATTTGGAGAGAGTTCAGTCCTAAGGTACGAGATTATACTTTTTTCTCAGCAAGGCATGACACTTTCTCGAGAATTGATATGATATGGTCTACGAAGGACCTGGGACTTATTACTAATAAAATAGAGATTCTTCCAAAATAGGTGCAGACCACAATTCATTACTGTGGTTAGCAAAAGGAGTAAAAAAGTGTAGAAGATGGAGACTAAATGAAGATTTGCTGCAAAAAGTTGAAGTAGTGAAATCTCTGGAAAAAGAAACTAAAGCTTTCTTCCAAATGAATGAAGATCAAGATGTTAAAATTCAGACCGTATGGGACGCATACAAAGCTGTTATGAGAGGAATTTCACTGAATAATAAAGATAAAAGAGCTAAAGAAAAACAAATGAAGGACTTACAAATAGAAATAGGCAGAAAAAAAATGACCTGAAGAAAAGACCGGGGAAGAAGAAAATATTGTGAGAGATTACAATTCTACAGAACCAACCGAGACACCTATTGAATAAGGAAGTGGAGTGGAACTTAAAAAGGTTGCAGCAGGAGTCTTTTGAAGGCGCTAACAAACCAGGGAAGTATCTGGCCTGGCAATTAAAGAAGAAAAGAGAGAAGAAATTTATAAATAAAATTATTTCAGATGATAAAGAAATTTTAGATCCAGCCGGAATTAAAAGGGAATTCTACAAATTTTATGCCAAATTATTTAAAGGCCAAGAAGTGAATAAAGAGAAAATTGAGGCCTATTTGCAAAGAATAAAAGTGAAACCTATAAGTGAAAGCATGGAAAATTTTTTGAAAGATTCAGTTGAGAAAATGGAAATTGAAGCAGCAATTTGTTCAATGAAAGTAGGTAAAGCTCCAGGTCCTGGTGGTTTTTCAGCAAAATTTTATAAAGTTTTGACAGAAGTATTAGTACCCAAACTTCAAAAATTGATGAACTGTATCAGGCAAGAGGGGAGGGTACCAAATGCATGGAAAGAAGCTGTAATTTCACTTATACCGAAAGAGGAAAGAGATTCCACGAATGTTAAAAACCATAGACCGATTTCACTACTGAATAATGATTATAAAATATTTGCTAGAATTCTAGCAGAACGACTCAAACAGCATTTGAACATTTTTATTCAACAGGAACAAGCAGGATTTCTCCCCAGAAGGCAAAATAAGCAATAATATTAGAACTGTAATAGACATTGTAGAGTACTATGAAAAACACCCAGAAAAAGAGGTGGCTTCATTTTTTGCAGATGCAGAAAAAGCCTTTGATAATCTTAATTGGGATTTTATGTTTGCAGTGATGGAAAAAATGGAATTAGGAGCCGATTTTATAAGGATGATTAAAGCTATTTATACAGAACAACAAGCCAAACTTTGTGTGAATGATGATTTGACTGAACAAATGATAATCAGCAAAGGTACAAGACAAGGCTGCCCTCTCTCTCTGCTGTTGTTTATAATGACCCTAGAGGTCTTACTAACTCAAATTGATGAAGATAATGAGATAGAGGGTTCGAAGTTGAAAAGTTTTTCCTACAAATATAGAGCATTTGCGGAAGACATGATGTTTATCAATGAAAATTCATTACAAGTAACACCTTTGTTGTTGAAAAAAATTAGAGTTTGGTGAGCTAGCAGGCTTCTATATTAATAATGAAAAATCTAAAATCCTTAGTAAAAATTTGTCATCATGTAAACAGAAGGAGTTACAAAATGCTACTGGTTGTGAAGTTGTGTCAAAAGTAAAGTATTTGAGTGTGGAGATTATGATGAGGAACATTGATCTATACAAGAACAATTATGAAAAGCTCTGGCATAAAATTGAAGGGGATATGCTCAAGTGGAATAAATTGAACTTATCTATGTTGGGGAGGATATCTGTAATTAAAATGAATGTTCTACCAAGAATTATGTTTTTCCTTCAGACTATTCCAATAGTGAAAGATAAGAAACAATTCCATCTCTGGCAAAGAAAGATTTCAGCATTTATTTGGGCAGGTAAAAAACCAAGAATTAAGATGAAAATTCTGACAGATGCAAAAAAAAGAGGAGGCTTTCAAGTACCTGATTTATTGTTATACCATGATGCAGTTTGTTTGGTTTGGATTAAGGACTGGATGACTTTGATTAACAAAAAGCTATTGGTATTAGAAGGCCATGGAAATGTTTTTGGTCGGCATGCGTATGTACTATGGGAAGGAAAGATTGGATGTTTTTTCCCCCACCATTATATAAGGAGGACTTTGTTGAATACTTGGAAAAAATATAGTAAATTTGGTGATGAGAGGAAACCGCTTTGGATAGTGCCAACTGAAGTCATAAAGCTGTCTAAAGTTCACAGGAAGAGAAATGGGTTACCTATGAGCAACTGCTAAAATTTCATGGAGGCAAAATAGAAATGAAGTCGGTGGAAGAGCTAAAAGATAAATTTGATTGATTTCAATCTTTACAAATTAAAAGCTTGGTAGAGAAAGATATCAGGAGTACAGGTATAAGACGTGAAAAAACAGAAATGGAGAAAGTGCTGTTGGGTGAAAATGAAAAATTGATTTCAAGGATCTATAAGCTATTACTGAAATGGTCTACAGAAGAGGAGGTGGTAAAACCTCAAATGATTAAGTAGGCAATAAATTTTAACAAAGAAATACAAATGGAGACGTGGGAACACCTATGGAAGAACTCTATGAAAATATCAACGTGCTATAACATAAAAGAGAACTGTTTTAAAAAGCTGTATAGATGGTACATGACACCTAAAAAACTAGCAAAAATGAACAATAACGTTTCAGATAGGTGTTGGAAGTGTAAAAAACAGCAAGGTTCTTTTTACCACATGTGGTGGACTTGCGAGAAGGCAAAACGATTTTGGTCTATGATTCAACAAGAGATATCGAAAATCTTGGGTTATAATGTCAAGAGAGCACTGGATGTTCTTCTGGTGGGATTTCAAATAGAAAGCTTCCCAAAGCAAGATAGGACGTTGTTGTGGTATTTGCTTTCAGCTGCAAGAACACTGTACGTGCAAATGTGGAAGCAAGACAAAATACCTGATAAGTGGGACTGTGTCTTAAAGGTTCTTAACTGGAGTGAAATGGACAAACTTACTAGAATCTTAAAATAATATAATTTGGAGAACTTTAAAGAAGATTGGAATAAATTTCAAAACTATGTGGAGGTGCAACAGAGGGTGAAGAGACATTTAGTGGTTTTTGATAATATTAACTGAACTCTAAAAGAGAAAAAGGACTGTGATTACTGAGTACTGTTTTAGTAGCAAAATATAAGTAGCTGAGTTTATACAGTAAATTTATGTGAGTTAAGATAAGATTATTTGAATAATTTTTAGAGATGATTTAAGGACTATGAAATATATCTTTAATGTTTAACAAGTAATAATTGAATTTTTAAAAGTGCAAAGAAGAATAGATTATGGTTATCTGATTAAATCTGTAATATTGAGGATTAAGAAGTAAGTAACGAGTGAAAGAATAAGAATAGTAGTTATATTGGAGTTCAGATAAAGTTAAGTGAATAATAACTTTTAGTTAAGATTCTATATATGTGAATTTTTACTTTTAAAAGGTTTTTAATTTGTTTTGTATACCGGCGGAGGTCACAATTTGGAGGCTGGGAGGGGAAAGAAATTGTGTAATGTATTGATGAACTATATTTAGATTTTTATAGTAGAATACTTTTCAATATATTGCAAAATAAAAAAAAAATTGTTCAAAATATGCAATCTAAATTCTGACGTCTCCCCCAGAAGCAGGGCTTTTTTGCAGAAAAAGCCCAGCAGGAACTCATTTGCATATTAGGCCACACCCCTGACATCACCATTGTTTCACACAGGTGTTTTATTTTTAAATTATTGTTTTATTTTAAAAGCCTAGCAGGAGCTCATTTGCATATTAGGCCACACCTTCCAATGCCGAGCCAGACGGAACTGCGTTCCTGCTCAAAAAAAGCCCTGCCCATAAGGGTGTGTCTGTGACTGCACGGTCCAGAAAAAACAATGCCTACTACCTGATATTTCTTAATATGTAGCTTTATTCTGAATCTCAGACAGGCAGTCCCCGATTGTAGTTGCTCAGTTATATTGGGTAGCAATAAGTACATAGTCAAAGGCTGCTTGTCTCAGGGCTGAGTTCTGGTACTTGAAGGCTTGTTACGGGGATAAGCCCATAATGCGCAGAACTGTTAACCTACCAAGACAAACATAGCATCCCAGCATGGGATCCTTTCAGGGGCTCAGTACAAATCCTGCCTCTGTTAGGGCTTCAAAAATCAGCAGGGCTGACAAGGCAAGCATCTTTCAGATCACATCACACAGATTGCATTCAACTTGGGGAAATCCCATGTTCTGCAGGCCTGGGCCCCGTCCTGGCTCAAATTAATCCTAGCAACCCAGTTGCATAGGAAAAATCCCACTCACTTTAACAAGGGCTCCCCTGGGGCAATTGGATTGTGGATTGCAGTTTAAACACAAGGCAAAGCTGCTTAGCAACAAAAACTATTTGTATAAATTATTAGTTGATGCTTGATGACAGAAATAAAAATCCAGATGTTATGTAAATGCTTCAATAATTGTATTGGTAGTAAATTAAGCATCTAATATTATTAACAACAATTGACTGATGCGTTAAGTACAATTAGAGTTGTTCCCTGTACTTCATTTCTGAAAACAGAGATTCCAGGTATCAAAGCCATCTGGAAGCCAGACCCTCTGACTTGAAATAATTATCTCCCGAGTCCCAGTAACAGGTATGCAGGGGGCTGGCAGCTGGTTTGGGAATGAAGAAAATTCATCCTGCACGTGCTCAGAGTCACTTTTTCCAAAGAACTAGACATTGGCTGGAATCAAGATGTCACACTAGGTGCCATTTTGAGGGGCATGACACCCCCTTAAGGGAAAGCCAGTTAGGGAAAAGAAACACTACCCCAGCCTCCACTGAAATCTTATAGTGGTTCTTACCTTTGGGACATGATTTTGAAGGCATCTGGAAGGTAGCATTGGACATTCTCCATCTGGAAGGGATCGGCATCGCAGATCTTGTCATCCGTGCGCCCATAGTTGGCATTCTCCACCATGATGACATCACTACCGGGACAGCGCAGCTCAATAGGATAGCCCTCACAGGCCAGTTCCCGCCGCACCAGACCAAAAGGTAGGCCAGCACGGCTTAGACCTGCTGGAATATGAAACGAGAGAGTGAGGCTTCTCTTCAGTCTTGAAGTTCCAGCTCATCTTCTGATTGATTTCTGTAATTTCCTCCCTGCCCCCCCCCCATGCACACACTTAGGTATGCATATCACATACCACTAGAACACAGCACTGAAAAGCAAGACTGTAAGGCTGTTTCCCCAGCTTTGGAGACTAAGGAGCTACAGAAATCAAGATTTCTGGCTTCTCTCTCTCTCTATTGTCTGCATATATGCCGTGTAACCTGAAACACATCTCCCTACAGCCAAGCCTGCTTTTCTATAAAGAAAAACAGTAGGGGTTTGGGATCCCCTCTTCTGACACTGTGGAACGTCTGCATATGAAGAAAATTCATCCATTTGTATGTCTTTATGTGGCGGGATGCTTACCCTGACTCTCTCTCTCTCTCTCTGCCTGCCTGCCTGCCCGCACCTACCCCATTTGCTGGGCTAAGTTGTATATTCTAACTAAGCTCCACAGACTCAGGCAGATGTGTCTTTAAAAACCCAGACATGTTTTTCACAAAGCACTTGGCTCTCCGCACCACCGGTGACCCACTTTACAGACAGCAGCTGAAAAAAACGGTCTGGGAAATGTGCTGAGAAAATTCTTTGCAATCCTTTTGAATCCTGCAAGGTTTTGTGAGACTGGAGAGGTATAGATGAGAAGTAAACAAGGGGGGAAACCAACTGAAAACTGAACAGGGATATCAGGGAGGTTTCCGGAAAGATTCTTGTTACAGCTTTCTGTTCATGTTTCTGATAGGGAAGATTTTGGGCATATACATGGATACCGGGGCTGAGGGCTCAGACTCCTGAATTTTGCTATCAGCCCTATCTGCAAAGAGAACAAAGACATCAAGATCTGTTTCCACATTTGTATTGTTGCAATTTAGGTAGGGGTGACACAGAATTCTAAAATTCTCCCCACCATGGTAGTAGCTGAAGAGAACAGGGAGCTATGACTTCTGAACACAGCTGTATGCACTGGACTTCGTCAGAAAGAAATTCTCTTGAAACACACAATCCAAAGGTATTTTCTCTTCACAGGCACCTCTGTGGCTGTTTATGAGGCACCCTCATACTACACGGGTCATTTGGGGAAGTGTGACAGCTGCATTTAGCCCAGGCATTCTCAGTTTTCATTCCAGGAGACTGGAAGCACACTATGCCTGCCTAGTAACCTCATGGTATGCTCCCCAGGTGATATCCTAACCAGATGTGACATTTTCCATGTGTTCACTTACAGGTACTCTTAACTGTCACATCACTTCTGGTTAGGTACTTTCATGGGCATTTTCCTCTCAGGTCAGCATAACCCTCCCCTCCAAAGGGATCTGCTTTCTTCTCCCTTCTGCATTCCCAACCAGCCTTTTTGCAGTGTGAAGGAGAAGGGGGTCTGAGGGAAGGTGGAAAAAGTGGGTGTCTGAACTTTGCACATTTCCGAAGAGGGCAGATGCAAGGCCACAAGAAAGTTAGTGAGGCTCATCATGAAATGCAGTGGCTTCTCTTCCACATCCAGAGAAAGCAGCATTGTGCTTGGGTGGGGGTGCACAGGACAACTGCAACTGGAGTTCACTGAGCTGCTGGTCCATGTAGCATCTATGCTGGACTGAGTGGGAGACTGTTACATTGCCTGGGGATAGCCTCCCTCAGCCACAAGCACTTGCACATATGAACGCTTCCAATCTCCACCAGTCACTGTTCTCTTTCTTGCTGTAGTGATTTGAGAACAAGCACTGACCCATCTCTCTACAAAGCAAGATGCCTAACCGGACATGACACAAATCTTGAGTCAAGTGGCACCTCTAAGACCAACAACGTTTTATCCTTTGTGTGCACACAGACTTCTTCAGACACAACCAAATCTGTAGACATGCAGACCTGACACCAAACCCTTATAACTATCTGTAAATGGAAGGTGGGGGGTATGGGTTTAGTTACCTAGTACAACAAGGAAGCTGGTGGCCTACTAGCCAGGCTGTAACTGTGAAGCTCAACCCCACTGGTTACCTGGCAAGTGTCCTTCAGATTTCCCAGAAATATGCAGCAGTCTGAACTGAGAACTATGAACTGGCTATTATGCCTACCAGGGCCAGTGTTCAGAAGTCAACATTTAACTTTTAAAAAATAAATTTTAATGGGGCTACAGAAAAAAAGAAAAATAGGGGAAAGAGAAAAAGCATTATTAAGTAAGCTTTGTTATTATTACACAATATATGGACAGTTTTACAAATACAAAGGATATTTCATAATCAATGTACAAATATGTAAGAGGAATAGATAGATAGATAGATAGATAGATAGATAGATAGATAGATAGATAGATAGATAGATAGATAGATAGATAGATAGATAGATAGATAGATAGATAGATAGATAGATAGATAGCATAATGTAACATTATTGTTTAGAGCAGAGCTATTGAACTCATTTGTTACGAGGGTCAGATCTGACATAAATGTCACTTTGTTGGATTGGATCATGTGTGCCATAAAATGTAACATGAAGTACCAGAGATATAAACTTTATAAAGATGATTTCAGATGCCAAATGGCAATAGGCTTGATTGGATTAGGTGTGACATGCAGAGAGCTAATAGGCGTGGAGCTATCATCATTGGTAATGAGACAGGAAACCTAAGTCTCAGTTTGGTCCAGGAGGATGCAAAGAAGAAACAGACATAAGTCTGAAGAAGTAAACGCTCACAAAAGCTCATACCCTGCCACAAATTTTGTTAGTCTTCAAGATGCTATTAGACTAGTGCTGCCAAGCCCCTGGACCAAGCGGGGGTTCTCCCACCCTGGAGGTTCCCAACCCACTGGCCCACATTGGGCTGGTGGGGGGGATCTCCTCCAATGTTGCCGGTGCAATGACATCTCCCGGAAGTGATGTCATCACGCCGGCAATGTCACGCATTGGCTGCTCTGGCATTACTGGGAAAACTCTATGCTCTAGCAATTTGGGAGTGAAAACTCTATGGCCATTGGGGACCTGGCAACCCTATATTAGACTCTTAGTGCGTTTTCCCACAGAGCTTACCGCGGAGCGACGTCCCTCTTTGCCACGCAGCGTCTGTGCGGATTTCCCACCAACTGCTCCGCAGAACCAGGAAGTGCCGGACCTTTTGCGTCGCAGATGTAAACCGCTAAAAACCAGTTTACGTTAGCGACGCAAAAGCTGCGGCTCTTCCTGGTTATGTGGAGCAGTTGGTGGGAAATCCGCGCAGACGCTGCGCGGTGAAGAGGGACGTCGCTCCGTGGTAAGCTCTGTGGGAAAACGCCCTTACTCTTTCTACATCTATAAGAAACCACAGCATTCAAAAACCAGCGGGGGGACATTTTAGCCTTCCAGGACATTCAGTTGCTGACCTAAGAGTAGCAGTTATCTTACAAAGGAATTTCAAAGGGAGATTAGAAAGAGAGACTGATGAATTTAATAATAAAGCTCAAGACAATGCCTCCACCTAGGTTTAAGAACATAAGAACATAAGAGAAGCCATGTTGGATCAGGCCAACGGCCCATCAAGTCCAACACTCTGTGTCACACAGTGGCAAAAAATGTTATATACACACATACACTGTGGCTAATAGCCACTGGTGGACCTGTGCTCCATACACTGTGGCTAATAGCCACTGATGGACCTGTGCTCCATATTTTTATCTAAACCCCTCTTGAAGGTGGCTATACTTGTGGCCGCCACCACCTCCTGTGGCAGTGAATTCCACATGTTAATCACCCTTTGGGTGAAGAAGTACTTCCTTTTATCCGTCTTAACCTGTCTGCTCAGCAATTTCATCGAATGCCCACGAGTTCTTGTATTGTGAGAAAGGGAGAAAAGTACTTCTTTCTCTACTTTCTCCATTCCATGCATTATCTTGTAAACCTCTATCATGTCTCCCCGCAGTCGACGTTTCTCCAAGCTAAAGAGTCCCAAGCGTTTCAACCTTTCTTCATAGGGAAAGTGCTCCAGCCCTTTAATCATTCTAGTTGCCCTTCTCTGCACCTTCTCTAAAGCTATAATATCCTTTTTGAGGTGCGGCGACCAGAACTGCACACAGTACTCCAAATGAGACCGCACCATCGATTTATACAGGGGCATTATGATACTGGCTGATTTGTTTTCAATTCCCTTCCTAATAATTCCCAGCATGGCATTGGCCTTTTTTATTGCAAACGCACACTGTCTTGACACTTTCAGTGAGTTATCTATCATGACCCCAAGATCTCTCTCTTGATCAGTCTCTGCCAGTTCACACCCCATCAACTTGTATTTGTAGCTGGGATTCTTAGCCCCAATGTGCATTACTTTGCACTTGGCCACATTGAACCGCATCTGCCACGTTGACGCCCACTCACCCAGCCTCAACAGATCCCTTTGGAGTTCCTCACAATCCTCTCTGGTTCTCACCACCCTGAACAATTTAGTGTCATCCGCAAACTTGGCCACTTCACTGCTCACTCCCAACTCTAAATCATTTATGAACAAGTTAAAGAGCATGGGACCCAGTACCGAGCCCTGCGGCACCCCACTGCTTACCGTCCTCCACTGCGAAGACTGCCCATTTATACTCACTCTCTGCTTCCTATTACTCAGCCAGTTTTTGATCCACAAGAGGACCTGCCCTTTTACTCCATGATTCTCAAGCTTTCTAAGGAGCCTTTGATGAGGAACTTTATCAAAAGCTTTCTGGAAGTCAAGGTAAACAACATCTATCGGGTCTCCTTTGTCCACATGTATGTTCACCCCCTCAAAGAAATGCAACAGGTTAGTGAGGCAAGATCTTCCCTTGCAGAACCCATGCTGAGTCTTCCTCAATAACCCGTGTTCATCAATGTGCCTACTCATTCTGTCCTTGATAATGGTTTCTACCAACTTTCCCGGTATTGAAGTCAGACTGACTGGCCTGTAGTTTCCCGGATCTCCTCTGGAACCTTTTTTAAAGATGGGGGTGACATTTGCTACCTTCCAGTCCTCAGGAATGGAGGCAGATTTCAATGAAAGATTACAGATTTTTGTTAGAAGATCCACAAGTTCAACTTTGAGTTCCTTCAGAACTCTCGGATGTATGCCATCCGGACCCGGTGACTTATTAGTTTTTAATTTGTCTATCAGTTGTAGGACCTCCTCATTTGTCACCTCAATCTGACTCAGGTCTTTCAACACCCCTTCCAAAATTAGTGGTTCTGGGGCGGGCAAAAAGTTCTCGTCTTCTACAGTGAAGACGGAGGCAAAAAATTCATTTAGCTTTTCAGCCATTTCCCTATCCTCCTTCAGTAATCCTTTTACCCCATGGTCATCCAAGGGCCCCACTGCCTCCCTGGCTGGTTTCCTACTTCTAATATATTTGAAGAAAGTTTTATTGTTGGTCTTTATGTTTTTTGCAATATGCTCCTCATAGTCCCTTTTTGCCTGCCTGATCACAGTCTTGCATTTGATTTGCCACAGCCTGTGTTCCCTTTTACTAATCTCACTTGGACTGGTTTTCCACCGCTTAAAGGAGTCCTTCTTACCTTTTACAGCTTCCATTACTTTATTTGTTAACCACGCAGGCCTTTTCTTATGCCTGTTTGTGCCTTTCCTAACTTGTGGTATGTATTTTATCTGAGCTTCTAGGATTATAGTTTTAAATAGCGTCCAAGCTTTCTCAAGGGTTTTGACCGTATGTACCTTTCCTTTCAGTTTCTTCCTCACATGCCTCCTCATCTCAGTGTATTTACCCCTTTTAAAGTTAAACGTGGTTGTGGTGGTCTTTTTGGACAACTCCCTATTTATACAAACGGTGAAATCAATAACATTATGGTCACTGCTCCCAAGCGGCGCAATCACTTTTACATCTCTCACCAAGTCTTGGGCATTACTTAGGACCAAATCCAGGATCGCCCCACCCCTGGTAGGTTCTGAGACCATCTGCTCCATAGCACAGTCATTGAGAGCATCAAGAAACTCAATCTCTTTCTCTCGACCAGAACACATATTGACCCAATCAATCTGCGGGTAGTTAAAATCACCTATTACAACACAGTTTTTACGTTTAGCCGCTATCTTTAAGCCTTCCATCATATTATAATCGTCCTCTCTCTTTTGATTTGGTGGGCGATAACAAACTCCCATAGTTAAATTTCCTTTTGGGCCCTCTATTTCAACACAAAGCATTTCTAAAAGTGAATCTAATTCTCTGATCTCAGCCTTACTGGACCGTATATCCTCTCTGACATAGACTCTTAGTGCGTTTTCCCACAGAGCTTACCGCGGAGCGACGTCCCTCTTTGCCACGCAGCGTCTGTGCGGATTTCCCATCTTCTCTCATTATCAATGCCTGCTATTGTCCTTTGGGGTCTGAAATCACTTCACTCTCCAAGATATCAGGACAGAGGGACTCACATTCTAGCTGTATCTGAAGAAGTCAGCAGTGACTCAGGAAAGCTGCCACAAATTTTGTTAGTAATTAAGGTGCTACTGGACTCTTGCTCCCTTCCACTAATAAAGATTGCAAGCTGTGCTGTTAGGTTTCTTTTATCATTTTTATCCATTAAAACTCGAAAGGGGGATCTCTCCAAGTGGAATAATGTGTTGCTTTCAGGCTGGCCAAAATCCACTCGCTGCTAGTGATCATAATAAAAAGTTTAAAAAGCAAGGGGGGGGGGGGTTAATGTGAAGAAAGGCAGCCAGTGAGGAGGGAGAGGAGAGAGGGAGACCACATATTGAACTGGAAATATATGGAACCATAAAGATATTTTTAAAATACTTAGCCATCTACATCCAGGCATTTAATCATGGAATCCAATCCAAGTGTTGTAACTCCTAAACAGGGTCTCTTTGAAAGAAAATAAAATCCCAGATACACACATAGTAATCTAATCAAAAAAACCCTTTTCAGAATCAGCCAAAATAATTTCTCTTTAATTCCCCTTATCCCAGATGCATCTCTTTTCTGCATTCAGGAGTGCCTGCCGTTCTGTTCTTGAAACAAATTGTATTTCTTATGTCTGTTATAGAGGGATACTTTTTGGAGGGGGCGGGGAATGTTTTTACTTTTACAGCTAACTTTAAATCTGTGTAACCCATGTAACCCAGGCTCACCCAGTTATCATGCTACTAAGGCAACCGACGTCTAGGCCCTTGAATGGACACCTTCCTGACTGTTGTGACCTTGGACTGGACTGCAAATACACTCACGGTGATGATATTTGGTGGGAAAACGTTTGAATGTTTTGAAGGCAGCAGGGAGAGGCGCCAGAATGCACCTATTGAAATGCTCTACATCTACCCTGTCGTAACCATTAGCTCCTCATTCCTAGCCAGGCTGTTCATTCATAGATTGGCCGTTGCTTTTCAGTACTAATAAACTTCATCTATGGTTTCATCCAAGTAGTTTGTTTGACTGATACTTGGCTCGTCCTGACATCTGCCACCCATCCTGTTTTAACATGCGTGTGTGAGAGAGCAGGAATCAAAGAAAACAGCAGAACAAGGCTGCCCCCCCCCCCGACCCAAAGTGTGCATGCACAAAAAGCTTATACTTGGAATACATCTTCGATGGTCTTGAAAGTTCCATGGGACTCCCTTTTATTGCGGGTGCACTTCCTTCCACTTCCCTCCCTCCCTCCCTCCCTCTCCAAATGATGGAAGACAGACTTGGCAATGTAGGAGCAACCCCAGTAGAGGAAGAAGAGATCAGGGGAGCTTTTATCTGGTGTACATGCGTGTGCTCTCTTATTTCTTCCCCCTCACTTCCTCCCCAAAAAAGGGAAGACAGGCTTGGCAATGCAGCAGCAGCACCCCATTGGAGGAAGAAACAAGGGAGTGGGAGAACTTTTTTGCTGTTGCGCATTCATGCACTCTCTTTTTCCTTCCCTCTCAAGAGAGGCTTGGCACTGCAGCAGCAGATGGGAAAAGAAGGTGGGAGACAGGTAATTGCTTGCAGGATGGATACCAACCCTGCAGGAGCTGGAATAGGCCTCTGGGCTGGACATTTGACACCTCTGGTTTAGAGGTCCATGATAGCTACCTATTAAAACCTCTATCTGTAATCTATAATATTCTTATGCTTTCGAGTTTATTCTACTGTATGAAGTGACTCAGCTGTGCTAGGGGAAGGAGCTGGGACAGAATTGCTGGTGAGGTGACTATTAATTTTGCTTTTCCTAAACTGCTGGGGATCATTAATTAAGTTTGCTGCATGAGAGAACTGTGTGAGTGCTTGGAGCCTTCTGGAGAGGGGTTTCTGATAACTTCTCTGTGTTTTTTGCCTTGTTTGTTGCTGAGAGAGGAGAGCCTGTTTGCCTGGGGGTGGCTACTGTTGCTCTGACTGTTGAGTCAGAGGTGGGAGCTGTGAGCTTTTCAATGAGGAGGAAGTGATTCAGCTATGCTGGGGAAAGGAGTTGGGACAGAACTGCTGTTGAGTTGAATGTTAATTTTCCCTAAACTGCTGGGGAGCATTAACTGAGGTTGCTGTGTGAGAGAACTGTGTGAGTGCTTGTTGCCTGCTGGAGAACGGTTTCCGATTGCTTCTGGGTGTTTTTTGTTGCTGAGAGGGGGGCCTGGTTTGCCTGGGGGTGGTTGCTGACCCCACCCTCTATTGTTGCTTTGGCTGTTGAGTCAGAGTTTGGGGCTGGGAGCCTTTAAATTGCAAGGCCCCTCCTCGCCAGAGGCACAAACTGAAGGGCTCTTGCACTGTGGCTCTTAGCCTTTGTGTCTGGCCTGATGGTCCTGTAGGAAGGTGTGTAGCTATTCACAAGTAGTCTTGAGAAGCAGTTTGGCAGTGGAGTTATCAGGGAGGTACAAGATAAACAGAACTAATTTTGATTGGATTTGAAATCAGCAGCATGGCTGGTGAAGGAGCAGAGGCAGTGACATGCAAAGTCTGTGGATTTCTGTATTCTTGCATAAGGGTAACAGCAATTACACTTGCAGCATGTATAAGTTGGCAGCCCTACTGGAGGAAAAGATATGGGGATTTGAGGTGCATTTGTCCATGTTCCAGTTTATAAGGGAAGGTGAAGATTTCATGGACAGAACCCATGAAGTGTTCTTGATAAGGCAACAGGAGGAGGAAGAAAAGCCACCTCAGCAAATGGGAGAGCACCCAACACAGAAGGAGGGCTAATGGAAAAAGATAACCCACAGGAGCAGGACAATCAGGAGACATTCTGATCTCTGTTGCTAAACAATTAGTTCCAGGATCTCCCCATAGATATTGATTCTGGACCACTGGATTTAGGGTGACTCCCCCAGTCTCCACAAAGCTTGAAAGAAATTTCTCAGGCCCCCGTGGATGAGAAGGCTGAAGCCTCTGCTCCCTAGTATAGGGAGAGGAGGGTGCTGATAATTGGGGATTCTTTGCTTAAAGGGGTAGAGCCAAAGTGTGCCAACCTGACATGTCATCTCAGGAGGTATGCTGTCTACTGGGTCCATGCATCCAGGATGTGACTGAAAAGGTAGGAAGACTCATCAAGCCCATGGATTATCCTTTCCTGCTGATCCATGTGGGTAAAAATGATATTGCCCAATACAGCCCAGAATGTATTAAAAAGAGACTTTGGCTCTGGGTAAGGACCTGGGAGTACAGGTTGTGTTTTCATCAGTTCTTCCTGTCGAAGGCCGTGGCTTAGGAAGAGAAGAAGAATCCTGCAAATACATGACTGGCTATGTAAATAGTGTCATCAGGAAAAGTTTGGATTTTTAGAGCATGGGTTTCACTTCTGAGATGAAGCTCTTCTACTGAGAGATGGTTTGCACCTCACAAAGATAGGAAAAAATGTGTTTGGTAAGAGCCTTGCAAACCTAATACTAAATCATATGGGGAAGCAAGACAAAAATTCAAAGCCTAGTACAATTGTCAATAATTGGGGATAAGAAGGCTAAAGTTTTGCAGGGAGTGGTGCATATGCTAGGTTACATTAACTCACAGCTAAGTACAGATATGAAAACCTCAAGGAACATAAAACATGGATTCTGATGTCTCTACGCTAATGTGCAGAGTATGGGAAACAAGCAGGTGGAACTGGAAGTCCTAATACAGGAAGGGGACTATGACCTAATAGGCACTACTGAAACTTGGTGGAATGACACTCATCATCAGGATATTAGGGTTGAGAGATATAATTTATTTAAAAGGGAAATATAAGGAAGGGTGGAAGAGTCACATTATTTGTAAAGGAGGTATATACTTGTGAGAAAATATGTGAATCTGAATGTAGAAGTTTAGTTGAGTGTCTCTGGGTAAAAAGAAAAGGAATAAGAAATAATATCGATATTATGGTGGGGGTCTGCTATAGACCACCAAGCCAGGCAGAGGACTTGAATGACACACTCCTAGAAGAGATTACAACATTCTCAAAGATTTCAATTACCTGGATTTCTGTTGGAAGTTCAACTCTGCTGAAAACCAAAGCTCCAATAAATTCCTGACTTGTCCCGCTGACAACTTCATTTTCCAGAAAATGAAGACAGAAACAAGGGGATCTGCTATCTTGGACTTGATTCTCATCAACAGGTTGACGAGGTGAAAGTAGTGGCCACCCTAGGTAGCAGTGACCATGCAATGTTGAAATTTATGATCTTGGGGAACAGGAAAGCTGTACATAGTCAGACATATAGGTTGGACTTCAGGAAAGCAAATTTTTGACAAACTTGAAGTTATGCTGGGTAAAATCCCATGCCCAGAAATACTAAAGGGGAGGGGAATTCAAGAGGGATGGGAGTTTCTTTAACCAAAATATGGAAAGCACAATCAAAAACAATTCCTATGAGAAAGAAAAATGGGAGGAGCCTAAAGAACTCAAGGTGGCTCCATAAACATCTTTTTAAGGACTAAGGACCTGAGGAATAAAAAAGGACTTATTTAGGAAATTGAAGGAGAGTCTTATAACCAAGGGCCTTATAAACAAATACAGTGTAGGGAGAAAGTTAGGAAAGGTAAAGCTCAGTATGAGCTTAGGCTAGTGAGAGATGTTAAAAACAACAAAAAGGGGTTCTTTTCTTATGTTCAAAGTAAGAAAAAGAAAAAGATATGGTAGGCCCTTTGCAGGGACAGGAAAGTGAGATTGTAATAGGTGATGAAGAGAGGACAAACTGCTCAATTCCTACTTTCCCTCCGAAATAAGGGAAATGGTGTTCAACATGTAAAAAACCCAAATAATGCATTGCAGACTAGGATTGGCATAGAGGTAGTACAGAAGAGGTTTTAACAAAACATTAGGAAGAAGTTCCAGACAATTAGAGCGGTTCCTCAGTGGAACAGGCTTCCTCGGGAGGTGGTGGGCTCTCCTTCTTTGGAGGTTTCTAAACACAGGGTAGTTTTTAAAAATAAAATGAAGTCCTCAGGACCAGAAGAATGTCAAGGGGCCTTGCCATGAATACTGAACATAAGAACAAAAGAAAAGCCATGTTGGATCAGGCCAATGGCCCATCCAGTCCAACACTCTGTGTCACAAAGTGGCCAATATATGTGTGTATGTATGTTTATATATAAACATACATGTTTATATATATATATATATACACACACACATACACACACACACACAGACAGACATATATATATATACTGTGGCTAATAGCCACTGATGGACCTCTGCTCCATATTTTTATCCAATCCCCTTTTAAAACTGGCTATGCTTGTAGCCTCCACCACCTCCTGTGGCAGTGAATTCCACATGTTAATCACCCTTTGGGTGAAGAAGTACTTCCTTTTATCCATTTTAACCTGACTGCTCAGCAATTTCATTGAATGCCCAAGAGTTTTTGTATTGTGAGAAATGGAGAAAAGGACTTCTTTCTCTACTTTCTCCATCCCATGCATTATCTTGTAAACCTCTATCATGTCACCCCACAGTCGACGTTTCTCCAAGCTGAAGAGCCCCAAGCATTTTAACCCTTCTTCATAGGGAAAGTGTTCCAAACCTTTAATCATTCTAGTTGCCCTTTTCTGCACTTTTTCCAATGCTATAATATCCTTTTTGAGGAGCAGTGACCAGAATTGTACACAGTATTCCAAATGAGACTGCATCATCGATTTATACAGGGGCATTATGATACTGGCTGATTTGTTTTCAATTCCCTTCCTAATAATTCCCAGCATGGCGTTGGCCTTTTTTATTGCAATCGCACACTGTCTTGACATTTTCAGTGAGTTATCTACCACGACCCCAAGATCTCTCTCTTGGTCAGTCTCTGCCAGTTCACACCCCATCAACTTGTATTTGTAGCTGGGATTCTTGGCCTCAATGTGCATTACTTTGCACTTGGCCACATTGAACCTCATCTGCCACGTTGACGCCCACTCACCCAGCCTCAACAGATCCCTTTGGAGTGCCTCACAATCCTCTCTGGTTTTCACCATCCTGAACAATTTAGTGTCATCTGCAAACTTGGCCACTTCACTGCTTACTCCCAACTCCAGATCATTAATGAACAAGTTAAAGAGCATGGGACCCAGTACTGCTGTTCCATGTTTCTGTGAATCTTTGCAACTGTGCTGGGAATGCTTGGGGAAGTTATATTCTAATACTCAATGGGGGCTGGGCAAGAAACGTTCACCCTTACTTTTCGTGGGCTTTTTGCTGTGAATTTCCGTGGGCTCATAATGACCCGGGAGGGAGTGTATAGGTCTGGCCCTAAAGGTAAGGCCCAGATCTGACACAGGGAGTCATACTGTTGTAAAGTGTCTATCAATAAAATAAACCTTTTCTGAATGACAGAAGGTTCTGATTGTTGAGGACTGCTCATAAGCTGACAAAGAACTGTATTCAAGGATAGTAAAAGAACTTGCAGACCTAATTTCTGAGCCTCTTGAACAGAGGTGTCCAAACTGCAACTCAGGAGCCACACAAGGCTCTTTCACACATATTGCATGATTCTTGAAGCCCCCACCACTCCATCAGCTGGCTTGGAGAATGCATTTCTCTCTTTAAATCACTTGTTCAAGCCAAGCCAGTCAGCAGCTTGGAGAATGCATTTAAAGTTAATTACTTTCTTTCCACCTCCCCCATCTATTTCCCTATCTTCCTCTGGCCATTATTTTCGGAGGTGGGCAAATATTGTCCCCATCTTCCAGAAGGAAGGAAAAAAGGATCCAGGTAATTACCAACCTGTCAACTTGCTGTCTATACCTGGAAATGTTTTAGAACAAATCATCAGTCAGTCCAGGAACATTTAGAAAAGATGGCTGTGATTACTAACAGCCAGCGTGGGTTTCTCAAGATCAAGTCATATCAGACTAATTTGATCTCCTTTTTTGAGGAAGTGACTACCTTGCTGGATCAGGGAAATGCTGTAGACATAGTTTATCTTTATTTTAGTAATGCTTTTGATAAGGTTCCACATACTATTCTTGTTGACAAGTTGGTAAAATGAGGGTTGGATCATGTTACTGTGAGGTGGATCTGTAACTGGTTGACAGATCACACCCAGAGAGTGCTTGGGCGTTTTCGCACTGACCTTAATCGGCAGCGACGTCCCTCTTCACCGCGCAGGATCTGCGCGGATTTCGCACCAATTGCTGCGGAGCACCGGAAGAGCCGCAAAGTCCCGCGGCTTTTGCGGCGCAAATGGAAACTGCCAAAACCCAGTTTCCATTTGCGCCGCAAAAGCCGTGGGACTTTGCGGCTCTTCCAGGTGCTCCGCAGCAATTGGTGCCAAATCCGCGCAGATCCTGCGCGGTGAAGAGGGACATCGCTGCCGATTAAGGTCAGTGCGAAAACGCCCCTTGTGAATGGTTCCTCATCCTCTTGGGGAGGAGTGACGAGGAGTGCCTCAAGGATCTGTGCTGGGACCTGTTTTGTTCAACATCTTTATCAATGATTTGGATGAAGGAATAGAGGGAATACTTACTAAATTTGCATTTGATACTAAATTGGGAGGGGTCACAAATACAGTAGAAGACAGAGTCAGGATACAGGATGGTCTCGACAGGCTGGAAAACTAGGCTAAAACAAATAAAATGAATCTCAACAGGAATAAATGCAAAGTTCTGCATTTAGGTTGAAAAAATCCAATGCTTCATTATAGGATGGGGGAGATTTGTCTTCGCAATAGTCTGTCCGAAAAGGATCTAGGGATCTTTGTGAACTGTATACACATCATTCAGTGTGATGCAGTAGCTAAAAAGGCAAATTCAATTTTGGGCTGTATCAACAGAAGTATAGTTTTTGAAGGGCTGTCATATAGAGGATGATGCAGAATTCTTTTCTACGGCCCCAGATGATTGGAACAGAACCATCAGGTTGAAATTAAACCAGAAAAGTTTTCAACTAAACATTAGGAAGAACTTCCTGATAGTTAGAGTGGTTCCTCAGTGGAAGAGGCTTCCACAGGATGTGGTGGGCTCTCCTTCTTTGGAGGTTTTTAAACAGAGGCTAGGTGGCCACCTGATGCAATGCTGATTCTGTGAACTTAGGCAGATCATGAGAAGGAGAGCAGGATAGGTTGCATCAGTACTTAGTTCTTACACAATCAGGGAAATGATGTTTGTCACTTGGGGGTCAGACAGCAATTTTTCTCCAGGCCAGTTTGGCCAGAGATTCTGCAGGGTCCCCCCCACCCCAATCTTCTGGGCATGGAGCAGGTGTCACTGGAGGTGTTGGGGGGAGGAATTTGTGAGTTTCCTGCATTGTGCAGAGGGTTGGACTAGATGACCCTGGAGGGGTCTATCCAACTCTATGATTCTATATGATGCAATATAAGTAACCTGTGTAATGTGTTACATTGCAGTGTAATGTGGTCTCTTTGTGTTTTCCTGAAGATAACATATGAAGGAGCTGATGCATTAACAGAGATGTGCAAAGGGGGCTGCATAGTTCTGGGTGGCTGTATCTTGTGGCCCTGTATGTGGCACATCATCAGTGCTCCTCATATCCTCTCAGCTTGCTACAGCTAATCAGACAAGAGGCCTGTTTCCTTCAGCTGCAAAAGGCCAGAGTCAGAGCCCCTAGTGGGGAGCATACATTAGTGGCTCTAAGGGCTTTAAAGGGAGGCTAGAGAGGGGACTGGGAAGCAAACATGTCATAGCTGCTCTTTGTGTAATTTTTTCTTCCCCCTTGCTGGGTTAATGGAAGGGCCCTGTGGAGGCAGTCTGTAATTAAACCATTAGTGAGTAACTAACTAGTACAGCCTGCTAGATCCAAGCGGGCAGCCGTGTTGGTCTGAAGCAGCTGAACAAAGCAGGAATTAAGGTGCACCTTTAAGACCAACCAATTTTTATTTACTTTTATATATTTTTTTTATTTTATAAATTTTTGTTTATTTTTACATGCTACTCTGATCAAAGGTTTGCTCAGTTTGTAAATTTTACTGCATACTGCTGTTTTGTTGCTTTCGCATGCTCATGCTACTCAGATCAAAGGTTTGCTCAATTTGTTTATTTTATTATTCTGTCATTGTACCATTTTACATTGTAAACCACTGCCTACCAGATAATTTTACTTCACTGTCATTGGTTCTTAAATCTGTACTATGTTGCATTCTGGGCCACTGCCTACCAGCTCTGTATGGCTCTGCTCAGCTATGTATGGCTTTGCTCACTGTGCTGGATTCCTCGTCTGATGAAGTATGCTTAAGAGCACATGAAAGCTTACATTCTCAATAACAATTGGTTGACTCCTGCTTAGTACAGCCTGGTGTGGAGGGTGGGGAGAGCCTGGCAGACAAGAAAGGTAGGAACTGAGAAAGCAACAAAGGGCAGCTGGGGGTAGAGGACCGCAAATGAAGAAGGGATGAAAAAGCTTCACTCTAATCATGATAGCAACTGAAATGGGGCTGCCAAAGGCACATATTTGTGCATCAGCAGTCTTGGGATAGGCCCACATAAATAAGGCCTACTGAGTCTTCCAGTTACACTTGGACATGTCTGCAATGAGCTGTAGTATGGCATGTATTTCTGTTCCGGAGCAGACAGCTGGTTGCAGATAGATGGGAGTGTGATACCTGGACCTGAGAGTGATTTGCATTGCAAGAGGGCACATTTGTGATGGGGAAGTCTCCTGCTCTCATCTCTGATGAAAAGATGGTTGTAGAGTCTAGTAATATTGCTAGACCTAAATTCAGAAACTGTGCCTTTGGCTTTACAGTCTCCAGGAGAGCATGACAAAGCTCAGCACTAGCATCTTCTTGGTGTTTGGGAGGGGCAACAGTGGGAGAGATTCTGGCGTCCTGGCCCCACTGATGGACCTGATAGCACCTGGGTTTTTTTGGCCACTGTGTGACACAGAGTGTTGGACTGGATGGGCCATTGGCCTGATCCAACATGGCTCCTCTTGTGTTGTTATGTTCTTATCTCCCACTTCAGTATTTCAATGGCCCATTCTTGTTTCCCTCCTGCCTGCACTAACATGGATGACTCTCATTTCACACACACACCCCTCCATCCCTAGAAAGAAAGGGTAGCCAAAAGGACATCTGAGTATTTGGGTGGGAGCCATTTCTGCTGCATACTAGCTCAATGCCTCCAAGCACCTAAAGAATCAAGCTCTGTCTCTGAATTTGGGCATGGCAGCCCTGTCTTAAGAGAAACCAGTACACAGGCCTTTTTGGAAATACCTTCTGAAGGGAACCCACTTGAAGACAAAATATGTCTAGGGCTACCAAATCCAAATCTGGAGAGACACCTTGCTTTTTCAGGTGAAAAAAGCAATGATATTAAGACATTTTTGTACACCTATCCAGTGCTGCTTTACAAGATGTGGAGACAGAAATCTCAACAGTTGTGATTCCCCCTTTATTCTGCCTTGTCAATCATGAGTTTATCTTCTCTTCCTGACATATCATTAGCAACAGAGAGACATGATGATTCTTGGAGCGCAGAAGAGGTATGTTCCTTTTGCAGAGTACTGTCAGACATTCCTGGAATGTGGGCAAAGAGCTAGGCCTCCCTAAGCAATGGCAAGAGAACCTGTAATTATCGAAGGCTGACTCACCCTAGCTATTTAGTACTAAAGGTATACATTCTTCAACTGAAGGAGCCGCTCTTACAAAGGGCACGCTAGTGGTCAATTAATATGCCCCTAGCACTTATTCCCAAAAAGCAAGTCATGGGATTATAGTATATGGTATGGCAGACATTCTTTTCTGGAGGTGATCTGGCATGAGAAGGTAAAAGGAAGAAGATATGGCATTGGAAGGCAAGCTAGATGAGAAAAATAAATTAAGTGGATTCTGTTCAGAAACCTCTCCAAAATAACCAGAAGCTCTTATGTGCTGCCCATTAAAAGCATATATACTATTCTATGCCAGACCTAAGGCCTTGTGATGGGCATCCTTATCCATGTTGTAAAGTTCAGCCATATAGACAAGGAACCAGGGTTAGTGCAGATAACTGTTCTGTTTAAAGCCACCCCCTGCCTATCAAAATCCATGTGGTTAGTGCTTTGAAGCTGGACCCCAAGCACTGTGGAATTGCCCTAAGAATGGAAAACAAAGGGGCTAGAGAGATGAAACACTAAAAGGAGCAGTGGCTTTATCTCCTTGAAGTGGGAAGCATGGGACAGAGAAGCATTGATTAAAGGGAGCCCATGTGCATTATGGGAGATTTACCCATGACTTTATCTGCTAAAGCCTTCTCCTGAAAGGAAGAGGAAGATCAAATGCTTCTCTCAAACAGCAATCTCAGCATGGTCAGATATGATAGACAGGGGCATGAAGACAAGGGTGAAAGATGGGAATCACAAACTCTGGGTTGGAGATTATGCCTACCAGCCTCTTTGTATCCTTGTAATGCGGCAAATATATGCTTTATTTGTTTAGGTGTATTTATTACTGCATTTATATCCCACCTTTTTTGACCATAGTACTCAAGACAACATATGTGGATTTCCCAGGAAGTCTCTCCTCCAGGTACTGACCTGCTTGGCTTCAGTAAGACTGCTCCATCCTGCACCCTTCAGTAACGCCCTTGGACTCTATTTGTTACATGACTCAGTGGAGTTGTGTATTTATTAATAAACCCTGGAAGGTATGTTTTTGATTGTTCTCCTGCCGGTTTGGTGTAGTGGTTAAGTGTGCGGACTCTTATCTGGGAGCCCTCTCCAGCCCCACCCACCTCACAGGGTGACTGTTGTGGGGGAGGAAGGTAAATGAGATTGTGAGCCGCTCTGAGACTCTTCGGAGTGGAGGGCGGGATATAAATCCAATATCTTCATCTACCTCACAGGGTGTCTGTTGTGGGGGAGGAAGGGAAAGGAGATTGTGAGCCGCTCTGAGACTCTTTGGAGTGGAGGGCGGGATATAAATCCAATATCTTCATCTACCTCACAGGGTGTCTGTTGTGGGGGGGGAAGGGAAAGGAGATTGTGAGCCGCTCTGAGACTCTTCGGAGTGGAGGGCGGGATATAAATCCAATATCTTCTTCTTCTTCTTCTACACGCCAAGTGCTTTTCATTGAGGATAAGACTTCAGGTTTTTAGTGACACAAAACATTTGGTACTACGTATCTGTCCCCTCATCCTTTACAATATGAGCCAGGGAAGTCAAATGAAATGACATCCCATTGTGTATTGTGCTGTATATTTTACTGGATGAAGGTAAGGGGAGCTAGTGTTTAACCATGATTCTTGGTGCACAAAGGAAATAGGAAAGAAGCTTGGATTGTGCACATACTGACTACAAGTTGGGTTTGTGCATATGTTTCCTAGTCTGTGGTCACATATGACATGTGAATGCATCCATGTCATCAGCTTGTGTCTCTCTAACAATTTTGCTCCACTCTAAATTGTATAGTATAGTTTGTGGGTCTGCAAAAATATTACTTTGTAAGTTATATCATTTCATGTGAGAACATGTGAAAATGTGTGTCCTCATGATTTAGAGAACAGTTTTGACAATACTTTTCATCCTGTCCTATCCAATATGCTCCAAGTATTATTTTTATTATTACTGCTCTATCACGATCAATGTCTGTGGAACTTTACACACCCACAACAAAAAGCAAGGTTCATGCTACAAATAAAGAAACTGAACCTAAACTGTCCTTGAGTATCCACCTCTAACCAGTCTTTTAATAGGCAGAGACCTTAGAGGCTAGTATAGTGTAGCGTTAAGATGGGAGGGGAAGAAGGGAAACTGGGAAAATATGCATACTTCAGCTTAATTCAGCAGGAACCAAGAATTAAAAGGGAGTGATGCTTTTGGCACAGAAAGATTCCATTAAGATGCTGGACTGGGACAGTAAAGAACTGTGTTTCCATGAAGCATAGTGGGGTTGCTAGACTCCAGATGGCACCTGGAGATTTCCTGCTATCTCCAGATAATCAAGATCAGTTCCCTTGCTGTCAGGGCCAGCCCCAAAACCTTTGGCACCCCAGGCAGAAACAGCTACTTCCGTCTCCCCCCATCCCATTCTATCCTATGAGCCCATAACCAAGAACACACTCCATTCTTTCCTATGGGCCTAGTTTGCCTAGCGGCAGGGCCAGTCATGCCTGCTGCAAATGGTTGCTTTGGAGGGTGGACTGTACCTGCTGAGGTTCCTTCCCAAACTCCACCCTCTCTAGGCTACACCCCCCCCCCCCATCTCCAGGTGTTTCCCAACCCAGAGCTGGCAACCTTAATACTGGATGACTTTGGCCCAGTCACTCTCACTCATCCTAACTTGTGAGGGTAAAATGAGGCATGCTACTTTAAGCTTCTGGGAGGAAGGCACAGAGGAAGGGAGGGACAGTATGAGCTAGGAAAAAGGCCAGAAAGCCACAGGCCTTAACCCTTTGTTAGCTAAAAAGAATGTTAGCTTTTCCTTCTTCAATTTATATGTACCAGGAACTCAGGACACTGCATTGTTCTCTCCTCCATCACTTTATTTTCACAACAACCCTGTGAGATTGGGAGAGTTTCTGGCCCAAGGTCACCCAGGAAACTTCATGGGTAGGAGGGATTTTTATTTTATTTTTTTCCACAACCCCCCCCCCCAAAAAAACCCCCACTCCTCAATACAGCATTAATAATGCTTATTTCTATTATAACGATTTGGCTTTTTCCCTTTTCTCTCCCCTTCTGTATTTTTAGATAACGTCACCACGTCAGGATTGATTTCAATTGTTTATTTTCCAGATGTGTTTTTTAAAAAACTATGTTATATAGCAGGTGTGGCCAAGCTTGCTTAACATAAGGGCCACACAAAATAAACAACAGACGTTCAAGAGCAGGCAGGCAGGAAATAGATGGGGAGGGGGAAGAGAAGAGATGGAAAGAAAGCAACTTTAACTTTAAATACATTCTCCAAGTTGCTGGCTGGTTGGGCTTGGAGAAGTGATTTAAAGAGAGAAATGCCTTCTCTAAGCTGGCCGAAGAGATAGTGGGGGCTTCAAGAGCCACACAATATGTGTAAAAGAGCCACGTATGGCTTCCGAGCCACAGTTTGGCCACCCATGTTATACTCTATTGATCACTGAGGAAGGCCTTTGAGACCGAAACACACTTGGCCTTGTGTTAGTCAGTTGATATTTATTATCAACTTTGTATAGGAAATTATAACAGCTTATGTGAAACTTATTCTTGATTACTCTTAATGTAGCCTGATATTCAGGCCCAATTTTATTATTGTGTACTCTGCGGAATAAATACATTTCCTTTGATACAAATTTTATTGGCTATAGCTCAGCTCTAGGAGCATTCTAATTGGGATTTGAACAAGACCCCAGCCTGCCTCTTTTACCACTGCACTACATGGGCTGTATATTCACAAGCACTATTGTCAAGGTTTGGTAGTAAAATAATTAATATAGCCCAGCTGTTTCCATGTCTAGAGGAAGCAAACCCATGCAAAGCGAACAGGTATGTGTAAGGCTGCACCACTGCAGATGCTATAGGTGTGTGCAAACACTCACGAGTGCATAAACACAGCTGCCCTCTCATGGGGCTGCCAGGCCGTACTCAGTTGCCCATCATGCTCCCCCACCAGAACACCCAAATCTCTGGTAGCAACATAACATATGAAGCTTTGCTCTTGGAACAGAAGTTTGACAAGCTATGAAGTCCCAGCATTTTCTTTGGAAAATGGGTAGTTTGTTTTTTTGCCACACACCTAAAACCTCTGAAGACCTTCGGCTAACAAGGCACTCCTGCGTGGATAAAGACATTCTTGCATTCAAATCAAGAATAGATTCCCCTGGGAAACTCTAGGCCTCCAATCAACCAAGGCCTCCTAAAATCATAGAATCATAGAGTTGGAAGGGACCTCCAAGATCATCTAGTCCAAATCTAGCACAAAGCAGGAAATTCACAAATACCTCCCCCTAAATCCACAGGATCCACATTGCTATCAGATGGCTATCCAGCCTCTGTTTTAAAACCTCCAGAGAAGGAGAGCCCACCACCTCCCAAGAAAGCCTGTTCCGCTGAGGAACTGCTCTGTCAGGAAGTTCTTCCTAATGTTGAGCCGAAAACTCTTTTGATTTAATTTCAATCTGTTGGTTCTGGTTCTACCTTCTGGGACCACAGAAAATAATTCCTCCCCATCCTCTATATGACAGCCCTTCAAGTACTTGAAGATGGTGATCATATCACCTCTCAGCTGCCTCCGCTCCAGGCTAAACATGCCCAGCTCTTTCAATCTTTCTTCATAGGATTTGGTATCCACACCCCTCACCATCTTTGTCAACATCTTCTGGACCCATTCCAGCTTGTCTAATTCCTTCTTAAAATGTGGTACCCAAAACTGAACACAATACTCCAGGTGAGGTCTTACCAGAGCAGAGTAAAGTGATACCATCACTTCACATGATCTGGACGCTACATTTCGGTTAATACATCCCAATATTTAATTTGCCTTTTTAGCCACTGCATCACACTGTTGACTCACGTTCAGCATAAGGTCCACTAAGACCCCTAAATCCTTTTTGCACATACTACTGCCCAGACAAGTCTCCCCTATCCTATAACCATGAATGGGATTTTTCTTACCTAAATGGCTAGATGGCTAGAGCGAGTGTGGTGGAAATTAGGGGTGTGCATTCGGTTCGGCCGAACCGAATAAACAGCCGAATCACCCCTGATTTGGCAGTATACGGAATCGCATACAGCCAAATCCAATTGGGGCCCATTATGGGGGAGCCGAGTATGGCTCCCTGTATACTTCCGTATAGATATTCGGCCAATTTGCTCATATCTTACTTTAGTGAGAGGACTTTTAAAAGTGCAGTGTCCTTTTACTTTTTCTGATTTGGGTGGCTTGGATTTCTTGGGGTTAGGGTGAAGGGTTTTTTTGGGGGGGGGAGGGGTTGGTAAAGTTCCTGTATTGTTAAAAGTTAAGTTTTTTACTGTTTTAAAAGGATTCTGTGTTTGATTTGTTGCTGCTGTGTTGTGCTGCTGTTGTTCCTTTTCTCTTCTGGTTCTGGTTCTGGGGGGGGGGGGCTGTTTGGCCTAATTTTCATTGTTTAAAAGGCCACTTTTTTAACAGTTGAGTTTGTGTTGGCCTTCTGTTTGGATCTATTCTCTATTGCTGCAGGTTTTGCATCCTCCTGTTCTGGTTTTAGGAGGAGGGGGGTGTTGTTGACTGATTTGGCCTGAGGTTTCTTATTGGTGAAAAGGCCACTTTTTAACAGTTGAGTTTCTTGGCCTTCTCTTGTTGTCCCTGTCCCTGTTCCTGTTCCTGGTTTTTGTTGTTTTTTTTGGGGGGAGGGGGGCTGTTGTTGACTGATTTGGCCTGAGGTTTCTTATTGGTGAAAAGGCCACTTTTTAACAGTTGAGTTTCTTGGCCTTCTCTTGTTGTCCCTGTTCCTGTTCCTGGTTCTGGTTCTGGTTTTTGTTTTTTTTTGTTTTTTTTGGGGGGGGGGCTGTTGTTGACTGATTTGGCCTGAGGTTTCTTATTGGTGAAAAGGCCACTTTTTAACAGTTGAGTTTCTTGGCCTTCTCTTGTTGTCCCTGTTCCTGGTTTTTGTTGTTTTGTTTGTTTGTTTTTTTTTGGGGGGGGGCTGTTGTTGACTGATTTGGCCTGAGGTTTCTTATTGGTGAAAAGGCCACTTTTTTAAAAGTTGAGTTGCTCGGCCTTTTCTGATTGTGCTAGTTTTTGGGGTGGGTTAAGTTTCTTTCTGTCACGTTTTGTTTTTTTTTAATTACCTCTGGTTGGTGTGGGGGTTGGTGAGGGTGTGTGTGGGCTGTGTCACTTTCATGTTTTTATAGAGTTATTTTTTGGAGTCTGAGTGTGCTTTCGGTTTGGCTAGGGCCACTAAATAGGCTGCCCCACTAATAAGGGTGTTTTTAGGATTGTGTTTTTTGAAATAAAAAAAATAATCCAGTTTAGGGCTTTATCTCCTTTCAAAATTCAAGTAGGCCACATAGGGGTGATTTAAAAAGATTTTAGATTTCTCATAAAATGCAGCGTGACTACTAGGCCACATCAGGCTCCCTTTTAAAGAGACTAGGGTTGCAGTGCATCTTGCTTTCAGCCATTGAAAGCCAGTGCATCCTTAGATTTCCATAGGGTAAACCACAGCTTCTCTCAAGTTATAGGGGACACCTGATTTCTAGTTTGCAAGGAAATCCGTTTTGTCCCAGGATCTAGTTAGGAGAAGTTTAACTAGGAGGATATAACAAGGATTGCCTTCATCTCAAGGTAACCTTTTAAAAACTGTAGCCAGGTAGAGGCAGGATCACCTAGTCTCCTAAACTTTACCAGACTACTACTACCCCAACCCAAAGAAGGACAGGTTAGGGACCAAAAAAACAAACAAACAAGTTTTGATGGGAGGGTTCTTAAAAAGAAGTTAGGGCACCTGTTGGTTCAGGGTACAGTGCAGTGAGTTAGGTTTGTAAAAAACCCCACTCTCAGTTCAGGTTGTGTGAGACTAGCCAAGGGTGACATGAGTGACAGGCAGAAGAAGAGGGGACCTCGGGGCAAGGCCAAGGAGAAGACTAGAGGGGTGGAGGGGAGAGGGAGGACCCAGGTCACTCTACAGCCACCTTCCAGCACTCCGACTTCTGGCCAGAGTGTGATGAAGAAGAAGGCCCGCCTTGGGCCCTTCATCGAGGCTGCTGCTGGGGCGCCCTCAGCGGAGGTGCCAGTAGGTGCTGGCACTGAGCAGGGGTCTGCTGCTCGGACAGTCTCTCCTCCAGCTGATGTCGCTCAGCCTCAGCAGTTGGAGGAGGGGCAGCAAGAGCAGCCTTCCTTGGAGATGAGCTTTGGGGACAGTTTTCTGTCCAAAACGATCACCCCAAGGAGGGTGCAGAGTGTCGTGCAGGAGCTGGAGGAGAAGCTGTTTGAGGAGGACCAGCCCACTTCTTCAGTTTCTTCAGGCACCAGCAGTCCTTCAGGGGATGACCAGGAGTGGAGGCCGCATGGGGTGGAGGGGGAAGAGATGGAGACACACGAGGTGCCTCCATCTCTGCCCACTTCCCTCTGGCGGCCAGCCCCTCCTGCCACCCCGAGACACGATGTGTCTGCCCTGAGCACCTCAAAGGAGGTGGCTCCGGACACCCAAGCTGCCAGTCAGTTTGGGCATCCGTTCACCTCCGAAGTCTGGAAGCATTTCCAACTTATGGAGGATCTATGCTATGTTCAGTGCCAGCTGAGCAGGGCCCGGATCAGTCGTGGGCGGGACCCTGCCCCCAACTCCGGGGGGATGCGGAATCACCTACGGAAGCACCACTCGGGGGTGCTTCTTAAGGGGGAGAAGCAAACTGGTGCTGTGGTGCCGAAGCAGCCAACACCACCCAGCCAGGAGGTCTGTCCCATCGCGACTACCTCCGCTCTCCAGGAGCGTTCCGTGGGAGTACAGGGACGCCAGGCATCTCTGCCTGAAATGTTTAGTGGGGGACACACCTGTGTGCCAAGAGAGGGAATCTGGTATGGCAGGAGGGTGATCGCCTGGAACCTTGCCAGGTCGATCGCCCGTGGGTTTCCATTTTCAGTGATCGAGAATCCTGGGGTGCTAGGGTTGCTCGAGTACCTGGCGCCCTGGTACAAAGTTCCTGCGAGAACCACCATTAGTAGGACCATTGTGCCAGCTGT
Source organism: Heteronotia binoei (assembly GCF_032191835.1). Taxonomy (NCBI): domain Eukaryota; kingdom Metazoa; phylum Chordata; class Lepidosauria; order Squamata; family Gekkonidae; genus Heteronotia; species Heteronotia binoei. The sequence goes on along the minus strand of NC_083227.1, from coordinate 169,336,198 downwards.
TTTCAGGGCAATCAGATCTGTGGTGAAGGAGCATTTGTCCCGTGCTGCCGGGGGGAATATTCATTTCACCTCAGATATCTGGAGCTCCCAACATGCGTTCGAGGGGTATCTCTCCCTGACTGCGCATTGGTGGCAACCCAGAGAGCTGGGGGCAGTGCAGTGTGGGGGTGGCAGCAGTAGCGGTAGGCAGGGTCAGGGTCGCCAGGCCAGCTATCGCTGGGCCTTGCTGCACGCTGAAGCAGTCAATGTGCCGCACACAGTGGACACTCTCAGAGCCATCCTCTTATGGCAGTTAGAGGGCTGGGTAGGCAGCGGGGACGTCGCCATGGGCTTCGTGGTGACTGATGGTGTCTCCAACATCAAGGCAGCTGTCCAGCATCAGGGCCTAAAACGCCTTCCTTGCATGGCCCACCTTCTCCACCTTGTGGTTAAGGACGTACTGGGCCAGACAAAAAGCCAGGATCGTCGGTATCTAGCCGTGACCCATGAGTACTGACTTCTGCTCCAGAAGTGTTGGCACATCATGGGTCACTTCTCACGCAGCAATATGGACTCATATCTGCTGCGTGAGAAACAGACACTGACAGGCGTGCCAGGGCACCGCCTGATCGCTGATGTCAGCACATGCTGGAACTCCACCTGTGCCAAGCTGGAGCGCATGGTGGAGCAGAGAGCAGCCCTGGATGCCTTTGTCTCTGAGACGAGGGTCTTTCGGGATGAGAACCGTCTCACCCAAGAAGATTGGGTGGTCATTTCTCAGACTGTGGAGGTTCTTGGGCCCTTCAAGACCCACACAGAAATGCTCTCGTCTGACACGGCAAGCATCGCACTGGTCGTCCCCATGGTCCAGATGGCCCGTGAGGACCTGGCCTCGTTTCTACTGTCAGCTCAAGGCCGTGCAGATGTTCTTCCAGGGGTGCGCGCCCTGGTTGTTAGGCTGCAGGAAGGGCTTGAGGCCAGCTTTCAGACTTTCACCCAGGATAAGGTCTACATGATGGCGACCATGTTAGACCCGCGCCTTAAGGGCACAGTTGCCGAGCAGGCCAACGAGTTTGATCACTGGCGAGACGAGCTCTCCCAGAAGGTCGAGCGTTCCAGAGTCAGGGCGAGCCCAGTGCTGGTAGATGAGGAGGAGAGGGGTGGAAGCAGCTCATCTGTTACTTCCACTTCTGTTGTTCATCCCCAACCTCCCCAGCTGGGCAGTGTTTCCCACCAGACTCACGCCATGAAGAGTCCTGAGATGACACTCATCGGGCGGGCCGTTGGTCCCTCTAGGAGCGGTAGGGCACCGAGAGCGAAGACGGGTGCTGTGATGGTGAGGGACTATCTTTTGGAGCCCCTCGAGCCGCAGAAAACATCTCCTTTGGACTACTGGGTCACAAAGGAGGAGGTCTGGCCGGCCCTCTCCTCTACGGCCAAGGCGTTCCTCTCATGCCCACTGACGAGTGTGCAGAGCGAGCGCGTCTTTTCGCATATGGGCGACATTGTCTGCCTACATCGCAGTTGCCTGCAACCCTGGACAGTTGAGCAGTTGGTCTTCCTGAAGGTCAACTTGCCTCTGTTCGGCTCCCCGAGCATGGACTTTGAGATTGAATGAAGTGAGCACCTACTTGTGCCTGCATCCTCTCTTGGCCCGCGCTTGGAAGATGGTTGTAAAACACTCTCCTACTAAACATAGACTAGAGTCCAAAGACAGCCCAAAAACTCACTCACAAATTGATTAGCAGTGCATCCCCCACCCCTCATCCCTCTCCAAACCAAAAGTGAATGCTGGTTTAAAATCTGCAAAGCAATCCAAATTTCCCCAGTCCCCCATCCACACATGCCTAATAATACTGAAAGGGCCATTGCAGCCCCTAACTGTAACCGACAGCACCCACAGGCCCAGCCAGGATAACCCAGTTTTTTTTCAGGGGCAGGAGGAAGAACGAGGGAGGTACCAGTGATGATGACAGGCAGTCAGCAGCCATACCAATGCTGAGGTCCCTCTAATGGGACAGTGATAGCTGGTGTGCTGCTGCTGAGCTGAGAGAGAAGGAATGGTTGCCTTCCTCTCATACAATATGAGGCCCTCCCAGTGATCTTCCTCATTTGGGGTGCAACTCTGGCTCACCTCCTCGTGGTGCACCCTGGGTAACACAAAAGAGCCTAGACGAGCCAACCATCCATCACTCAAGGTAAGTCTAAATGCTTCTTGCTTTGTGTCAGATACATAATGATGTGGAGCTAGGTGCGGTCCACCGCTTCTCTTGTGTTGTTTGTGGCAGGGCTGGAGAGCTGGCATCTGTAGATTGTGTGTTCTGTGGCAGGGAAGCTGGCATCTGGGTGAGAGACCCTGAGCCAGCATGCTTGTTGTGCTTGGCCAGCTCTCCCCGCGTTCTTTGGGGCAGGGCTGGAGAGCTGGCATCTGTAGATTGTGTGTTTTGTGGCAGGGAAGCTGGCACCTGGGTGTTAATCTTTCCCTGGCAACGGGGACTTTTCCAGCTAAGCTTAAAGAGGCAGTGGTTCGTCTGCTTTTGAAAAAGCCATCTTAAAAGCTGATGGTTGTGGTCAATTACTGCCCAGTTTCGAACTTACTGTTCCTGAGTAAGGTAATTGAGAAAGTGATGGCAGATCAGTTCCAAGTTTTCCTGGGAGATACCTCTACCCTCAATCCCTTCCAGTCTGGCTTTCATTCTGGCCATGGGACGGAGATGGCTTTGGTCGCCCTCACAGATGACCTTAGAAGGCACCTGGATCAAGGCAGGTCAGCACTGCTATTGTTGTTAGACCTTTTGGCAGCGTTTGACATGGTCGATTACCATCTAATGACCCACTGCCTTGCCGACACTGGAGTTCAGGGGATAGCCTTACAGTGGTTTTCCTCCTTTCTCAGCGGTCAGGGACAAAGGGTGGTGATTGGCGAGCAGACTTCCCTGTGGCATCCACTTGAATGTGGTGTGCTGCAGGGAGCCATTCTCTCGCCAATGAAGTTTAACATCTACATGCACCCCTCTGCCCAGATTGCTCAAGGTTTCGGTCTGGGTTGCCACCAGTATGCAGATGACACCCAGCTCTATCTGTTGATGAATGGCCATTCAGACACTGCCCCAGACCATCTGACCAGGGTGTTAGAAGCTGTGGCTGGATGGTTGCAACTAAGCTGGCTGAAGCTTAATCCAACTAATACGGAGGTCCTGTAGCTGAGTCAGGGGGGCTAAGGAGGTCCTGTAGCTAAGATCAGGCATCCGGCTTCCTATGCTGGATGGTGCTCCTCTTGTGCCAGCTGAGAAGGTGAAAAGACTGAAAGTGATGCTGGATGCCTCCCTTTCTATGGAGGCCTAGGTCACAGCAGTTGTGCAATCTGCTTTTTACTATCTTCGGCAGGTCAAACAGCTAGCACCCTATCTGACCCCCCAGGACTTAGTGACAATGATCCATGCAATGGTCACTTCCAGGTTGGACTACTGTGACTCGCTCTATACAAGCTTGCCCTTGGGGTTGATCCAGAAACTCCAACTGGTGCAAAAATGTGTCAGCACGACTGTTAACTGGATTGCCTTTAAGAGCAAGCAGTCGGCCAATGCTGTGCAGATTACACTGGTTACCAATTGAGAACTGGATCCGCTTCAAGGTTCTAGTACTGATATTTAAAGTCTTATGCGGCCTGGGACCAACATATCTGTAGGACCGCCTCTCTCCATATGAGTCCCGAAGACTGTTGTGATCTGCCAATCAACATCTTTTGGCCATCCCTGGGCAAAAGGACATCCAACTTGCTTCAACCAGGGCCAGGACTTTTTCAGCCCTGGCCCCAACCTGGTGGAATCAGCTCTCCATGGAGATCCAGACCCTACCGGACTTGTTGCCATTCCATAGGGCCTGTAAGATGGAGCTGTTCTGCCAGGCCTTCAGCGGAGGCAAGCAGGCGTCCGCTCTTCTTATTGTCTATACCACCGATTGTCTTCCCCCACAATGACTTACCATTTGAACTATTATATTCGGGCCATTAAGTACGTTTTAATCTGCAAAATGTGCCTGTCCCACCTGAATTACATTTTTTACATAATTGTAGACTATTGATTTATTCTATTTTAACTGTTTTTATGCCTGCAATCCACCCTGAGCCCATATGGGAAAGGGTGGAATATTAATCCACTAGATGATAGATAGACAGACAGACAGACAGACAGATGCAGAACGTTATATTTATCCCTGTTAAGATTCATTTTATTTGTTTTAGTCCAGTTTTCCAGCCTGCCAAGATCTTCCTAGATCCTGTTTCTGTCTTCTACTCTATTTGCAACCCCTCCCAATTTAGTATCATCTGCAAATTTAATAAGCATCTTTCTATTCCTCCATCCAAATCATTTACGTTGAACAAAACAGGCCCCAGGACAAATCCTTGAGGCACTCCATTTGTCACTCCTCCCCAAGAGGATGAGGAACCATTCACAAGCACTCTTTGGGTGCAATCTGTCAACCAGTTACAGATCCACCTAGCGGTAACAGGATCCAAACCACATCCTCCTAAGCCAGACCTACCCAGTTCTAAAATTAGAACCCAAGACAGATGGTGTTGTGTGGATCCAATTTAAAAAGAAATCTTCTCCCACACTCACACCCTGTAAAAAAACTTTAGAGGTGGCAGAATATTTTAAGGACATCTGCTCCCAAGAGGGAGGAAGTGACTCCAAAGTTCCTAAAACTACAGAATCCATGGTGGAGCCAATACCTTCCACAGCTAAAACATTCTTAATTTGAGAGACTGCACTCCTATGAGAATTACGATTTTTCTCTTATTTTAATGCACATCTGATATTCTGGACCACTATACTCCCAAGGAACACTGTGGGCATTCCTTTTAAGACGTCAGAACCCTGGTATCCCTTACTGAGCTTATTTCTATTTGCATCAATGTACGCACTTGACAATCTCTGTTCATCTTTTTTGATGGCTATGCTTAGCTCGACATTTCATTTAAAAACCCTTCCCACAAAACAGTACCTTCTGGCTAGAACAGCTGAACAAAAAAGTAACAGGAATGCAACTAAGGGTTGAATACAAAGGGTTGAAAGGCAAGTACTAGGGAGGCAAGTGTGTGGCAAGTACATGGTGAATTTCCAAAAGTAAAGGAAATGTGGAAAGGACCAAAAGACCATTCTGCCTCAATGGAAGACTCGCCTTCCCTCTACTCCACCCAGTTAATTTATGCAGAATATACTACATACCACAAATGTACCCTGTACTTGTAGCTTTGAGTGACACAAGCAAGTAAGTAATCCCACATTCCGTAAAACAAGAAAGGGGTGGGGGTGAATACTCCAAGCAAATACAACATACAGAAACATTATGGCTGTTCAGGGGAAGAATCCTCACCAGACAAAAGATCTGGAGATTAGTCAGACTTTGATCATTAGCAAAAATCCATCAGGGTTGCCAAGTCCAATTCAAGAAATATCTGGTAGCTTTGTGAGTGGAGCCAGCAGACTTTGGGGGTGGAGCCAGGAGACACTGGAGTGGAGCCAGGAGCAAGGTTGTGACAAGCATAATAGAACTCCAAAGGGAGTTCTGACAATCACATTGAAAGGGACCGCACACCTTTTAGCTGCCTTCCCTCCATTGGAAATAATGGATAGGAGCACCTTCTTTTGGGGCTCGTAGAATTGGACCCCCCGGTCCAATCTTTTTGAACTTGGAGGATGTTTAGAGGAGAGGCACTGGATGCTATGCAGCAAATTTGGTGCCTTTACCTCAAAAAACAGCCGCCATAGAGCCCCAAATACCCACAGATCAATTCTCCATTATACCCTATGGGAATCAGTCTCCATAGGGAATAATGGAGTGCCCAGCAGACATCTCCCCCCCCCCCCCCGCTGCTTTCTGTTGACCCTGAAGTGGGGGGGGAGGACTTCCAAACCAGGGGATCCCCTGTCCCCACCTGGAGATTGGCAGCCCTAAAATCCACCCAGGAAGATCTTTGGGGGAAAGTACATACCACCCATTCTCTGGTGTCAGTCATATATTTAAATACTTGAATCTTAAGCAGCATGAGCAGATGGCCACAGAGGAAGACAGCTTTCCCCTCTCCTTGCAGTATTCTGTGCCCTGTTGTCGTTGTTGTTGTTGTTGTTGTTATTATTATTATTCCGCCCATTCCCCCGTTTGGGGGCTCAGAATGGAGTACATCAAAACAGAAATAAAATCACAATAAAATCACAATAAAACCAATTTCAACATTCAGTAAAGTGCAACAGGATGATATGGCAGCAAGATGGTATAGCACAAAAAGAGTACCACCATACAGCACCACAATACAGTAGTGCAGTAGGGCAGCAGGGGAGTAGGGAGGAGGCCAAGCGATCAAATATATAGATACCTGCTGCCTCATCCAAAAACTTGGTGGAACAGTTCCGTTTTACAGGCCCTACAAAAGGTCAGCAAGCCAGGTAGGACCCGGATTTCCATAGGGAGCTGATTTCACCAGGTCGGGGCCATGACCGAAAAGGTCTTGGCCCTGGTAGAGGTAAGACGGGCATCTCTTGGGCCGGGGACTATCAGAAGATCCTGGGAGGCCGAGTGAAGCATATATGGGAGGAGACATTACAGATCCTTTGGGGCATACATGGGAGGAGACGGTCCCGTAGGTATGTTGGTCCCAGGCCATGCAAGGCTTTGAAAGTCAGAACTAACACCTTGAAATGGATCTGGTACTCTATAGGCAGCCACTGCAGGCCGGGGAGTGCCGGTGGTATGCTCACCGTATGTACAGGTGATGCAGTCAGCAGGCAAGCTGCCGCATTCTGCACCTGCCGCAGTTTCCGGATCAGTTTCAGGGGCAAGCCAGTGTAGAGTGAGTTACAGTAGTCCAGCCTGGAAGTAACCATTGCATGGGTCACTGTAGCCAGGTCTTGGGGGCATAGATATGGTGCTAGCTGCCTGATCTGCCATAGATGGAAAAAGGCAGATCCAGCAGCCGCTGTGACCTGGGCCTCCATGGAGAGGGAGGCATCCAGAATCACTCCCAGACTCTTCACCTGTTGGGCCGGTACCAGAGCAGCACCGCAAATGGTTGGGAGCTGGATACACGAACCCACTCAGGTACAGGACCTCCATCTTAGCTGGATTTAACTTAAGTTGACTCTGCTGTAACCATCCAGCCACGGCTCCTAACGCTTCGGACAGCTGTTCAGGGGCAGAAGACAGTCTGCCGTCCATCAACAGGTAGAGCTGGGTGTCATCAGCATACTGGTGACAGCCCAGTCCAAAACCTCGGGCAATCTGGGCAAAGGGGCGCATATAGATGTTAAATAATATAGGCGAGAGAATAGCTCCCTGTGGCACTCCACATGTAAGTGGGTGCTGCAGGGAGGTCTGCTTGCCAAGCATCACCCTTTGTCCCCATCCCCGGAGGAAGGAGGAAAACCATTGCATCGCACCCCAGCAATGGTGAGATGGCGGGTCAATAGGTCGTAATTGACTGTGTCAAATGCTGCTGATAAATCAAGAAGAATCCGCCTTGGTCCAGATGCCTTCTTAGGTCGTCTGTGACGGCAACTAATACTGTCTCCGTCCCATGGCCTGGGCAGAAACCGAACTAGAATGGGTTTAGGGTGGATGTTTCATCCAGGAAAACCTGCAGCTGCTCCACCACCACTTTTTCAACTACCTTTCCCAGGAATGGCAAGTTCGAAACTGGGTGGTAGTTAGCTAGTACTCTAGGGTCCAGCAAAGGTTTTTTCAGAAGCAGCTGAATTACAGCCTCCTTTAACTTCACTGAGAATGTCCCACTTGTCAGGGACAGGTTAACAATATTACCCAGAGAGTCCCTGATAACATCCTGGCAAGCCTTCACAAACCAGGATGGGCAGGGGTCCAGGGGGCAGGTGGTAGGCTTCACTGCAGCCAAGATCCTGTCTACTTCCTCCAATGTAAGTTGACTGAAACGGTCCAGTATTGGACCATCCGACGGCCAAGGGGCTTCCAGTTCACATACTGTATCAACCGTGGCTGGGAGGTCCTGGTGGAGAGTCAAGATTTTATATGCAAAATACGTCTAAAAAGCCTCAGAGCCAATATCCAATTCCCTATCTTTTTGGTTGCTTGATGGCAAAGTTGTCAGAGACCGAATCACTCTAAATAATTGAGCTGGGCACGACTGCAGACTCTATGGAGGCCTTATAGAAGTTTTTCTTAGTGGACTTCATAGCCTTCTCATAGACTTTCATAAGTGTTCTATAAGAGTATACCGCCACACTCACTCAAACCATCTAAGCTGTCGTTTCATCCTCAGCAGGTCCAAGGAATACCAGGGAGCTGCTTTGGTACAGCAGTGAAGAGGGCACCGGGGGGGGGGGGGGGGCAATGCCGTCAATGGCAGTGGAGAGTCGGGAGTGCCAGTCCTCCACAAGCTCATCTAACAACTCACCAGGGGGCATCAGTTCCTGCAGGGCCTCTTTTTTTTGTTTAAACCAATTTTTATTATTCTGCAATATATTGAATAATATTCATCATCTATTATTAAAAAGTTAGTACAAATACATTACATTTTTTTTCTCCTCCCTCCCCCCCTTTTCATGACCCCTGACGGTGTATTTTACTTAAATTGCTAAGAATAAAAGGTAATTTTATCAATTAAGGAATCTTCATTAAAAAAACTTTAAAACAAGAAGAAAGAAAGAAAAGAAAAAAACATATAATATAGTTATAATCCATCTTCATTCTTAGCTTTTAGTCCTTGTCAAAAGAAAAAGTTGAAGAAAAAATAAAAAAAAATTGTTCACAAACTCGTTTAATGACTTTAGTCCATTTATTATTCCACAAAAATTCAACTATTGTCAATAATCACCAAGTGTCCTTTTCTTCCATTGCTTTTCAACATAATTTTGAAATTTCCCCCACTCAATTTTAAACTTCTCTAAATCATATTCTTTTAAGATTCTTGTAAGCTTGTCCATTTCACTCCAGTGCATAACTTTTAGAATCCAGTCCCACTTTTCTGGTATTTTATCTTGCTTCCGCATCTGCGCATATAATGTCCATGCAGCTGAAAGCATGTACCACATAATCATTCTATCTTGTTTCAGAAAATTTTCCATTTGTAATCCCAACAAAAAGATGTCTGGTGCCTTCTTAATGTCATTATCCAAAATTTTTGAGATCTCTTGCTGAATCATTTGCCAAAATTGTTTTGCCTTTTCACAAGTCCACCACATATGGTACAAAGATCCTTCATGCTTTTTACATTTCCAACATCTATCCGACATCTGATTGTTCATTTTTGCCAATTTCTTAGGTATCATGTACCACCTGTATAACATTTTGAAACAATTTTCTTTAATGTTATAACATGTCAATATCTTCATAGAGTTCTTCCATAAATACTCCCATGACTCCATTTGTATTTCTTTATTTATATTTATCGCCCATTTTATCATTTGAGATTTAACTACTTCATCTTCTGTAGACCATTTCAATAATTATTTATAAATTCTTGAAATCAACTTTTCGTTATCACCAAACAGCATTCTCTCCAGTTCTGTTTGTTCTTGTCTTATTCCATCATTTTAAATGTCCTGTTCAAGCAAACTCTTAATTTGTTGCAATTGAAACCAGTTATATTTATATTGTAATTCTTCAGCGGATTTTAATTCTACCTTTTCTCCATGTATTTTTAACAAATGTTTATATGATAACCACTTCTCTTCATTAGTATCTGAATATAACTTTATTTCTTCCATTGGCACAATCCAAAGCGGTTTCCTCTTATCCCCATATCTTTTATATTTTGACCAGATATTTAACAAATTGCTTCCTATATAGTGATGTGAGAAAAAAATCCATCTTACTTTTCCCATAACACATATAAGCATGCCAACCAAAAACATTTCCATGACCTTCTAGTACTAGTAGTTTTCTATTTAATAACATCATCCATTCCTTGATCCACACCAAACATACTGCATCAAGGTACAGCTTTAAATCAGGCAATTGGAAACCTCCCCTTTCTTTTGCATCAGTCAAAATTTTCATTTTAATTCTTGTTTTTTTCCCGGCCCATACAAATTCTGAAATTTTCCTTTGCCATTTATTAAATTATTATCCTTCACTATTGGAATTGTTTTAAACAAGAACATAATTCTTGTTAAAACATTCATTTTAATTGCAGAAATTCTACCCAGCATAGACAAGTTCAATTTATTCCATTTTATCAGATCTCCATCAATCTTATGCCAAAGCTTCTCATAGTTATTTTTGTAGAAGTCAATATTTTTCATTGTAATTTCCACACCTAAATATTTTACTTTTGAAGTAACTTCACACTCTGTTAAGCTTTGTAGTTCTTTCTGTTTACTCTTTGACATATTTTTGCACGAAATTTTTGATTTTTCTTTGTTTATATAGAAACCTGCCAATTCTCCATATTCTTGTATCTTACGAAGCAACAATGGTGTTACATGAGTGGGATTTTCATTTATAAACATTACATCATCTGCAAACGCTCTGTATTTATAAGAAAAACCTCTCAATTTCAGTCCCTCTATCTCTTTATCTTCTTGAATTTGCATAAGCAAAACCTCTAAAGTCATTATAAATATCAATGGAGATAGAGGGCAACCTTCTCTTGTTCCTTTACTGATTATCATTTTTTCCATCAAATCTGCATTTATACAAAGTCTTGCTTGCTGTTCAATATATATCGCCTTCACCATTCTTATAAAATCTTCTCCCAATCTCAATTTCTCCATCACTGCAATGCACATTATCGAAAGCTTTCTCTGTGTCTGCAAAGAATAATGCTACTTCTTTTTCAGGATGTTTCTCATAATATTCAATAATGTCTATAACTGTTCTGATATTATCTCTAATTTGTCTCCTGGGAAGAAACCCTGTTTGTTCATCTTTAATAAAACTGTTCAAATGCTGTTTAAGCCATTCTGCTAGTATTCTAGCATATATTTTATAGTAATTGTTAAGTAATGAAATTGGTCTGTAGTTTTTTACATTCGTGGCATCTCTGTCTCCTTTTGGTATCAACGAAACTACTGCTTCCTTCCATGTATTAGGTATTTCTCCATCTGTTCTTATAATATTCATCAATTTCTGAAGTTTTGGTAATAAGACCTCTGCGAGGACTTTGTAAAATTTTGCTGTAAAACCATCTGGACCAGGTGCCTTCCCCAATTTCATTGAATTTATTGCTGCTTCTATTTCTACTTTTTCAATTGGTTCATTTAAAATCTTCTCCATATTTCCTGTTAAGGGATTTACTTTGATTTTCTGTAAATATGTGTCAATTTTTCCCTTAGCCACCTTTTGGCCTTTAAACAACGTGGCATAACATTTATAAAATTCTCTTTTAATTCCTTCCTGGTCAACAATATCCTTACCTCCCGATACAATTTTGTTGGTTGAAATAAATTTATTGGTAATATATGGTAGTATATTCAATTTCTTACATCATTAATAACTACTTTTTCCCTCCAACCCATATATTACTTTCTACCTACCCCTACCCCCGTTACTTGACCCCTGCAGGTGTACTATACTTAAAATATTAGTATTAAAGGTACCCTTAATTAATAAGAACCAATTTTCATATCCTCCTCCCTCTTATACTTAGTCATTATCAAATTGTCCGATGTTCTTTTATTTTCCACTCTTTTTCTACGCATCTTCTGAACTTCTTCCACTCCATCTTAAATACTTCCAAATCATAGTCTCTTAAGGTTCTTGTTAACTTGTCCATTTCACTCCATGTCATGACTTTTACAATGCAATCCCATTTTTCTGGTATTTTTTCTTGCTTCCACAACTGCACATACAATGTCCTAGCAGCTGAGAGCAAGTATCAGATTAAAGTCCTATCTTATTTTGGAAATTTTTCCATTTGTAATCCCAACAGAAAAGTCTCTGCTACTTTGTTGAATTCGTATCCCAAGATCTTAGAAGTCTCTTGTTGAATCATCTGCCAAAACTTTTTCGCTTTTTCACAAGTCCACCACATATGGTGGAAAGAACCTTCATGTTTTTTACATTTCCAACATCTGTCTAGCATCTTATTGTTCATCTTTGCCAACTTGATCTTCCTTTATAAAATTTATTAAATATTGTTTAAGCCGTTCTGCCAGGATTCTTGTATATCTTATAATCATTATTTAATAATGAAATTGGTCTATAATTCTTTACATTCGTGACATCTCTATCTTCCTTTGGAATCAGCGAAATTACAGCTTTCCCCCCCCATGTATTGGGTATTTTCCCATCTGATCTTATTGCATTCAGCAATTTTTGAAGTTTCGGTACTAATTCTTCTTTAAGCATTTTAAAATTTTTTGCCGTATATCCATCTGGTCCAGGTGCCTTTCCAAGTTTCATTACATTAATCCTTGCTTCAATTTCTATTTTTTCAATTGGATCGTTCAAAATTTTTTCCGTATATTCAGTTAAGGGTGCGATTTTGATTTTTTGCAAATACATTTCAATCCTTTCTTTCTTTACTTTGAGACCCTTAAATAAATTAGCATAATACTTAAAAAATTCTCGCTTTTTTCCTTCTTGATCCACCTTCTCCTTTCCATCAACCGTAATTTTGTTAATAATTTTACTTTCTCTTTTTTTCTTCAGTTGCCAAGCCAAGTACTTTCCAGGTTTATTTGCTCCCTCAAAAGATTTCTGTTGTAATTTTTTCAAATTCCATTCCATTTCCTTATTTAACAAATGTCTCATTTGTGTTTGCAATATTGTAATCTCCCTTATAATTTTCTTTTTCCCTGGCCTTTTTCTTAATTCACCTTTTTTCTTAATTTCATTTTGAATGTCCGAAATCTGTTTATCTTTTGCTCTCTTATCTTTATTATTCAGTGTTATTAATATTCCTCTCATTACTGCTTTATAAGCATCCCACACGTCTGAAATTCTATATCTTCTTTATCGTTTATTTGGAAGAAAGCTTTAGTTTCATTTTCTAGAGATGTCACTATTTCTTTATTCTGTAGTAAATCTTCATTTATTCTCCATCTTCTTGACTTTTTAGACAATTTTGTAATCCACATAATTGGGTTATGGTCAGCTCCTATTTTGGGTAAAATCTCTACTTAGTTATAAGTCCCAAGTCTTTGGTACCCCACAACATGTCGATTCTAGAAAAAGAATTATGTCTGGCTGAAAAAAAGGTATAGTCCCATATTTCAGGATTGAACTTCCTCCATATATCCTCCAAATTTTCTTGTTTAACCAGCTCAAAAAATGATTTTGGCAATTTCCCTTTATCAATTTTTTTCTTCCCAAATCTATCTAGTGTATTCTGAATTGTTCCATTAAATCCCCCATCAACAAAATTTGCTCATAAGTCACTTCATCAAGATGTTGCGTAATATTTTTAAAGAAAGTGTCCTTTGCACCATTTGGAGCATAAAGTCCCACCAACAAAGTTTTTTTAGCATTCAATAAAATTTCCACTGCGATGTATCTTCCATCTTTATCTTTAAAAACCAATTTCGGATCTAATTCTTTTTTAATATAAAAAATGACTACTCTCTTCTTCTGTTCATCCAATGTATAAAATTCTAGTCCCAATTGCTTATTCCATAAAAATTTATAATCCTTTTGTCTAATATGCACTTCTTGTAAACAAACTATATTATAATTTTATTTTTTTTATCCAATGAAATGTTGCCCTTTTTTTGTGGTGAATTTATTCTATTTACATTCCAAGATATTAATTTGTAATCCATCATGGTGCAAATTCTTTATTTTCTCCATAAAATCTACGCAGTTCCTGTGTGTTTGTAATCCTTTTCCCTTAAAGTTGAAAACTCAAACCTTCAGGTATTAGCCATCTGTATCTCATTCCGTTGTCACATAATTTTTCTGTCAGTTTTTTGTATGCATTCCTGTCATATAACACTTGTCGGCAACTCTTTCATAATTCTTATCCTGCTGCCTCCCACTATCAATGTTTTTTCAAAATTTTTGTTCATGATTTTTCCCACAATTTCTTTTGTCATAAATCTTATGACCACATCTCTTGGCAGATTGTTCTTTTTTGCATAGAGTAAATTCACTCTATACATATAATCATACATATTTCTATTCCCTTCAGGATCTTCCTCCAAAAATTCTGCAATTATTTTTATTATGTATTCTTTCAAATCAGATTCTTCATCTTCTGGTACACCTCTCAGACAAATCTGTGTCTCCATCAACTTGCAGTCATGTATTATCACTTTTTCTTGTAATTTTAATAAGGTGGAATCATGTGTTTTCACTCTCTCTTCCACCTCCTGTACTTTTTTTGTTATTACTATAGTCTCATTTCTGAGATTCTCTATCTCTTTTTTAAATTCTTTTTTTGAGTCCTCAATATCTTTTCTTATTTCTTTTTTAGAGGCAGTTATCATTTCTTTCACCCCCTTCATTATCCTGGCTTCCATTGCATCTAATTGGGCTTGCATTTTCTCCGTCGAACCAGATCTAGTACGAATTTGCTTCGGAACTGACATATAAAAAAGATCGAGAATTTTTATCTCACCAAATTAAATTTGGACCATCAGGTTTAATAGAGTGAAGCTTGCCCTTTCCAATGAACCCAATTTCGCCGTGCTCTGAGCCTCCTAGGCTCAGATATTAATGTTTAAAGTTTTTATTTTCCCCAAAATGGCGGACGCAATTTTTGCTTCACTTTAAAAATTTTCCTTCTTTTCCCTTAATCCAATTTAAATTTTCTTCACCACTGTCCAATAGTCCTTATTTTAAAATTACCAACTCAATTAACTTCACCAATTTTTAATGTCCCGATCACTTTAAAAACATTGTTAAAACTTTGTCCTCCCAACAATGGCTGCCGATGTTTCTCTCTGATATTATAATCCTAGAGTAGGCTGTTTACTTCTCTTGCTTCTTTCTTCTTCCTCTGGTACTTCCTGCTTTTCCTGCCACCAAGTCTCGTTTCGCTGGTAGAGAAATCTCGCGATGTCTGACGTACTTCCTGTGTAGACTGTGAGTGCTGCAGATCTCTGATGATGGGGCTACTTCCTCAACCACAGATAGACAAAACAATAAATTCCTTTCTCCTTTTAGCACTGTCTTTTAAATTTACAAAGTTCAAATTTAGCCCCTTTTCTTCTCCTCCTTTCAGACTTCCATTATATCCAACTCCTACCTTTTAATTTTGTTTTGTTTAGCTTTAATTAGTCTTGGAGTGAAAAGCTAGCAATCGATATCTTTTTTTGTAGTTTATCCAAATCGACACCAGTCTTTAGTAGATTAGATGTTTAAAGTTGTAAAAGAAGACTCGGATCCTGTCGAGCTTAAGTCAAATAAATGACTCTGGAAACTTCTGTAGATGATGAATATGCAACTTCTCTCCGGAGATCCCTCAAAGGAGCCCCCTCCGGAACTCCCTTTCAGCCAAGGTAAGTCTCCTCAAAGTATCTGTGCATATCTTGGACAATTCTCTAGCTGAGAAAAGTAGGCAGAAGGCATTAGTTTGCCTTTTACTACTCTGAACAGAAGTGCCAGCCTGCCCCCGTTAAGGAAAGCAGCTCAGTTCTCCATTTTCAGATTCCGGAAGTCCCCTCCTGATACAATTTTATTGATAACTTTATTCTCCCTTTTTTTTTCCTTTTGCCAAGCCAAGTATTTTCCAGGCTTATTTGCTCCTTGAAAGGATTTCTGTTGAAGTCTTTTTAGATTCCATTCCACTTCTTTATTTAACAAATGTCTCAGTTGGCTTTGTAAATTGTAATCTCCCTTATAATTTTCTTCTTCCCAGGTCTCTTTTTAAGTTCCCTCTCCTTTTTTCCAATTTCTTTCGGAATGTCCAGCATTTGTTTATCTTTGGCTCTTTTATCTTTATTGTTCAGTGTAATTAAGATGCCCCTCATTACCGCTTTGTATGCGTCCCACACAGTTTGAAATTGAATGTCCTCTTTTTCATTTATTTGAAAGAAAACTTTAGTCTTTTTTTCCAGAGACACTACTATGTCCTTTTTCTGTAGCAAATCTTCATTTATCCACTATCTTAGGGGTCTTTTTCACAGGTTTTGCAGACCACATTAATGGATTATGGTCTGCCCCTATTTTAGGAAGAATCTCTATTTTTTTCGTTATAAATCCAAGATCTTTTGTAATCCACAACATATCAATTCTTGAGAAAGAATTATGCCTTGCTGAAAAGAAAGTAAAGTCACGTTCTTTGAGGTTAAGCTCCCTCCATATATCTTCCAGACTTTCTTGTTTCACTAATTCAAAAAATGACTTTGGTAATTTTCCTTCATTATTTTTTTCCCCAGATCTATCCAAAATATTTTTAACTGTTCCATTAAAATATCCCATTATAATGATTTCCTCATACGTCACTTGATCTAATCGTTGCATAATGTCTTTAAAGAAAAAGTCTTTTGCTCCATTTGGGGCATACAATCCCAATAACAAAGTTTTTTTGTAGTTCAACATCACTTCCACCGCAATATATCTACCATCATTGTCCTTAAAAATCAATTTTGGGTCTAATTCTTGTTTAACATAAAAAACAACACCCCTTTTTTCTCCTCGGCCAACTAATAAAATTCCACACCCAGTTGTTTGTTCCATAAAAATTTGTAATCCATTTGTTAGATGTGTACTTCTTGTAGGCAAATTATATTATATTTTTGTTTCTTAATCCAACACAATGTTGCCCTTCTTTTTTGTGGTGAATTTAGTCCATTTACATTCCAAGATATTAATTTGTAATCCATCACGATTTTTTATTTTTATTCTGTACCCCCAAATTTCTTATGTTCATTAAAAAACTTGGTCATTTCTTGAGTGCTGGTGATTGTAACTCTCTTTTATATTCAAAACTTAAACCCTCTGGAAGTATCCATCTGTATCTCATTTCATTTTCTATCAGCTTTTCAGTCAATTGTTTATATAATCTTCTGTTGTTTATGACTTTTCTTGGCAATTCTTTCATAATTCTTACCCTACTGTCATCCACCTCCAGTGTATTTTCAAATTGTTTACTTAAAATCTTTCTCACCATATCTTGTCACAAATCGTACTACCACATCTCTTAGTAGTTTATTTTTTCTGGCATAGACTGAGTTGACCCTGTAGATATAATCATAGAAGTAACTGGTTTCATCAGGGTCATGCCCCAAAAACTCAGCAATCATTCTTATTATATATGTCCTGGTATGCAAAACTGAGCCTGTCAAGATCATCCTGTATCCTCTTCCTGTTGTCTTCTGTGTTTGCAACCCCTCCCAATTTAGTATATCTGCAAATTTAATAAGCATTTCCTCTATTCCTTCATCCAAATCACTGATAAAGATGTTGAACAAAACAGGTCCCAGGACAGATCCTTGAGGCACTCTGCTTGTCACGCCTCTCCAAGAGGATGAGGAACCATTCACAAGCACTCTTTGGGTGCGATCTGTCAACCAGTTACAGATCCACCTAACGGTAACAGGATCCAAACCACATTTTACCAAATGTCAACAAGGATAGATTGTGACCTATAGCACCTTATAGCACCTGTTTATCTATTTTAATTAATTTATATAATTGAATTGTATTTTAAACTCTTGTTTACATTGTATTTTATTCTAATCATGGAGTTCCATGTCTGTGAGCCGCCCTGAGCCCGCCTTTGGCGGGGGAGGGCGGGATATAAAAATAAATTTACTTTACTTTACTTACTATGTGAAACCTTATCAAAAGCCTTACTGAAATCAAGATAAACGATGCCTACAGCATTTCCCCGATCCAATAAGGTAGTCACTTTCTCAAAAAAAGAGATCAGGTTAGTCTAACATGACTTGTTCTTGAAAAAACCATGCTTGCTCTTAGTAATCACATCCATTCTTTCTAAATGTTCCAGGACCGACTGTTTGATAATTTGTTCTAAAACTTTTCCAGGTATAGACGTCAAGCTGACGGGTTGGTAGTTACCCGGATCGTCTTTTTTCCCCTTCTTGAAGAAGGGGGCAACATTCACCCGCCTCCAATCTTCTGGCACCTCTCCTGTTCTCCAGGAATTCTCAGAAATAATAGCCAGAGGCTCAGAAATTACATCCGCAAAATCCTAGGTTGAAACTTCATACCCTCCTTATATGTTCTGTTTTTGCCATGTTGAGCACCGTTTCCCTCAGAACTCCATCAGCCTTACAAAGAAAGTTGAGGAAAAGTAGGAATTGAGCAGTTCCGCCCTCTCTTCATTACCCATTACAATTTCACTTTCTTGCCCTCGCAATGCGCCCACCATGTCCTTTCTCTTTTTCTTACTCTGAACATAAGAAAAGAACCCTTTTTTGTTGTTTTTAGCATCTTTGGCCAGCCTAAGCTCATACTGAGCTTTAGCTTTCCTAACTTTTTCTCTACAAGCACTGGTGATTTGTTTATATTCATCCTTGGTTATAAGGCTCTCTTTCCAATTCCTAAATGAGTTTTTTTTTTATTTCTCAAGTCTTTAGAGAGCTGTTTATGGAGCCACTTCGGCTTTCTTAGTTTTTTTCCATTTTTTCTTCTCATAGGTAGAAATATGTAGAAATACTGAATTTGTGGGAATGAATGTAAGCAGTTGCTTTCTGCTTGATTTATGTATCCATCTCTTGCATCCATGACCACAAACATTACTAGAATTGCTGAATTCCAGGAACACCTTTAAGACCACCAAAGTTTTATTGAGAATGTAAGCTTTCATGTGCTGAAAGCACACTTCATCAGACAATGAAATGGGGTGCAGTTAGCAATGCTACATATAGCTTGTGGGTGGTGGTTAAGCATGCAAAAATAGTATAAAGTTAGAATCCAATGGCAAGATAGTGAAATTAACAAATTGAAAGAATAACAGTTTGGTCTGGATAGTATAAGTTGCATGGGAAAACAGCAAAAGGCAATAAACTTGTCGGAATTGGAGAATGAGGGTGAGAATGGAATTACAAAACTGAGAAACATGTCGGAGAACACTTCAGCCTTTCAGGACATTCATTGGGTGACCTCAAAGTAGCTGTTTTACTGCAAAAGAACAGAATTGGAAAGGGAAATTGCTTCAGACCAACACAGCTGTTCACTTGGATCTATTTACATTGAATGTACCACATTAAGCTGCATGGAATGGAACTGCATCAGCCTTACAAAGAAACTTGCACAGGTTCAGATTGATATTTCCTTTCTTACAAAATGCAAACACTTGGACATTATACCTAAGGGACTAAGAATTAAGAATCCTATACAAATGACTTATCTTATGAACTATGCAGAAAAACTATGCCTCACATTGTCCAGGAAACTACTGAAACATCTAATCACTGTACCAGAAACAGAAGCTGATCAAGGACAAACTCTCTGAACTGGACATTTCAACAAAGAATCTACCTTCTTGGCAGAATTTCTACCAAAAAAAAAAAAAAGACAAACCATCTACAAAAAAATAAAAAGCTCTCTAACCTGCCAACTGCTAAACACAACTACAAGAACTCCTCCAAGAATATTGTTAACTTGTCACAACACAGCCCTTCAGAGAAGTCAGTTCTTTCACTTGGACTTTCATTCTGCCCCACCAAATCCACACTGATGATTCAGCTTTGTGGGGACCTGGAAACCTTTTTCCGCCGTCTTTGCCTAAAGGAATATGATACCCAGAGAAAACCTGTTACAAAACAGACCCCAAAAAGACAATAACAGAACACCACTAGTGGTCACACACAACTCTCAACTGAAAACAGTTCAATGTATCATCAACTTACAACCTCTATTGGATGGTGACAGCTCTCTTTCAAAAGTACCTTTTCTTGTACACAGACAGCCCCCTAATCTCAAACAACTCCTCACCCACAACAATACAACATCTCATGTTCACCAATACCAGAGCTTGCAATAAACCCAAGTGCCAACTTTGCAGCCACATACACCCAGACAACACAATCACTGGGCCGAACAGCATTAACTACACCATCTCAGGCTCATTCACTTGTTCATCTTCCAACATTATAAATCCCATTAAATGCCAACAATGCCCTTCAGTTCTCTACATAGAAGAAGACGACTGCAGATTTATACCCTGCCCTTCTCTCTGAATCAGAGACTCAGAGCAGCTTACAATCTCCTATATCTTCTCCCCCCACAACAGACACCCTGTGAAGTGGGTGGGGCTGAGAGGGCTCTCACAGCAGCTGACCTTTCAAGGACAACTCCTGAGATAGCTATGGCTAACCCAAGGCCATTCCAGCAGCTGCAAGTGAAGGAGTGGGGAATCAAACCCGGTTCTCCCAGAAAAGAGTCTGCACACTTAACCACTACACCAAACTGGCTGTCTCATAGGGCAAACAGGACAAACCCTCCGCCAAAGGATAAATGGACACAAATCTGACATCAGGAATTACAGAACTGAGAAACCAGTCGGAGAACACTTTAACCTTCCTGAGCATTCAATGGGTGACCTCAAAGGAGCTGTTTTACTGCAAAGGAACTTCAAGAACAGAATGGAGAGAGAAATTGCTGAATTACAAATTATTATGAAACTTGGAACAAACACCTCCCGAGGACTGAACAGGACTATTGGTTCTTTATCTCATTACATATGCTAAACCCACGCTCATTGAGTATAGCTATACATCCACAGTATTCCAATGTATTTCTCTTTTAGAATAGTGTATCAGAATAATGTTTTATATTGACATACTCAAATAATGGATATTGGCTGTTTATCTTATTACATATGCCTAACCCATTTTCATTGTATGTATTCTTTTTTTCTAATGGCAAACTAGAATGACGTTTATAATGTATAGAATGATGTTAAAAAGTAAATTAGGTAGACAAGAACATCACTAGAAAATATGTGTCCTTTTGCTTTACCTAAACTTGCAGCAACAGCAATTAACAGGCAACTTTTATTGCTATCCAGACCAAATGGTCTTCCAATTTATTACACTATTTCACCATTTGATCCTAACTTTGTATCATTTTATACTCTTAACCCACCAATTACAAGTATTTCAGCCCACTGTCCCCTGTCCCCTCATCTGAAGAAGTATGCATGCATACAAAAACTTACATTCTGAATAAAACTTTGTTGGTCTTAAAGGTGAACTTGACTCCTACTTTGTTCTACTGCTTCAGACCAACACGGCTGCCCACTTGGATCTATTTTCCTAGCAGGTCAGCTGTTTTAACATCTGCATGTTCCCAGGATGCTTCTGAAAAGCTTTTTCCTGAATTTTTGCTGTTAACAGGCAGGCATTAAAGTTTACTCTTACACATGAACAGCAGTGGGAGATAGGAATGTGCATTCGATTTGGTCAAACCGAATAAATCCCTGAATACCCCCTGATACGGAAGTATTCGGCAATCCCCGAATACCCCCTGATACAGAAGTATTCAGCGCCGAATACTTCCGAATCCATTTTTTTATCATTAAACGGGAGCCTTATAGGTCTCCCCTGAATACCTCCGAATCAGTATTCAGAAGTATTAGGAAGTCAAAGGGAAAGGTGGGAAAGGAGCTTTTGCAGCCTCAGGGAAGCTGCTTGCCTCCTTTCCCGCCTTCGGAAGCCTTTTCCCGCGTCTCCCCTAGCCTCTCTGGGATCAGGGAGGGAGGGGGAGAGAGGAGTCCCAGCAGCCAATCCAAAGCATGCATTTGCAAAATGCATTGCATTTGCAAATGCATGCATCTTTGCAGGGCTGTTGTATTGCTGATGGCTGGCCTAATCCCAGCCAGCAACATTGTTGTTCTTTTGTTTCCTTGGGTATCCAAGTAAGCACTGTTCTCTGGCCAATCACAGAGCAGTGGTATTTTTTGAAACTGCTCTGTGTAGGGCCAGAGAACCTTTTTAAGGAGTCTGCCTGGCTGGACTGCATTGCTGCTGTTGGACTGCTGTGACTGAGAGAGAGAGACTGTGTGAGCTGCACTGGCTTCAGCTGCTGCTCCTGCTCTCTGTCTCAGTCTTGCCTGGCCTGCCTGGAGAACACATCTAAAAGGTAAGACTTGGGGTTCTTGTTTTTCTTTTTAGTTAGGATAAAAGTAAAAAGACTTTTTAAGACTCAGTCCCTTTACTTATCCAGATTTGGGTGGGTGGTTTATTTGGGGTTAGTGTTAGGGGGTTCTGTGTGGGGTCATCATCATCATAATCGTTTTATTTATATCCCGCCCTCCTTGCCGAAGCAGGCTCAGGGCGGCTAAGGGGTGGAGTCCTGGGATGGGGGGGGCAGGGGGGTTGCCCAATAGCTTACTTCATTAAAAGGACTTTTAAAAGTACATTGTTCTTTTAATTTTCCTGATTTGGGTGGCTTGAATTTCTTGGAGGTTTTTTTTAGTGTTTTAAAAGGATTCTCTGATTTGTTGCTGCTGTGTTGGGTTGCTGCTGTTCCTTTTTCCTTCTGTTTCTGTTTCTTGGGGGTGGGGGGGTCAGTTTGGCCTAATTTTTATTGTTAAAAGTTCAGGGTTTTATAGTTTGATCTGTTGGATTTCTCAGTTACATTTGGTTGATTTGTTGCTGTTGGTCTTGCTTCCTGTTCTGTTGTCCCTTTTCCTGGTTCTTGGGGGGGGAGGGCTTGGTTTGGCCTACGTTCCTTTGTTAAAAGTTAAGGGTTTCACAGTTAGGTTTTGGTTTTTTTTATTTCACCCTGGTTGGTGTGAGGGAGTTGGTGCGTGGGTTGGGTCACTTTCCTGTTTTTATAGAGTTATTTTTGGAGTCTGAGGGTATTTTCGGTTTGGCTAGGGCCAGTAAATAGGCTGCCCCACTAATAAGGGTGTTTTTAGGGATTGTGTTTTTTCAAATTTAAAAACACTTAATCCAGTTTAGGGCTTCAGTTTTTATTAAACTCAACTAGGCCAGATAGTGGCAATTTAAAAAGACTGCAGGTCAGGTTTCTTAAAAAAGGCAGCGTGACTGACTAGGCCACATCAGGCTTCCTTTTAAAGAGACTAGGGTTGCAGTGCATCTTGCTTTCAACCACTGAAAGGCGGTGCATCCTTAGATTTCCATAGGGTAAACCACAGCTTGTCTCTAGTCATAGGGGACACCTAATTTCTAGTTTGCAACGAAATCTAGTTTGTCCCAGGATCTAGTTAGGAGAAATTTAACTAGAAGGATATAACAACGATTGCCCTCATCTCAAGGTAGCCTTTTAAAAACTGTAGCCAGGTAGAGGCAGGATCACCTAGTCTCCTAAACTTTACCCGACTATTACTACCCAACCCAAAAAAGGACAGGTTAGGGACAAAACAAAAACAAAACAAGTTTTGGTGGGAGGGTTTTTAAAAAGAAGTCAGGCCACCTGTTGGTTCAGGGTCCAGCGCAGTGTGAGTTAGGTTTGTAAAAAAACCACTTTCACTTCAAGTTGTGTGAGACTGCCCAAGGGAGACATGAGTGACAGGCAGCAGAAGAGGGGCCCTGGGGGCAAGGCCAGGGAGAAGACTAGAGGGGTGGAGGGGAGAGGGAGGACCACGGTTTTCCCCACACCTGTGCATAGGGCCACTCCACAGCCACCTTCCAGCACTCTGACCTCTGGCCGGAGTGTGATGAAAAAGGCTCGCCTTGGGCCCTTCATCGAGACTGCTGCTGGGGTGACCCCAGCAGAGGTGCCATTAGGTGCTGGCACTGAGCAGGGGTCTGCTGCTCGAGCAGTCTCTCTTCCAGCTGATGTCACTTGGCCTCAGCAGCCGGAGGAGGGGCAGCAAGAGCAGTCCTCCTTGAAGCTTTTGGGACAGTTTTCTGTCCAAAATGATCACCCCAAGGAGGATGCAGAGTGTTGTGCAGGAGCTGGAGGAGAAGCTGGTTGAGGAGGACCAGCCCGATTCTTCGGTTCCTTCGGGCACCAGCAGGCCTTCAGGGAATGGCCAGGAGGGGAGGCCGTATGGGGTGGAGGGGGAAGAGATGGAGAAACACAAGATGCCTCCATCTCCGCCCACTTCCCCCCAGCGGCCAGACCCTCCTGCCACCCCAAGACACAATGTGTCTGCCCTGAGCACTTCACAGGAGGTGGCTCCAGATACCGAAGCTGATGGTACATCTCTGAAGTCTGGAAGCACTTCCGGCTTACAGAGGATCCACGCTATGCGCAGTGCCAGCTGTGCAGGGCCCAGATCAGTAGTGGGTGGGACCCTGCCCACCTGACTCTGGGGGGGATGCAGAACCACCTGCGGAAACACCACCAGGCAGTACTTCTTAAGAGGGAGAAGCAGGCTGGTGCTGAGGTGCCCCAGCAGCCAGCACCACCCAGCCAGGAGGTCCGTCCCACCGCAACTACTTCCAGAGCTCTCCAGGAGAGTTCTGCGACAGGGCAGGGACTCCAGGCATCTCTGCTGAGATGTTTGGTGGGGGTGGCACCTGTGTGCCAAGGGGAGGAATGAGGAACGGCAGGAGGATGATCGCCTGGAAGATTGCCAGGGCGGTCACCCATGAGCTTCCATTTTCTGTGATTGAGAATCCTGGGGTGCTTGGGTTGCTTGAGTGCCTGGTGCCCTGGTACAAAGTTCCTGCTAGAACCAACGTTAGTGGGACCATTGTGCCATTTGTTTTCAGGGTGACCAGATCTGTGGTGAGGGAGCATTTGTCCCGTGCTGCTGGGGGGACTGTTCATTTCACCGCAGATCTCTGGAGCTCCCCACATGCATTTGAAGGGTATCTCTCCCTGATTGTGTATTGGTGGCAACCCAGTGAGCTGCAGGGTGGAGGTGGCACTAGCAGTAGGCAGGGCCAAGGCCGCTGAGCCACCTACCACTGGGCCTTGCTGCACGCTGAAGCAGTCGATACGCCGCACATGGCGGACAATCTCAGAGCCACTCCTTCATGCCAGTTAGAGGGCTGGGTAGGCAGGAACGTCGCCATGGGCTTCGTGGTGACTTATGGTGGCTCCAACATCAAGGCGGCTGTCCAGCATCAGGGCCTAAAATGCCTTCCTTGCGTGGGCCACCTTCCCCACCTCGTGGTTAAGGACACACTGGGTCAGAAGAAAAGCAATGATTGTCGGTATCTTGCTGCAACCCTTGAGTACCGAATTCTGCTCCAGAAGTGTTGGCACATCACAGGCCACTTCTCACGCAGCAAAGGGAGGTGCCAGTGATGATGACAGGCAGCCAGCAGCCATACCTAGACTGAGGTCCCTCTAACTGGGACAGTGGCAGCTGGTGTGTTGCTGCTGAGCTGAGAGAGAAGGAATGATTCCCTGCCTCTCACAATCTGAGGCCCTCCCAGTGATCTTCCTCATTTGGGATGCGACTCTGGCTTGCCTTCTCATGGTGCACCCTGGGTTACACCAAAAAGACCAGCCAACTGTCCATCGCTCGAGGTAAGTCTAAATGCTTCTTGCTTTGTGTCAGATACAAATATGGAGCTAGGTGTGGTGCACCGCTTCTCTTGTTTGAGAGTTGTGTTGTTTGGGGCAGGGCTGGAGAGCTGGCATCTGTAGATGATGTGTTCTGTGGCAGGGAAGCTGGCATCTGGGTGAGAGACCCAGGACCAGCATGGTTGGTGTGCTTGGCCAGCTCTCTTCGAGTTGTTTGGGACAGGGCTGGAAATCTGGCATCTGTAGATTGTGTGTTCTTTGGCAGGGAAGCTGGCACCTGGGTGAGAGACCCAGAGCCAGCATGCTTGTTGTGCTTGGCCAAGTCTCCCCGTGTTCTTTGGGGCAGGGCTGGAGAGCTGGCATCTGGGTTTGCTGCAACCCGGTCTGCAGAGTAGACCTTGACCAGATTGTGTTTTGTGTGGCACTGAAGTTGGCAACTGGGTTTATATTGGTGCCAGGGAGCATATAAAGTAGATAGATGGATTTAGTGCATTGGGGTTCTATAGAGATTCTCTGATTTGAAGTTAGGTTTGGCTTTGGGTGCCCCAGGAATTGGACCCACTGGTCCATTTTTTTTTTTTTTTTGCCTTGTGGGTTTTGTGTGGGACAGTGCCCTGAAGCTGCACAGCAGTTTGGGGGGCTCTCCCTCAAACCCCCTTCTGGCCAGAGCCACTTTTCCCACAGCAATTATAGTGGAGGAAGTGGCAATTATAGTGGGAAAGGAAAGGTCCCCTGTGCAAGCACCAGTCGTTTCCAACTCTGGGGTGATGTTGCTTTCACAACGTTTTCATGACAGACTTTTTATGGGGTGGTTTGCCATTGCCTTCCCCAGTCATTTACACTTTCCCCCCAGAAAGCTGGGTACTCTTTTTACCGACCTTAAAGGATGGAAGGCTGAGTCAACCTCGTGCAGGCTACCTAAAAACCCAGCTTCCACCGGGGATCGAACTCAGGTCATGAGCAGAGCTTAGGACTGCAGTACTGCAGCTTTAACACTGAGCAATGAGGCTCTTATAATTATAGTGGAGGAAGTGGCTAATTGGGCATTCCCCAGCTTTGGTAGCAATGGGCCTTTTGGGGAACCCACAGACAGGGACCCCCTGGCCCAATCCTTTTGGGACTTGGGGGTTTTGTAGGGGAGAGTACCCTACAGGTTCCCTGCAGTTTTGGGGGCTCTCCTTCAACCCCCCTGTTCCCCAGCAGCCTTTGATTATGCCCGATGTTGCCATTGAGTTAAATGGCCCATAGAGTATAATGGTGGGATAGGGGCATGATCTTTGGGTGCCTCTGGAATGGGACCCCCTGGCCCAATCTTTTTGGAACTTGGGGGTTTTGTAGGGGAGAGTCCTCTGCAGGTTCCCTGCAAATATGGGGGCGCTCCTTCAAACCCCCTCCCTTCTAGGTGGCTTCCAATATACTCTATTTTTCCACTGAGTTCAATGGCCCATAGAGTATAATGGGGCATATTCGGGAATAGCCGTATATCTCTCGTATATTTGGCTATTTCTGAATACTGGTATTCGGAAATATACAGTATTCTGAGTATTTTGTCCCCGTATATTTCCAAATCCGAATATTTCCGAATTTTTGTTTTGCACATCCCTAGTGGGAGACCACAACTCCTCTGTCACTTAAATGTGGTTTAGTAGAGGCCAACACCGTAACTGATACATTCTGCAGGGAAGTGCTTTCTACAGTGACTTCATGTAGTCACCATAGACACAACTGACTCTCTCAGACAAGTAGCAGCTTCAGGTGAATTTTCTTCTTGCTTTTACTTGCACAGTTCCTAATGTTCACTTGTTGACACAGTGACCTCAAAAGACAGCCAATCACAATACTGAGGGGTTCCCTGTGTACTTCTTGGAGCAGTGCACTCTATAGATTAAGAAGATATAACATTAAATACAATGCAGTTATACACCTATATATGTCAGACAAGGATAGAAATTGTAATTGCAAAGCACTGCACATTTCTAAATAAAGTACTTCTGTTTTCGGTACTTAATTAGAAAATGTTTTGACATGCTCAACAGAAACATTTTAAACAATGTTCTAAAAATTCTTTAACTGTTTATTCTGAGCGGTGTGAGGTGGAGATTTTATCCCAGGCATTACAGAATGCTCTGCTGCTTCTATTTGGGATGTGGAAGGGATTTTCCCTCCCTGGATCTTCCCAGTTCTCACTGTGCCAGTGCAATGAAAGACCATGAATTGCTTCACTGCTGAGGGGTTGCCTCTCTCAAATTCCTCTTACCTTGTGTGGCTGACGTAACAAGGACAGTGGTGATACAGAGACTCCAGAGGGCATGGACGAGCCGGGCCATGCTGCACTTGATGCTGGAGCTGTCAGCAACCTGGAGCCGCTCTGGTCATCTCAGAGAGGGGGACACAACAGCTGGCCTGGTGGAAAGAGGAGAAGTCCTGAATTTCATCAGGAACAGACAAACTAGCATGGCACGTTTTCTTTTGAACTCATAATTCCCCTCTTCCACGTCCCTACTACATATAAAGATATTGTTTGGTTAATTTTTGACCAGCTTCTGCATAACATCTTGTAAAATAAAAAGAGATATCGTTTCTGTAGTTTCTGTCGTTTATTTCTACCCTCACACAATCTATGGCCACTTAGAATTTCAATCAGAATCTCATGCTTCACAATTCTTTTTAACAGGGTTGGCCGTTCCCCAATGGCCTATTGACCTTCCTTTTACATCCCCCACATCCAAGCAAAATACACAGAAATGCCATTGTCTTACATACATATAGTTTTTAAAAAACCACTCTTAAGTGTGCCACCTAATTGATGGATGAGAGCCACCTGTGTAGTTTGTCTATTCTGTAAATACCAGAATCAAGATGATAAAGAGAGGGACTCACCAACAGGAGGGAAAAAAATAACCTGTGAAAAGTCAGTAGATAATACTACCCTGATTTGCCATACTTTAACTCTTTACTTCATGTGTCCACTGAAATCAATCTCCTGCATTGTTAATACAAGAATACTAGATTTCCCCCCTTTAGTTTCAGTTAAAAAAAAAGATTTGTGCATTATTATTTAGCATCAAAAAGACATTAGATTAACTGCTGGTTTTATATTTTCAATTCAACGGCTTCCAGTTTTTTCCTTTTTTCTTCCCACAATATCAAGGGTGCAATATGATACTAGCCACACCCTGAAGCCGCTGAAGTCAGATGAACTTTCTACCCAAGATGTAGACAAAGAAGCCTTTTAATATCATGGCCAAGAAGATTCCCAGTCCCCAGTCCCTTTTTAAAAACATCCTGTTTGGTGGAAGTAGGTATTGTGGACAACTCAAAAGTACTCTCAATGCATGTATGAGAAAGTGATGCCATAAGGAATGGTTTAGATTTGTTAGATTCTTCCCGGCACAAGCCAAACCTGTACAAAAGAGATGGGCTCCACCTGAACCAAAAGTGAATCAGGCTGCTAGCAACAAATATCCAAAAGGTGTCAGAGTGGCTTTTAAACTAACCTCAGGGAAAAGCTGACAGGAGTTGGTTGGAGACAAGTCAGTCCAAAGTGATGACTGCATAAACACTCAGGGTATTATTGATAGGAGTGTAATAGAACTTGGGAGTGAGGGCACAATGACAACTGAGGGCCATGTGTGGCGACTAAGGGGCCAAGGGAGGCGAGGGTTACTGGAGAAGGAAACTCATGGACTTGTTGCCTGCATTCGACACAGTTGACCATCATCTACTAACACACCGCCTCGTTGACATGGGGATTCAGGGGTTTGCCCATCAAGGGCTCTCCTCTTTTCTCCAAGGCCGGGGACAACGGATGGTGATAGGAGAGTAATTGTCCCGGAGACACCCACTTGTGTGTGGTGTGCCTCAAGGGGCAGTGCTTCCCCTGATGTTAACACCTACATGCACCCCCTTGCTCAGATTGCCCAGAGCTATGGACTTGGGTGTCATCAGTATGCAGATGACACCCAGCTCTATCTATTGATGGGTGGCTGGTCTGACTGCGCCTTGGAACATCTGGACCTGGCATTGCAGGTTGTAGCGAGATGGCTCAGGCTGAGTCAACTGAAACTGAATCTGACAAAGAGGGTGGTCCTTTGCCTGAGTTGCGGTGGTCCTGGTGGGGAATTTCCCCTACTGGCATTCGATGGGGCGCTGTTGGTGAAAGTGCCAAAAGTCAAAAGCCTGGGGGTACTACTGGACCCTTCACTGACAATGGAGGCCCAGATAGCAGCTGCTGCCAACTTGGCCTTTTATCATCTTCAGCGGATAAAGCAGTTGGTCCCCTTCCTAGAGCGTCGGGACCTGGCAACTGTGATCCATGCTATGGTCACTTCAAGATTGGACTACTGTAATGCCCTCTACACAGGGCTGCCCTTGCCTCAAATCCAGAAGCTGCAGGTGGTGCAGAATGTGGCAGCTCGACTGTTCCTAGGGCTCTCCATACGGGAGCATATGCAACCTGGATTAAAAGCATTGCACTGGCTGCCTCTTGCATACTAGATTTGCTACAAGGTGCCAGTTATTTCCTTTAAAGCCTTACATGGCCTGGGATCTGTCTACCTTAGGGACTCCTTTCTCCACATGTTCCCCAGAGGGTACTATGTTCAGGAATGCAAAATCCTTTGTCGATTCCCAGGCCAAAGGAGGCAAGGCAACAAACTACTAGAGCCAGAGCTTTTTCAGTAGCCACACCCTATTGGTGGAATGAACTCCCAGATGAGGTTAGAACCTTGCAGGACCTTTCCAAATTCCACAAGGCCTGCAAGACTGCACTTTTCCATCTTGCATTTAATTGTTGAGGGAAAAACCGAGGGAGCAATTTTACAAACTACTTGCGGGAAACATTATCTAGGCCACCGGATGTAAACTGTGCTCATGAAGATACCCCTGGATCCTGCCTAGTTATCTATCTATATAACTGTAAAATAGCACCAACTGTAATTTTTATGTTTTATTGTTTTATGTTATTATATGCTTCTGTTTTATTATTGATGTTTTTATATTGCCAACTGATCTGTGAGCCACCCTGAGCCTGCTTTGGTGGGGAGGGTGGGATATAAACTGCGGCTTGGAATACATATTTGGTTCTTTCACACATACTGTGCAGCTCCCAGAGGTAAGGAAGGACTTAGTGCAGGCTTTCTCTCAAATAAGTGTGCTTAGCATTGGGACCTCAGTCCATAGGTAGATGACTATTTCTGCCATGTGTGAAACAGGGAAGGAGGGGGAAATAGGTAGGCTTGCAAGTTCTTCTCCACCACAGAGGTTACTTGAAGACCTAGACTAGAAAAAGACAGCACAAGAGCTGAGGGAGCCACTGGAAGGAGGGATGGAATTAAAGAGGGTGGCACAGGGTTCTCCCTTAGTTTCATAGATCTTATAGGAGCTATATTTACTAACCCTGGTGTCAAGGCAAAGAGAGATGCATAATGGTCAATGATTTATATGATAGTGGTCAGTGATTATATGGTACATATGTTTCCTTCTCCCACTGGTGCCAGAAAATAATTCCCCAATCTTTCCCTATGCTGGTCTTATGAGGACTGTTATTCCCAGCTTCTGGGTTTTTTTAAGTCTCCTAGCATGATTGTGTTGTAAAGTGCATATTTTACCTTTCTGTGCAAAGAAAGTATTAAGAATTTTAAGAAAGATGTGTAAATATTTGTTCATGTCTTGCAGCTCTCAAATATCTGATGTTTCTTCTGTGTGGTTCTTACATTAAGCAAGTTTGGCCATCCTTGCTATATGCCAATGCTAAAAGTCTCCAAGCCAAGATGGGGGTGTTTGGTGTTCAATGACAATTTAGTAAATATCTCAGAAACATGATGGAATGGGGAAAATCTATGGGATACAGTCATTTCTGGGTACAAGCTCTATAGGCAGGCATTGTACATCAAAGAGGGCATAGAATCAAATTAGTTAGAAAGCATCAGGGGAATTGACTCCCCAACAGAAGTGATAAGGGTGAAAATACTGGGTCCTGAGGGATACTTAAATGTGGAGTGTGCTATTACTCACCTGATCAAACTCTTGGGGCTGATATTTTTTGCTGATTTAAAGAGTATTATTAGTTTTATAATAAAGGGGAAGGAGGTAGGGACGGTAGAAAGGGAGTGGGAAAATAAGAATGGATATGGAAATGCTACATTCTGCATATCATAATCAGGAGAGATATTTCAAAAAGATTCAAGATACATTGAGATAAAGAGTAAATACTGTAAGTCTTAGTTTGTATACATCCGAGTCAGTCATGATACAGATACAAGAATTGAAAATCGGAATTTTCATCAGGTAGCGTAATGAGGGATTCATGCAGAAGACTCAAGCCAAGCATATAGTGGTTCCCAATATTTTTTAGCATCTTCTACAGTCTTGCCTCTCAATAGAGAAGATAAATAATCCATTTCAGCTGCCTCTAATACTTTTTCAATCAATTCTTGTTTAGTAGGCAGTTCCTGGTGTTTCCATTTTTGTGCAATCAAAATTCTTGCTGCTGTATTAATATATGCCATTAAATGTTTTGCCTCTTTTGAGTAATTACTAGGATAAATGTGCAATAAGAATAACTCAGACTTAAACTGAATTTGCATTTTAAAAAATTTCTACAATAGCTCATGTACCATCTCCCAATAGCTTTTGATAACATTACAAGACCATCACATGTGATAAAAAGTTCCAGTATGTGAAATACATTTCCAACATTTGTTAGATACATTAACATAGATTTTAGACAATTTTTCAGGCACTACATACCATCTATAAAACATTTTGTAAATATTCTCTTTAAAAGTAACCACTTTAGTTAATTCAATGTTGAATTTCCATAAAGCCTCCCGCTCATCTATACCAATATTGTTGCCTATATTCTTTGCCCATTCAATCATATAATCTTTTATAGTTTTGTCTTGCATTTTCATTTGCAATAGGTATGAATATAACTTCGCAATCAGTTTCTCTTGGGATCCTGTTATCTTATCAAACTCGTATTGTTGAGTAGAGAAGCTAACCACCAGCTCATAGTAATATTCAGCGACTCTAGCTCATCTTTGGTGAAGAGCCAGTTTGGTGTAGTGGTTAAGTATGCGGATTCTTATCTGGGAGAACAGGGTTTGATTCCCCACTCCTCCACTTGCACTTGCTAGCATGGCCTTGGGCCAGCCATAGCTCTGGTAGAGGTTGTCCTTGAAAGGGCAGCTGCTGTGAGAGCCCTCTCCAGCCCCACCCACCTCACAGGGTGTCTGTTTTGGGGAAGGAAGGTAAAGGAGACTGTGAGCTGCTCTGAGACTCTTCGGAGTGGAGGGCAGGATATAAATCCAATATCTTCATCATCATCATCTTCTTTAGATTCCAGTTCATTATTTTGTTCCAGTAAATCCTCATACCTCCAAATCATATTTGGATTTAGCAGTTTTGGTTGAATGAAAGCTTCCACTGGTTAAACCCATCTCGGAATTTTTGGGTATACCTTCGACTTCAACCAGACCCACATTGAGTAGAGGTATTTCCGCAACAGGTGGTTTTTAAAGTAGGAATGGCCTTCTAATCTCTGGTAGCATAGATATAAATGCCATCGCATAGTGAGATCGTGTCCTTCTAAGGACAACAGTCTTTTGTCATTTAGCAACATTCATTCTATCACCCAGGTCAGTACACATGCTCTGTAATATAATTGCCAATCTGGTAGACCTATCACCCAGGTCAGTACACATGCTCTGTAATATAATTGCCAATCTGGTAGTGCAAAGTCCACAGGTTCTTTGAAATCTTGTAAAGCTTTCAAATTAATTCTTTTTTTTTTGTTCTGCCAAATATAAACAGTTTGTTTAGTTCTTGGAAGAAATTATTAGGCAGCAAAATTGGAATAGTTTGAAATAAAAATAACAGTCTCAGAAGAATATTCATCTTTATTGAGGCGATTCTTCCGATTAGGGATACGTTTAGATCTTTTCAAGTTTCAAGATCCTTTTTTATTTCTTTAAGTAATTTATCATAATTATCTGTCCTTAATACATTTATTCAAGATATAAACCCCAAGGTATTTAACTTTCTTCTCAAAGGTAAATCCTGATTTTTGTTGAAAGAGATGAGTTTGCTCAGTTGTCATATTCTTGGTTAAAATTTTGTTTTCTTATAATTAATATTCATTCCTGCCACCACTCCAAACTGTTCCAGTTTATTCATCAGATGATCAATAAAGTCTAGTGGTTGTTCTAGTATAAAAACAAGATTATCCACAAATGCTCTCAGTTTATGCTGTTCCCTTCTAATCAATGTATCTTTAATATCTGGATCTTCTCTGATTTGATTATTCAATATTTCCAAAGTAAGAATAAAAAGCAACGGGGATAAAGGCAACCTTGCCTTGTTCCCTTCTGAATGTCAATTAGTTCTGTTAGTTCCCCATTTACAACAACCTTCGCACTTTGATAAGAATATATAGACTGGATCATCTTTAAAAAATTGTCGCCACATTCCATTATATTCAGTTGTTGTAACATGAACTGCCAACTGACATTATCAAAGGCCTTCTCAGCATCTAAGAAGACTAGTGCTAATTGCTTCTCTGGATGGGTTTCATAATATTCCAGTATATTACATATTGGTCTAACATTATTTTTCGGATATCTTCTTGGGGAAAAACTCACTTGATTTTGATGTATAATTTCAGACAGGACTTTCTTTAAGCATTGTGATAAAATTGTTGCAAAAATATTATAGTCCACATTTAAGAGAGATATGAGTCTATATAGTTTTTACAATATTTTTCAAATCCGATTCTTCTTTTGGGATCAAGGATATAATAGCTTCTTGCCATGAAGATGGAATCACCGATTCATTACGGATTGTATCTAAAAGGTGTTTGAATGATGGCAACAAAGAATCTACAAAAAAAATTATAGAATTCTGCAGGCAAACCATCTGGTCCAGGAGATTTACCATCTTTTTGCATCATTATCACTTCTCCCAGTTCTTTCACAGAGACTGAGATACATCCAAGAGTTATTTCAGACCATACCAGTCTAACCATAACTTTGGAGGAACTTTCGAAAAAAATGAGATGGTGTTTGAATACTTAAATTTTGTTAGACAAGGACTTTGTTCAAGAATCGAAAAAAGAAATGGAACTGGTTTTCAAGCTAAATATAACTCAAGATGTAAAGATGCAAACAGTATGGGATGCGGCCAAAGCATTCTTTAGAGGACTGGCAATCAGATTTACTTCAAAGGGAAAGAGGGAAAGATAAAAAAAATTTCAAGATCTTATTATGC
The DNA here is from genome assembly GCF_032191835.1 of Heteronotia binoei. Classification (NCBI taxonomy): domain Eukaryota; kingdom Metazoa; phylum Chordata; class Lepidosauria; order Squamata; family Gekkonidae; genus Heteronotia; species Heteronotia binoei. The sequence goes on along the minus strand of NC_083227.1, from coordinate 169,301,674 downwards.
AATTAAAAATAGTAGAAAATAATCTTAAATTGCAGCTCTCAAGGCTAGATTTTCAGAACAGAATAAAAAAGCTGCAACATCAACTTAATTTGTTATTGGTGGAAGAAGAAACTTAAATTTGCCAGACAAAACTATTTTGAATATGCTAATAAGCCAGGAAGATGGTTGGCTTATAGACATCAAAAAGAAATTACTAAAAGGACTATTACTGCTCTTAGAGATGAAGATAATACAGAGAAATTCAAAAGACAAGAGATACAACAAATAATGAAACAGTTTTATAAAAAATTATATAAAACTACACAGACGTTTAATGAGGTTCAAAGGGACTACCTTAAGCAATATAAATTTAACAATTTTACAGAAGAGCATTAGAAGGTTTTAAGCAACCCTATAAAGGCTGATCTTGAGATGGAAAAGGAAATAAGGGAGGTGACTAAAGCAGATAATGTTAGTATACTGGGAGACTTCAACTACCCTCACATTGACTGGGTAAACATGTGGTCAAGTCATGCTGTAGGAATGAGATTCCTAGACATCATAAATCTCTATGCACTGTGCACAGAGCTATCCAGAGGAGCAGTGATCTTGGACTTGGATCTGAGAGGGTCAAAAACCGCGGCGAGAGATATAGAGGTTGTTATATTGGGAACAGTGACCAAAATACTATTAAGTGCAGAATTCAGGTCAATGGAAAGTTCAAAACTGTAATATTTGATTTCAAAAGAGGGAACCTTACAAAAATATGGAGAATAGTAAAACGGAAGCTGACGGGGAAATGCAAAGGAGTCAAATCCCTAGAGGATGTTTGGAAGCTATGTAAAGCCACATTAATTGAAGCCCAACTAGAATGCATTCCACAGTTTAGGAAAGGCACAGCCAAGTCTAAAGAAGGCCTGTGTGATTAACAACGCAAGCTAAAAAAGCTTTAAAAAGTTAAGCAGAATTCATTTTTCTTTTTTAAAGTGGAAGATCTGTCCCAATGAATCGGAGGGAACAAAGACTCTGGAAAAAGAAATGTAAGTCAATAATTAGGCACATAAAAAGAGATCATGAGGAGCTGGTTGCTAAAAATATCAAGACAAACAAACATTTTTTGGGACATCCAGTTTCAGTGCAGTGAGTGCAGACACATCCTGCAGTGTCGGCTGCTGGGATGAGCCGAACCAGGCATTTTCGGGGGGTCTCCAGGCTACCAAAGACTCAGCAGAGCCCCAGTAAAGGAGGCCTGCAAGCACATGGTGCTTTGAGGGAAGAACAGGAGGAAATGTTGACAGACTCTTGGGCTCCCTTTACTCTGTGGCCCTGTTCGTCACGGATGCCATAATGACAAAATAGTTGCCACTGCTGGAGCAAGGAGGAGGAGGTGGAATTTACTTGGAGTGCATGCCTTGAAATGACCTGCAACTCCAGAGGAATATTGGCAAGAAAAACTGGAGATTAAGACCAGGGAAGGTCAGTGAATTTTGTGTTGTTTTTCCTTTGCGACTTTGGTTTCACTGCATCGGGTGTGAGCCAGGTGGATGTGGAATTTGCCTATCTCATATCTTCTGAAAGAATGGCCGCTAACCAACAGCTGTAGCAGATAAACATGAATGCCTGGATAAGCCTTTTGAAGAGGAGGGGGGAAAATAGGCTCTCGCCTGCCTTTTTGAACTGTGGTTCTTCTGTCCTCAATTTGAATCTCCGCCCTCTTTTTTTTTTTGTATTTTCTGTTTTTTCCCTCTTTATTCTTACTTGGATGCTGGAGACATGGTAAACTGGATTGACTGGGAACTCATTAAGACTTCTGCAGGAGTTTTATCCATACAGTTTACCAGGCGAGATTGGCTTCTGCTAAGAGCTGTGAAGATGGAAATTTAAATTAATAATTTCTAAATTGGGATTTAGGAGGAAGAATTCAGAGGTCCAGAAGCAGGATTGGATTACCCCTTGCATTTTTTTTCTTTCCTTTTTTGAACTGTGGCTTTTTGGGGAGGCTTTGACCATTTTAAAATATATTTTCCTTTTTGAACTGTGTTTTTTGTTGCTGGGGGGGGGGGGGTGTTGCTGGCTTTTTGAACTGTGGCTTTTTTGGGTTCTGTTCATTTTCCTTCTTAGTTTAATGGAGACTTGGTAAGGGGAAGTGGTAGGCTGGGTGGGATTGGTTTATGCTGTGAATTACAAAAAGTGAACTCTGAGTTGTGAAACTTTGGACTGAGACATAGGAAGAATTCAGAGGTGACAAAAGAAGACTGACTGGAACTCTTATGTTTGCTTAAAAGGATATAATGTCAGTTAGACTCATAACAACACTGATGGTCTGTTTTGGGGAGAAGTTAATCCTACTAGTGAAAACTACCAGCCATACAACCTACTCAAGAGTCAAGAACTAACCAGCAGTAGGACTTGAATAAGAGTCTGTGTTGTTTTATCTTTCTCTTTTCTTGAGCCTCTTGTCTTCTTGTATATTCATTCATTCATTCATTCATTCATTCATTCATTCATTCTTCGTATTTATATCCCGCCCTCCCCGCCGAATCAGGCTCAGGATGGCTAACAACAATCAAACACTAACAATAAAAACAGTAAGCAAAACAGTTCAATTAATAATCAATTACCGGTTAAACAATTAAAACAATTTAAAACAGTTTAAAATAATTAAAATAATTTTTGCTGCTAGAAAGCTTCTTTTTGTTCTACTGGTTGGATGGTGAGATCTGGATTAAAAGGAAGTAAAAGTGTGAAATTAAACTAATGTAATAATTGCTTAAGGATAAAGGTTAATATAAACAGTGAATGAGACATAGAAATAGTAGTTAGGAGGATGTAAAAGACTGGAGACTGAAAGTTTAAATTTTAGACACACGGTACACTAAACTAGGTAGTCTAAGAGGGTTTAAAGATGTCCAAACAAACTAAAATTGTACCATCACCTGGTATGCTTAAATTTGTGGGAATGGCCTTGTCACAAGATGCATTAAAAGAAGTACAAACAACTTCGGAAGCTACTTTTATAGGCGCACTTAACCAATTACAAAATAATTTGACTGACCAATTAGGAAGTCTAAAACGTAAGTTGGAAGAGGTACAGTTACAAATGACAAACACAAAAGTAGAGATAGCCAACCTTACCCATACCACAAATTCAATAGATGCTAAACTAACATCTGTAAATTAAAGATTGGAGATGGTAGAAGTTAAACAGAAAACTTTTGATAACAGACTTATAAAGTTGGAAATGGATAAAGTGGAAAATATCCTAAGATTTATGAATGTTCCCGAAGAAAAGCAGGAAGACCTTGTGTATGTGTTAAGGGAAGCACTGGCACAAGTTCTGGTTAAAGAGACAGTAGAGGTTGAAAGGAAATAGATCACATATATAGTGTATAGCGTATGTGAAAAAACATGCTTTACCTAGAGTTTGTCTGAAGACAGAAGCAGAGTGGGAAGGCTATTCGAGACCAACCATTAAAAATTAAAGGTCAGGAGATTTAAAGTGCTGTAAGGGATCCCATAGCAAGTCAGACAACGGAGAACAGATTATAAAGTGCTAGCCTCTCTTCTACAAGAGAAAACTATACAATTTAGATGGCTTATACAAGATATAAGATTGACTGGGTTTTGAAACTTAAAAGACTTTCGAGACAACCAAGCCGAAAGAAGAAAGATGAAAAGAGCTTCAAAAAACCTTTGGGAAAGGGAAAGAGAGAGAACAATCCATGAAGTCTGGAAAGATCAACTGACTCAGATCAAGAAGTAGAGGAAGGCCAGGATGGAGGTCTGCAAATGGAAACAAACAAACAAAAAACCCTATAAAAAGATAATTAAAAATTCCAACTTTAAATATGGCTATACAAATGAAAATAATATCAATTAACATCAGTGGTCTTAATTCACCCCAGAAGAGGATTTTTTTCCCTGAAATTAAAAAAACTAAACTGTGAGACACATATAAGAAAAAAAGATCAGGCTTTATTAGAAAACAAGAAGTTGAGGAAACTGTATATTGTCTCAGATGGAGATTTGAAAAAGAGAGGCCTTGCTATATCTCTATCTATCTATCTATCCATCCATCCATCCATCCATCCATCCATCCATCCATCCATCCATCCATCCATCCATCCATCCATCCATCTATCTATCTATCTATCTATCTATCTATCTATCTATCTATCTATCTATCTATCTATCTATCTATCTATCTATCTATCTATCTATCTATCTATCTATCTATCTATCTATCTATCTAGGAAAAATTTAATTCCAAATTTTTATTTGCATCAGGAAATGCAAGAATTCAGTTGGTAGAAGTGGCAAGAGCGGAACAGAAAATCCTATTGGATAACTTATATGCTCCAAATGATCACAAAGAAGGGTTTTTTTCACAAAGTAAATCATATTTTGAGGGAGTATGGCTACAAAAATATATGTATCGTAGGAGACTACAACACTGTTTTTGATAAGATTGAAGATAGGAAGACCTCTAAACATACAAAAAGAATTGGCCAACTATTACCTAAAAGTTTCATACTGATGGCAGAAGAATATGCACTGGGTGACTCTTGGATAATATGCAATCCTATGACTAAAGAGTTTACATTTTATTCTAATAGGCATGAATATTGGTCATGAATAGACATGTCCTAGATGATGGCAACAATGATGAAAGATCTAGAAACAACAGAAATTCTGCCAATAACCTTTTTGAACCATAGTCCATTGATGATAACTCTAAAGGGGACTCAAATAAAATATAGTTGGTGACTTAACACAGCAATTTTAAAAAATAAGAAATTTGTGCAACAAACTACAGAAGAAATAAAGTCCTACTTTGAATTTAATACACAGGACGAAATTTCATATTAAAAAGTCTGGGAGGGTAGTAAGGCTTTTTTTATGATATTGATGATGATATTGGATTTATATCCCGCCCTCCACTCCGAAGAGTCTCAGAGCGGCTCACAATCTCCTTTACCTTCCTCCCCCACAACAAACACCCTGTGAGGTGGGTGGGGCTGGAGAGAGCTCTCACAGCAGCTGCCCTTTGAAGGACAACTTCTGCCAGAGCTATGGCTGACCCAAGGCCATTCCAGCAGGTGGAGGAGTGGGGAATCAAACCCGGTTCTCCCAGATAAGAGTCCGCACACTTAACCACTACATTAGAGGTCTGGCAATAAAATTTAGCGCAATACAGAATAAAGAGAAAAGACAGAAGGTCCAAAAATTAAAAAACATGCTGAGACAAAAGGAAAATGATCTGAAAATTAAGCCTGAATGTCAAGTCCCTTATTTACTGCCTGTGCTTGATGTATGTATCTGAAGGAATGTGTGGGTAAAAATGAAAGCGAAACTGCTGTGTCTTCTGGAGGTGGGAAGCACAATCCCCAAGGTCATGCCTCCTACCTTAGAATATTCTTATCTATTACTTGGGTTTTATAATAATGGTGAGTGTGAGACATGATTTGTAACCCCTGAAGTTGAATTGATCGAATTGCTTGTGTGCCCAAAACAAGGCACACTTTTAACAGCTTGTAATGAACTATATAACCTTTGCAATTTTGAATCAAGTCAGTTTCAACACTGATCCGGTGTTGTGAACACCTAGTATAACCTTATATTAAAAGCTTATCTGAAACCATGGAGAGCCTCTTTATTTGAAGTAACTAGGGACTTGACACTGACCTATTAAAACTGAAGCAAGAGATCAAACTTTTACAGCATCAAATCTAATTTTCTTAAATTAGATGGAAAAGAAATTGAAATACGTGAAACAGAACTTTTTTGAAGCAGCAAATAAACCAGGTAGATGACTAGCCTACAAAATTAGAAAGGTTAAAGAGAAAAAAATAATAAATGCCTTAAGAGGTACTTAAGGAAAGGGAAAACATCCATTTTAAGATATTAAGGAAATTGTAAGAGAGTTTTACAAACAACTATATCAAAATGCAGACGTATATACTCGCCAGCAGCAAGATTATTTAAGGCAAACACTCCCTAAAATTGATGAAGAACGACTGAAATATTTAAATACCCCAATAAGAATTCAGGAAATTACTCAAGCTTTGGGAAATCAGAAGAAAGGGAAAACACCTGGTCCAGAAGGCCTACCAATTGAATTTTCCTTAACTTTTGAAGAATGTCTCTTATTACCTTTCAAGAAATTGATGGAATATATATAGAAAGAAGTGGAGATCCCAGAATCATGGGAGGAAGCTAACATCATCCTGATCCATAATGAAAAAGATATTAAGATATTAAAGATATTAAAAATTATCAACCAATCTCTCTTCTTAATGTAGACTATAAAATCTTTGCTACAGTTTTGTCAAACAGATTAAAAAGGTTCTAAAGGCAATAATACATTAAAACTAATCTGGCTTTCTCCCCAAAAGACAAATAAGAAATACTGTTTTTATCCTAGAAGATCCACTTGATTCAATTGATCCCTTGCTATCAGATCTGAAAGAGTTTGGTAGAGTGGCTGGACTGAAGGTTAACAGGCAACCTCCAAAAATTTTAATTAAAAATCCGGTTCAAGGTATTGGTCCTTATCTTTAAGGCCCTTATGGCCAGGGTCCTTCATACCTTCAGGACTGCCTCTCCCCATATGATCCCCCCCGGGCTCTGAGGTCTGATGCTCAACATCTTCTCATAGTTCCTGGTCCTAAGGATGCCTGGCTGGCTTCAACGAGGGCTAGGGCCTTTTCGGTCCAGGGCCCTACCTGGTGGAATGAGCTGCTGCTGGAGATCTGGGCCCTGCGGGACTTTTTAAGGTTTTGCAGGGCCTGTAAGACAGAGCTCTTCTGCCAGGCTTTTAATTAATCCAGCGGGTGTCATTTGAAAGTCATCACTTCCCCCAGCATTTCACCATTATGGTGTTAAGTTATGCTGTTAGCCATCAGCCACATGCCTATCTCTGTAAGATTGTTTACTGTGCCGATCCTGTTTCGTAATGTCTGTTTTTATGATATTATTTTAACTCTGTTGTTTTATTGTTGTAAGTCGCCCTGAGCCTGCTTGCTGGATAGAATGGGATATAAATCTAAAAATTAAATTAAACTAAATTAAATTTTAAATATGAGGAATCAAATGGCTATGCAATTGGCAGAGAAATCAGGATTTTAAATTGAGGGAAAAAATGAGATACTTAGGGGTCCAACTAACATATACAGTTCCCTTTATGAGGATAACTACACAAAACTGCTGAAAGTCACAGAAAAACAACTAACAGTACAATCCTAAAGAGACTTACTCCAGTCTAAGTCCATTAAAATGAATAGGCTTAGACTGGTGCAACTCTCTTTAGGATTGCACTGTAAGTGACTGGAAAAGCTTACAACTATCTTTCATGAGGAGAGTTGCTGCCATAAAGATGTCTATACTACCTAAACTATTTTTTTTTTGTTTCAAACACTACCTATACTTCCAAAAAAAGATTTATTTTCAAACCCTTAATAAAATAACCACAGGTTTTATATGGCAAGACAAAAAGCCCAGAATAAAGCAAAAAGTTTTGCAAGAGGCAAAAGAAACAGGAGGCTGGCCTTGCCTGACTGGGAACTATATCATAAAGTCAATGCTCTGGTCTGGGCATGGGAGTGGATTCAATTAGAAAATAGAAGGTTGCTGGCAATTGAAGGCCATGATCTTAAAATAGGGCAGCATGCTTTTATATGGTATAATACGCAAGGGCATAAATACTTCAATAACCATTTGATTAGAAAATATCTTATAACAAATTTGGGATAAAATAAAGAAAATGACATATGCTAAGGTACCAAGATGGGTTTCCCCTATTGAAGTGTTAACACAGCCTCATTTACTGAAGGATGATAAAATAATTAGGTACCAGGATCTGTTAATAGAGGAAGGCTTAATGAAAACAGACAGAATTAGTAAAACAAAATGTGGTGTTACATTGGTGGCTGACTAATCAAATCTAGATTTAAGAAAGATAAGATAATGGATTTTTTTCTCATAAATGTTTGTTTGACAAACTATTGTTGGAAACAGATGATAAGACTGTAAAGAAATGTATAATTACTTATTACAATTGAAAATGGAAGATGAGACTGTTAAGGAAGTCATGATTAAATGGTCCCAAAATCTATGATGTAATATTGACTTAGATCAATGGTCACAGTTATGGAGAATTAACTACAACATAACATAAGAAAAGCCATGTTAGATCAGGCCAATGGCCCATCCAGTCCAACATTCTGTGTCACGTAAGAACATAAGAGAAGCCATGTTGGATCAGGCCAGTGGCCCATCCAGTCCAACACTCTGTGTCACATAAGAACATAAGAGAAGCCCTGTTGGATCAGGCCAGTGACCCCTCCAGTCCAACACTCTGTGTCACACAAGAACATAACAGAAGCCATGTTGGATCAGGCCAGTGGCCCCTCCAGTCCAACACTGTGTCACATAAGAACATAAGAGAAGCCTTGTTGGATCAGGCCAATGGCCCCTCCAGTCCAACACTCTGTGTCACGTAGGAACATAAGAGAAGCCCTGTTGGATCAGGCCAATGGCCCCTCCAGTGCAACACTCTGTGTCACATAAGAACCTAAGAGAAGCCCTGTTGGATCAGGCCAATGGCCCCTCAAGTCCAACACTCTGTGTCACATAAGAACATAAGAGAAGCCCTGTTGGATCAGGCCAGTGGCCCCTCCAGTCCAACACTCTGTGTCACATAAGAACATAAGAGAAGCCCTGTTGGATCAGGCCAATGGCCCCTCCAGTGCAACACTCTGTGTCACATAAGAACATAAGAGAAGCCATGTTAGATCAGGCCAATGGCCCATCCAGTCCAACATTCTGTGTCACTTATTTAAAATGTTCCACTGTTGGTATATGATACCGTGTAAATTAGCAAAAATTGATCCTAAAATGTCCAAAATGTGCTGGAAATGTCAAGAACAACCAGGTACTTTTTTCATTTATGGTGGTTATGTAAGCTGGCTAGAACTTATTGGGTGAAAGTGCATGAATTGTTGCAAAATATGTTAAAGACAGTAATACCATTTAGACCTGAAATATTTTTATTGAGTAAGGTACAGTAATCAATTGACAAAAACAGATATCATCATCGTCGTCGTCAATGAATCACCTCCTCATCCTGGCCAATGCCAGGCTCTAGACGATGTACAACAAAAGGTACACACAAAATCAATAAAACCAGTCATTTATAACAGTTGTAACTCAAGGAACATACTTTATAGTGTGCTGTACTATAATTCTGCTTTCCAGGCATTAGGAGCAGTTCCTCCCTTAAATAGAGGGGGGAAGCGGGGTGCCAGCCCAGCAGCCATCGCTGTCCTCAAACAAAAGCCTGGCAGAACATCTCTGCCCTGTGGAATTGTAAAAGATCTCATAGGGCCCTGATGTCTTCCAGCAGAGAGTTCCACCATGTCGGGGCCAGGACTGAAAAAGTCCTAGCCCTCTTTGAGGACAGTCAGACCTCTTTAGGGCCAGGGATCACCAGTAGATTTTGGCCAGTAGAGCGTAGCACTCTTCCAGGGACATAGTGGAGGAGGTGGTCCTGTAGATACGGCAGTCCCAGACCGCTCAAGGCCTTAAAGGTCATAACCAAACCTTGAATCTAACTCGGTACTTAATTGGAAGCCAGTGTAGCTGACGTGGCACAGGTAGAATGTGTGCTGTCTGTGGCATTCACGTCAGGATTCGAACTGCCGCATTCCGGACCCATTGGAGTTTCCAGGTCAAAGTCAAGGGTAGGCCAGCATAGATCGAATTACAGTAGTCTAGCCTGGAGGTGACCGCCGCATGGATTACCGTGACTAGGTCCAAACGAGGGAGGAGGGAAGCCAGTTGCCTGGCTTGGCATAGATGGAAAAATGCCATTTTAGCAATATGTGTGACCTGGGCCTCCATTGAAAGAGAGGCATTGACTGTTGGTGCTAGTGTTAGGAGCACCCCACTGAGAGCAGACAATCTGTGCTCCAGCTCCAGCCTCAGTCCCCCCACCCGTAGAACCTCAGTCTTTGAGGGTTTCAGTTTCAACTGACTCTGCTTCAGCCAGCCCACCATGGCCTCTAAACCCTCAGCCAAGGATGACAGGATCGAGGCCAACTGGTCACACAACAGCAAATACAACTGACGTAGATGGAAAAATGCCATTTTAGCAATATTGATGATACCCTAGCCAATAACTCTGTACCAGCTGGACAAGGGGGCGCATGTAAATGTTAAACAACATTGAGGAGAGGAATGCCCCTTGAGGAACTGCACAACCCAGGGGGTGTCTTACGGACACATCCTCTCCTTGCACCACCCTCTGTCCCCATTCGTAGAGAAAAGAGGAGAGCCATTGTAAGGCCAACCCATGTATTCCCACATTGGCAAGGCAGTGAGATAACAGATCGTAGTCGACTGTGTCGAATGCTGCTGTGTGATCTAATAATAATAGTAATAATAATACATTTTATTTATATCCCGCCCTCCCCGCCGAGGCAGGCTCAGGGCGGCTAACAGCATCAGTCAATATAAGAGATTATACAATAATTTAAACAATAGGTAACAATTAAAATTCTAAAAACAGTAAAACAATAAAATTAACATCTTGGTGCTATTCCGGCAGATGACAAAATCATTTAAGCAGTCTCACAGTTTTTAGTCGGTGAAGGCTTCACCAAAGAGGATGGTCTTGCAGGCCTTGCGGAATCGGTCAAAGTCCCGCAGGGCCCGCACTTCCTCCGGGAGCTGGTTCCATAGGTGTGGAGCCACAACGGAGAAAGCCCGAGTGCGGGTACTCTGCAGTTTTGCTTCCTTCGGCCCGGGAATAGTCAGCAGGTCCTTCCCTGATGACCTCAGTGCTCTCTGGGGTTCATATGGGGAAAGACGGTCCCTCAGGTAGGTAGGTCCTCGGCCATATAGGGCTTTAAAGGTAATAGTGTTGACCCACCCTGATCCAGCTGCATTCAAAGGTAATCTGTTAGAGCAACCAGTCCCGTAGCCAGGGCAGTGTCAAGTGCGCTTATTTTTGTAACATGTTTTTCTTCTAGAGAAAGAGCAGGTCACCAGGTCTCTTCTGCTCCCCCCATTTACAGCCATTGGGCAAGTAATAAATCCATCTGGCCCAAAGATTTTTTATGCTACAGCCTGGCTGGCATTACTTTCAAGTCGCCTCTCCCACAGGTTCGCACAGACAACTTTTATCTTCTCCCAGAATAGTGTGAGAATGGTTGATGTTTCCAATAGCTTAAATTCCTTAGTAATAAAATAATTGTTTAGCAACCTTTGAACCCATGGCTCAAGTATGCATCTGTATGGTAACCTTTGACGATATCCTATATAGCAACAGTGTAACTGTGTGTGTACGTCATTACTCCCAAGGTTTGTGTCCTTGGTACAGCTCCTGAGTTTCTAATAATAAAACAGCTTTGATTTAAAACAAAAGACTGCTTATTGAGAAATATCGGCGCTTGACATTTTGGGAGTAATCTCACGTGGGGACGTAACCGAATTGGAAACTTTCTACCACAATGGCGGAGAAAGCCCCAGATAATGGAGAAGTCCCTGAAAATCCAGAATGAGTGATTGGTGAGGATCAAGGACCTGCCACAGCCCCAAGACAACCTCCGTGGTATGTACTCGACACCAGGAGGCTGGCAGGGCGAGGGTCTCTGCTGCACATATAGCGACTATTCATAACCCCAACGGATTGGGGCCCCAGAAGGTCCGCTAGCCTAACGGACGAAGCACCCACTCGGAGAGAGGCGATCCTAGAGCTGCCACCCCTACGCACACGGATGGGGGACGACAGCAAGCAAGGCACCTTGGAGGCGAGTGGAGGAGATGGTCGGGAAGAACAAGGCCCCGATCCAATCCCAGATGATGAGGAGGAGGAAGAACAAAACCCCGACCCAAGGGACTTTCTCCAAATGATGAGGTTAGAGATGGCAGAGATGGCCAGAGGTCTAAGAGTAGAAATGCGAGCAAACAACGCATTCATGGCCCAAGAGGTGAGAAGGCAACTAGACCGGGCACGGCAACCTCTGGCACAAAGAGAGGGGCAACCCCCACAACCCCCCACCACCGCAGCTACCCCAACAACCTCAGCCACTACTGCTGCCGCAGAGGGATTACGGCCGAGGCCGCGAGCTGGATGCCACCTTTGACAGAGACCCTGAAGAGGTGGAGTACTTTTCAATACAAGCTAAGTTTTATGTTCTATTGCGGGCACACTTTCCCCAATGAATTCAGCAGAGTGGATTACTTGGGTTCCAAACTGAAGGGGGCGGCCAAAAAGATGGTACGTAAGCCTGTACGAGACCCAGAGCCCCGAATTAGATATGGTGGCGGTGTTCCTACGAGCACCACTGATGCAATACAAAGACACCCCTGCAAGAGACCCGAGCGCTGACGACCCTGAGAGACCTACAACAGGGGTCCAAAGCCGTGAGAGAGTACACAGTAGACTTTCGGGCCAACGCGGCTAAAGTACAAGGGTGGAACGAGCAGATGAAGATCGAGCAGTTCCAGAGGGGCCTGAATGCCAACGTGCTGGATCGAGCCCTCCAACAGGCTTGCCCTAGCATGCTGGAAGGGTGGGTGCAACTGGTGGGAGAAGTAGAAACCAACATGAAGAGAGTGGCTCTCCAGCATCAACAGCAGCAAGGGGGTAAAAGGGGGACGTGAGTCTCGGCCGGGGGCAAAAGCAGAAGGGCGGAAGGCAGGGCAGCCTGAGGGAACAATTAAACCAACCACCCCCAGACGCTGCTTTTGATGCAGCGACCCCAACCACATGGTGGCAAATTGCCCAGAGCGGCCTCAAGGCCCCCCCCCCCCCCGCTCACCGCAAGGACCAGTGTACCCAAAGCGAAGAAGGTGGAGGGATGAGCGAAAGAACCAGCTAAGAGCAGCTCGGCATCTGCAACCCCACAGGAGGAGATCATCGTTATTGATGAAATGGGAGAAGACGCCAGGGAAGATGAGCCGGCGGGAAACGGGAGAGACCTGCACTGAGAGGTGCTGAGCAGCAGGTCATGGAACTAACGGTGCCACTGAAGGTGAGAATTACAGGGACTTTGTTTTTCATTCCACTGACTTTATAGAACCCTAGACTTAAACGTTTTATACATGCCCGAGCACTATTAGATTCTGGGTGCACCAGAGACATAATCACACCCAAACTAGTGGAAGCTTTAAACTATTTCCCATAATAAAACTACAGTTGGTCTCTGCAAGTAACACTTTCACACGCCCGCTTATCTTTCCCTCCTGGTAGTGTCCTTGCTCTGCTCCGGAGGCGCCAGCCTGGTCAGCAGAACGCTTTGCACTTCAAAGGCCGTGCTGGTCTTTAGATCCTTGGCAACTCTCATCCCCAGCTATTCCCACCCCCCTTCCTTTACTATGCAGAGTACCTGGGTTAGTAGCAAGGGGACTTATTTATTAGCATTAATATTAGTGAGCAGTAAATAACAAATTCAGAAAGCACAAGTAACTTCAATGAAACATAATCTGACACAACTGGCCTCCCAGCAATGACTGCCACTTCATTTGGGGCCAATACTGTTGATATCTTGGGGCAACTTAGGCTGCCCACGATAATTACATCTCAAATGCTCATACCGTCCATGCTGTCTTAAATGATTGACTTAATGTATTGGTTTAATTGCTTTAACTATTTTGATGTTTTATTGTTGGTTTTAATGTTTTAGCTTGTTGGAATCCGTCCTGCGTCCTTTACAGGAAAGGGCGGGCTATAAATGTACAACATAAATAAATAAATATGACCTGTGGCAGCGCACACCCCTGCCAACCAGATGAACCTCTGAACTAAGTCAGCCGGCAGCTTCCCCCCTCTCGTGGCTCTTTCCCCCCCTCTCCTGGGCATGCAGCAACTCAGAGCGTGGTCCAGGCAACTGGCTCACCTGCTGGGCTGGACCACACAAACCACCAAGCCAGCTGGCAGCTGCTGCCCCCAACGAGACTTGCACGGCTCTCCCCCCTCCCCCGGATGGTGGTGCCTCCAGTGAGCGTGGCAGCCCAGCATGTGGTCCAGGTGACCAGCTTGCCTGGTGGGCTGGCTGTACTGTTGCAGCAGCATGCTCTTTGTATGCTCTCAGAAGACACTTAGGGGTGGGTCTGAGCCCAGCCACACCCCTTCCCCGGCAGAGTCTCACACAGTTTTCTCCCCATCTCCCAGGCGCTGGGTGGGCACTGGTGCCTCCAACAGGCCTGGTGTGTCGAGGAGACTCAGTTCGCCAGTTGGGCTGGCTGGGCTGCTGTGCAGTGCACGCATGTGGTTTTTTAAAAGGAATCCTCCTGTGCTGCTGGAAGGCAGGCAGGTTATTTTCTCAGAAGAGTCTAGGTAACCCTGTGACTGCGGCTTCCCAGCACTGCCCCCCGCAATTGAAGAAGACAGTCAAAGCCACTTCTCATTTGATCCACGAAGACGCAGAAAATCAAGAGGAAGCATGTAGTCGAAAGAGGAAGGCTTGCCATTTGGGCTTCACTGTCTGTTTTAAGTGTTGCGAGAGCAAACCCCTCCCCACCCCCTAGACAGCAAGAGTACATAGACATACTTTCTGGAACTGAGTTCTGTGAAATAAAGAAGATCCACTCCCCCTATACTTTTCCTTTGGTATTACATTAAAATCAGAGGCATTTGAAAATGTGTGGCGGAAGCCCAAGTTTTGCTTCCAGATCAGCCCGCTCTTTTCTTGCTGGACTGCTGCAGTTGCCGAGCATCAGAAAAAAAACCCTGTAAGGCACCAAGGAGAAAGGTGCCAAATGCCATAGTTGTGTGTCTGTTTAAGCATTTATTCAGTGGGATTTGTTTCTCATACATTTATTTAAAAATGTAAGTTGTACACCCGAAGAGTGAGGCGAGGTCAGCAGCTGTGTTGCAGGAGGGAAGCCAGAAGTAAAAACAGGAAGGGGAGGAATGAGGAAGTAGCTAGTCACTGCCACCACTGGCCCATTGCTCCAGTGCAGCTCCAGGCATCATGCCTGCTGGTAGATTAGCCCTAGAGGAAGGCAGCCAGAGAAACCAACAGCTTGCGAGCTCGCTACCTCCTTCCATCCCTTGCCCCTCAGGGCTCTCCTGCCCCCGACTCTCTGCTCTTCCTCCCTCCCTCGCTCTCTTACTCTCTGCAAGATAAACCTTCTGCCCCCACTCTTTTTAGCATCACCTTCAAGGGAGAGCAGCATTCCCCATGGACATTATTATCTCCAATTTCCTTCTATTCCCCCCCCACCCCCAGCCATCCTCCCGTGCCTTCAGTTCCCGAAGGGGGGCGGAATTCGCTGGCTGAGGTTTGGTATGCACACCGTCCTGTGCAGCAGCAGTCCCAACCCTCCCTCCCCACCGCCAGCAACAGCAGCAACCATAGCCAGCCCTGCCACCCCCACCCCCCCAGCAGCAAGTGAGTGAACCAGCCAGTGGGTCAGTGTCAAGCAATGTGACTCTTCCTTTCTATAATCGGATGCTAATGAAATATTGCAATTGAATGTATCTGTAAAGCTTCATGAATGTTACTAACCAAAGCCAAGATGGCACATCAAAGCAGGGAATGTTTAGGGGGTAGTTTGCACCTCTCGCTTTTACTAACAAATGCAAGAATTTGCTCTTTGAAGATAAAGTTCCTCCAGGGATGGTTCCCAGACCTGACCCCAAGGAAGGAAACCACAAGAGAGATAAGAGATTGCCGTGTGAATCTTCACACGTGGATGCAGCATTGTTTAGAGAATGTAGCTTTGTGTAGAAAACGCTTTGATGTGCCACCTTTAAGTATGCCTTTCACTGTTACTATGTATCAGTTCCAATCCTCAGCTCAAACCTGGATTATTGAATAAATCATACTTTGTTTCAAATCAAAGAGTGATTACTTTGAGATCCACTCGCTTGACAGTCAGGAGGGCGACTGGCTGTTGTTCTAAAGGAAGGGCTTTGTTCTAAGTCCATCTGTCCTTCCTTTTCTTTCTTTCTGTCCTTCTTTCTCTTTCTGTTTCCTTTCTTTTCTCTCCTTTCCCTCATTTAATTTCTCTTTCTTTCTTTCTTTCTTTCTTTCTTTCTTTCTTTCTTTCTTTCTTTCTTTCTTTCTTTCTTTCTTTCTTTCTTCCTTTCCTTCTTTCCTTTCTTTTTCTTCATTTCCCCTCCCTTCTCTTTCTTCCCTTCCATCCTGTCAGTCTTGTTCTTCCTCCTAAGAGTGCAGGAAGGTGTACCTGGTTCCCTCCCCTCCACAGTTCTAACCTCACGCAGGTTCAGCCAGAGGGACTGCCTCCAGGTGTCCCCCACCCATTTCCTGCCCAGTGGAGATTTGAACCAAGGGCTCCCAGAGTATTTATATATATTTAAGTATATAAATACTAATTTCTCTAGGGAGCTGTGGCTGATTGTTTAAAAATCTGTTTTTAATCAGCAGCAGCAGCAGCAGCAACCACAGCCAGCCCTGGGAAGGCCAGGGCGGCGCAGAGTGCATGTGAGCACCTTTCAGAGACGTGGCAGTCTGTGGAGGGTGCCATTTTTTACTTTTGCCCCACCTTAAAAAATATGTAGATCCGCCCCTGCTGATATCTGTTGGACAGAAATTTCTTAACAAGGGCCAACATAATCTTGGCCTGGCAAGGTAAATATGTTTTTCCTGTTAGGGAGAAGCCCCAATATAGTTGATAGATTTAACAGGAGTGGGATTTCTCAAAGTCTTTTAAAAAATGACCCACAAGTTATTGAATAGTGTGCAGGGCCAAGCTCAAACTCATGTCCAGCTTGTCCGTGGAGTCATCAATGAAGAACCAATCATTCAAATAAGGGTACCTACCTTTTACCCTTAAGTGAGCTATAGCCTCTAATACACACTTGGTAAATACTTTAGGTGCCACTGCAAGCCTGAAGGGAAGCACTGTGTACTCATAAGTGGTACATGAATAGCAGAATCTCAAGAACTTTCTACTGTCCTCATGTATCGCAATATGGAATTAAGTGTCCTTTAGATCTAATGTGACAAACTAAACATTGGGAGCCTGTCTGTCTGTCTATCTATCATCATCTATCTATGCAAACTATCTAGTACTGCTTATACGGCTATTGCCTTAAGCAGAATTAGAATTAAAAATTATCTTAAAAGACCTTACTCAGTATTATTTCTCTTGTAAACATTGGGAGTCATAAAGGACACCATCTCCTGTATAGAAAATATTTTGATCTTTGGGATATTCAAATGTTTACTGTCCTCATGTATCGCAATATGGAATTAAGCGTCCTTTAGATCTAATGTGACAAACTAAATATTGGGAGCCTGTCTGTCTGTCTATCTATCATCATCTATCTATGCAAACTATCTAGTACTGCTTATACGGCTATTGCCTTAAGCAGAAGTTAGAATTAAAAATTATCTTAAAAGACCTTACTCAGTATTATTTCTCTTGTAAACACTGGGAGTCATAAAGGACACCATCTCCTGTATAGAAAATATTTTGATCTTTGGGATATTCAAATGTTTATTCAGGAATCTTAGGTCTAAGATGGGCCTCTTCTTCCTGCCTCTCTCTCTCTTTTTTTCTTCCATAAGTGAAAAATCTAGTAAAGAAGCTCTTTGACTCTTCCCGAGGAGGGAGTTTTACAATTGCTCATTTAGCTAATAGAGAAAGGGGGAGGATTTGCAGGACTGGACTGGAGAGCATTCAGTTAGAGGCAATGATTTGAATTCCAAAAAATAAGTTCTCTTTATTATGGATAAAACGGTAACCTAGCACCAGTTATAAAAGAACTTGGATACAATTGAGATTCTTCTTCTTGAACTCATATGTTATGAGGGCTGGATCTAACATAAATGAGAACTTGTTGAGCCGGGCCATCATAGATAATAATTCCCTTATAGTGGCGGCCAAATGGAGTGCTCCCATTGGCTGACAAACCATTGGCCTATCATGGGTCAGTCACCATCTCTGGGTTCCCATTGGCTGACTCCACTGTCCCCTGCTTAATACAGGCCTGGGAACACTGAACAAACCACCAAAACAATCTTGCTTCAGAGACAGACACATCTCCAACTCTTCTCTGTGTCCTCTCCATCAACTGGCCTCAGAAAGGGCTGCTGCTGTATTGTGACCTCACAAAGCATTTCCTCAGAGACCATGGAGACTGCCTCTTTCCTGTCACTCCCTCCCTCCCTTCTCCCCTCAGCCTCACCCCAGAGCAATCAAGGATTAAATCATTGGGAAAGCTGCTAGCCAAAGGCTGCTGAATATAATGCCACAGAGTCCACCATCCAAAGGATTTATTTTCTCCGGAGGAAGAGAGATCTATTGTTCAGAATTCTGATGTGATCACAGGAGATCTTCAGGTTCCACCTGGAGATTGGCTACCCTAGGCCCGGCAGCACCCTCTGGGTGACTTGAGATGTAAAAGTGATTGAGCCACTTGGGAACCATAATGTGACCATAATGTTGTTGATTTCACCATTTGTATAAATAGGCAGTTGCCCCAAAAGACCAGCACAACCACTTTTAACTTTAAAAGGAGTAACTTCTCTGAGATGAGGAGGCATTTGAAGAGGAAACTGAAAGGGAAAGGTAAAACCCTTGGGTAAGCTTGGAAAGTAAACTACAATCCTAGGAGCTCAGATAAAAATATATACCACAGGTTAGGAAAGATACACATACATATAGAAAAAAGCCTGCATGGTTAACAAACAAAGTAATGGAAGCTGTAAAAGGTAAGAAGAATTCCTTTAAGCAGTGGAAAGCTAGTCCAAGTGAGGTTAATAAAAGGGAACATAGGCTGTGGCAAATAAAATGCAAGTCTGTGATTAGGCAGGCAAAAAGGGAGTATGAGGAGCATATCACAAAAAACATAAAGACCAACAATAAACATTTCTTCAAATACATTAGAAGAAGGAAAACAGCCAGGGACCCTTGGATGACCAAGGGATAAAAAAAAAATTACTGAAGGATGACGGAAATGTCTGAGAAGCTGGATGTATTTTTTTTGCCTCCGTCTTCATTGTGGAAGATGAGAAGTGTTTGCCCACTCCAGAACTGCTGGCTTTGGGAGGAGTGTTGAAAGACCTGAGTCAGATTGAGGTGATGAGAGAGGAGGTCCTATGACTGATAGACAATTTAAAAACTGATAAATCTCCAGGCCTGGATAACATACATCCAAGAACTCAAATGTGAACTTGCGGATCTCCTGACAAAAATATGTAAACTTTCATTAAAATCTTCTCCATTCCTGAGGACTGGAAGGTAGCTAATGTCACCCCCATCTTTAAAAAGGGTTCCAGAGGAGATCCCAGAAATTACAGGCCAGTCTGACATCAATACCAGGAAAGTTGGTGGAAACTGTTATTAAAGAGAGAATTAGTAGGCACACATTGATGAACAAAAGCTATTGAAGAAGACTCAGCATGGGTTCTCTAAGGGAAGATTTTGTCTCACTAACCTGATAGAGTTCTTTGAGGGGGTGAACAAACATGTGGACAAGGGGGACCCAACAGATGTTGTCGGGTCTCAGATTCAGCAGGAGCTCACAGGAGCACAGCTCCTGAACCTTTCTGAGGGTTCTCCCTCTTCCTCCCCACCTACCTTGTCCATTGAATAGTAGGTCAGCTGCATAACAATCCCTGGTTTAGAAGAGTGGGCAGTCAGTCAGCCACCAGGAGCCCTCATTTACCACTGGAGAAGCCCACGCCACCTTTTCTCCAATTCTTATGTGATTTTGGCCAGCGGGTGGCTTGCTGGCCTTTTTGTGGATTTTAAAATAAATTATTTTCAAGAAGAAAAGGGAAAAAGGAAAATGGAAATAGAAAAGTAATAATACATCTATCAAGAAAAACAGAATACATTCTGCATGTCGCTATTTCAAATAAAAAGAAAATTTAATCGTGTTATTATACATTTAACCTCTCATCACAGTAAATCATATGAAATTATATTGTAAATCCCCACAAGTTATCAATTTAGCTTGTATTTCAACCATATAAGTTGAAGAATATTAACAAAAGTTCACACCAGAACATTTTAAGTGTCTAGCTATACATATAACTGCTCCCAGTATTTTCTTGCTTCTTCCTTGGATTTCCCAGCAAGCAATGAAGATAAGTAGTCCATCTCTGCTGCTTCCAATATTTTCCCGATCAGTTCCTGTTTCGTGGGTAGTTCCTGGAGCTTCCATTTATGAGCAAACAAAATCCTAGCTGCTGTGTCAATATGTGCCATTAGATGTCTCGTCTCTTTTGTATAGTCACTAGGATACATATTCAGCAAAAACAGTTCTGGTTTAAATTGAATCTGCACCTTCAGCATTTTCTGCAATAGTTCATGCAATATCTTCCTGTAGTCTTTTGCCATCTCACAGGTCCATCACATATGATAAAATGTCCCATCCTGTTTTGTACATTTCCAACATTTGTTAGAAATATTAGCATACATTTTAGAAAGTTTTTGAGGAGTTACATACCATCTATAAAACATCTTATACAGATTTTCCTTAAAAGTGCTGGTCGCCTTGGTAGATGACCTTCAGTGGCAACTGGATCGGGGCGGCGCTGCGGTACTGATGTTACTAGACCTGTCGGCGGCATTTGACACAGTCGACCATCAGTTGCTAAAGCGCCGCCTCACTGACATAGGGGTTGGGGGGTCGGCCTTGCAATGGCTTTCCTCCTTCCTCTCTGGTCGGGGACAAAGGGTGGCTATTGGGGGTGAGCGTTCCCAGAGGCACACACTTGATTGTGGGGTGCCTCAGGGAGCAGTTCTCTCCCCAATGCTGTTTAACATTTATATGCGCCCCCTTGCCCAGATTGTCCGGAGGTTTGGGCTGGGTTGCCATCAATATGCAGATGACACCCAGCTCTATCTGCTAATGGATGGCCGGCCCGGCTTCGCCCCAGGGAACCTAGATCGGGCTCTGCAGGCTGTAGCGACGTGGCTCAGATTGAGTGGGCTGAAGTTGAACCCAGCGAAGACAGAGGTCTTTTGTGTGGGTCGCGGCGCCCTAGGAGGGGAAATAGCTCTCCCAACTTTCGACGGCGCACCATTGAAACCAGTGCGCCAGGTAAAGAGTTTGGGCGTTTTACTGGAGCCTTCATTATCAACGGAGGCCCAGATAGCAGCCACTGCCAAGTCAGCATTCTTCCACCTGAAGCGGGCAAGGCAGTTGGCCCCCTTCCTGGAGCGCCGTGACCTCGCAACAGTGATCCATGCAACGGTCACCTCAAGATTGGACTACTGTAATGCCCTCTACTTGGGGCTACCTCTATGCCGGACCCGGAAGCTGCAGCTGGTGCAGAACGCGTCGGCCAGGCTACTATTGGGGCTCTCGAAATGGGAGCACATACGGCCGGGGCTGCGCCGACTGCACTGGCTGCCAATCACCTACCGAGTCCAGTACAAAGTGTTGGTTATTACCTTTAAAGCCCTATATGGCCGAGGACCAGCCTACCTAAGGGACCGTCTCTCCCCATATGAACCCCAGAGAGCACTGAGGTCAGTGGATAAAAATAAAATGACCACCCCTGGGCCGAGAGAGGTCAAACTCCAAAACACCAGAGCACGGACCTTTTCAGCCGCGGCTCCTGCACTGTGGAACCAGCTTCCGGAGGAAGTGCGGGCCCTGCGGAACCTTGATCAGTTCCGCAGGACCTGCAAGACCGCCCTTTTCAGACAAGCCTATGCTGATATCGACTGCTGAGTTGCTAGGAATAAAAGAACCGCCATCTATAATACTACCATGGAACTATCTAAACTGGCAGAACCAGCGCCAGAACAGTTTTATTGCTGCCAGATACATTTAATGTAACTTAAATTATGTATTTTAACTCAATTAACTGGTTTTTATGTTTAATTTTTTAACTGTTAAATTTAAAGTTTTACCTATTTATGTTAGTGTATGGAATGTTGTTAGCCGCCCTGAGCCACCTGGGCGGGGAGGGCGGGATACAAATAAAATCTATTATTATTATTATTATTATAGCTACTGATTTAGTTAATTTGATATTAGATTTCCGTAAGGTCTCCCATTCATCTAACATAATACTACACCCTATATTCTTAGTCCATTGTACCATACAGTCTTTCGCAATCTCATCTTGGCATCTTCATCTGTAACAAGTAAGAGTATAATTTCGAGATCAGTTTTTCCTGAGGACCCAGGAAGATTTTATCAAACAGGTATTGATCAGTATTGAACCCTATTGTCTTATCTTTAGCATATCTGGACTCTATTTGCATTCTAAGCCACCAACTCATGTTGATGTTCTTACTCTCTAGTTCTTCCTTCCAATATTTCATCATATTTGTAGCATTGATTTGGTTTTATAAGATTTGGTGGAGTAAGCGCTTCAACAGGAGACACCCATCTTGGAATTCTTTTATAAATTTTCGGTTTTAACCATGACCATGTATAATAGAGAGATTTCTGTAGCCAATGGTTTTTGAAGTAAGAGTGTCCTTCAAGTCTTTGATACCACAAATACACATGCCAGCCCTGGTTAAATTCATGTCCCTCCAGAGATAACTGTCTTCTATCTTGCAGTAATACTCAGTTTCTCAGCCAGGTCAGCACCGAAGCTTTATAATACAATTGACAATCTGGCAGGCCCAAACCTGCTCTTGTTTTACAGTCTTGCAGCACTTTTAGTTTAATTCTTGGCTTTTTCTTCCATCAGATATATACAGATACCATCTTATTCAACTCTTGAAAAAATGCATTAGTCAAAAGTACCGGAATAGTTTGAAATAAAAATAATAATCTTGGAAATATATTCATTTTTATTGAAGCTATTCTTCCCATTAATGATATATTGAAGTCCTGCCATTTTTCCAAGTCTCTTTTAATCTCTTTAAGCAGTTTGTCATAATTATCCTCCTTTAAAGTACTACATTTATTTGAGATATAAATACCCAAATATTTCACTTTCTTTTCGTAAGAAAATCTGGACTTTTCTTGAAGATTGGATTTGTTCTGTTGTAATATTCTTGGCCAAAAATTTTGTTTTGCCATAATTTATCTTCAATCCTGCCCAGTGACCAAACTGGTTGATCTTATTTATCAAGTGGTCAATTGAATCAAGTGTTGTTCTAGTATGAAGACCAGATCATCTGCGAAAGCCCTCAATTTATGTTGTTCACCCTTAACCAGTGCACCCCTGATATTTAGATCTTCTCTTGTTTATTCAAAATCTTCAAGCATAAAATAAACAGAAGTGGTGATAGTGCACAGCCTTGTCTTGTGCCCTTCTGAATAACGATTGATTCTGATAATTCACCATTCACCATCACCTTTGCACTTTGAGAGGAGTATATCGACTGTATCATTTTCAAAAAGTTCTCACCACATTCCATACCATTCAATTGTTGTATCATAAATTGCCAGCAAACATTGTCAAAGGCCTTCTCTGCATCTAAGCAGATTAAAGCCAACTGCTTCTCTGGATGGTTCTCATAATACTCCAATATATTACATATTGTCCTAACATTATCTTTCAGATATCTTCTTGGCAGAAATCCTGCTTGGTCCTGATGTATGACAGTCAATAAAATTTTCTTCAGACGTTGCACCAGTATTGAAGCAGATTTTGTAGTCCACATTCAAGAGAGAAACTGATCTAATTTTTTTTACATCTTTCAAGTCTGTACCCTCTTTTGAGATTAGTGATATTGTGGCTTCTTGCCATGAAAGTAGAATTTCAGCTCCCTTTTGAGTAGCTTCTATAAGATGCTTAAATGGAACCGATAGACAATCTTCAAAGGCTTTATAAAATTCTACAGGTAAACCATCTGGGCCAGGTGATTTGCCATTTTTTGAGAGGTTATTGCTTTACCCACTTCTCTTATTGTTATTGGTTCATTTAAAATTTTCCGTTGGTCATCTGTGAGTTTATAAAGTTTATTCTGCCTGAGATAGTCTTCTAGATCTTCCTTTGAGACCTGTTTATCTTCATATAGCTTTTTTTTTATTGTTCCACAATCTGAAGTATCTCCCGACTTTGAAATTTCTCTTTATTACTTTCATCCCTCAATGTTGTTATTACTCTTTTGGCATTATCTTTTCTCAGTCTATATATCAGCCATCTCCCAGATTTATTGGCGTGTTCAAAATAAATTTGTTTTGCAAATTTCAATTTTTTCTCTACTTCTTCCACAAGTAATAAGTTGAGCTGATGTATCTTTTTTATTTATCTTGAAACACTTGTTTTGTTGGTTTTAAATTTTAAATTCTTATCTGCTTTTTCTGCTTGCATCATTAACCTTTGGAAATTCTCAGATCTTTCCTTCTTCTTCTTGGCATTGAATCTAATTGCCAACCCCCTAAAATATGCTTTAGCTGTGTCCCATACCACCTGCATCTTCACCTCCTGTGTTATATTTTATTTTAAAAAGGATTCCATTTCTTCTTTTGTTTCTTGGGGAATTTTTTTTATCTTTTAGGATTTGAGTGCTTAACCTCCAGTTTCTTCTTCTTTGTATTCCTTTAAATGTTATAGTTACTGGGCTATGGTCAGATATCACTCTAGGTTGAATCTCAGCCTCTGCTAATTCCTTCATCAGACCGGTAGCCAGCCAACACATATCAATTCTTGACCATGACTGATGACTGGATGAATAATATGTAAAATTTATCGATTTTGGGTACCTTGTCCTCCACGCATCTACTAGTTCCATTTCTTCAGCTAATTTTAAAAAACTTGTTGGTAACTGTAATCCTTTAGATTTAGTTTATCTATGTCCCTTCCTTTGCAGTTTTCTATCAAAGACCGCATTAAAATCCCCAAGTAAACAATATTCTGAGTAGTCTAAATTTGTTAACTTGAGCTGTAATTCATTATAAAAAAATTCTTGATGATCATTTGGGGCATAGATATTTGTTAACATTTTTTTTTACCTTCCATAGTAATTTCCACC
Organism: Heteronotia binoei; assembly: GCF_032191835.1. Lineage (NCBI taxonomy): Eukaryota > Metazoa > Chordata > Lepidosauria > Squamata > Gekkonidae > Heteronotia > Heteronotia binoei. Next base: position 169,276,819 of record NC_083227.1, on the reverse strand, counting down.
AATAGGATTTTTCCATCTTCTGAAGCAAAAGCAGAGTTGTGGGTTGAATTTATGTTTTACATGGTTGCCATACCCCTCTTTTTGTTCAAATCCGTTGCCACAAATAAATTAACAAGCTTTTTGTTTTTCAACAGATGTTGATCCTTTGCCAATATGTGAGTTTTTTTGTAGACAAATTATATCAGCTTCCAATTATACTAAATATTTAAAAGTCTTCCTCCTCTTTACTGGATAGTTAAGTCCATTCACATTAGTAGAGACTATTGATGCCATTATGAATCTTTCTTATCACTATCTTTTAACTCTTTTTTAGACTGTAGCTGTGTTAGATATTTCTTTGCATCACTTGGATCTTCTTCCTCTGAGCTTTCTTCTTCCCCATCTTCCTTCTTTCTTCTCTCTTCCCAAATTTCTCCAAAAATATTTCTGCCTTGAAGATTGAATTAATCCTGTGTCTTTTGCCTTAGAATGTGAAAAGCAAACCTTCTGGCATTAACCATGTATATGGTACTTCTCTTTCCCTTAAAAAATTTGTCAAGGTATAGTATTCTCTTCTCTTCTGTCTAACTGACCAAGGCACCTCTTTCAGAATTCTCACTGTGTTTTCTGCTATCACCACTGGTTTATCGCTTGTCTGCTTCAGAATGTTGTCTCTAGTTATTCCCCTTGTAAGTTTCATGTGTATTTCGCTGGGTAGTTCATTTTGCTTAGTAAAACTCGATGGTATACGCTTGACTTGATCGATTTCTTCTCCATTTTTTCCGGTGGCACTTGTAAAATTTCTGCAAAGGCCTCACTTAACATTTTCTGCAAATCTTCAGACTTATCTTCTGGAATGTTTTGCAGTCTCAACATATAGGCTGCTCTATCCATTTCTAGCTGGAGAAATCTGTTGTCATACACTTTTTGATTATTTTCCAACTGTTCAACCTTTTGAGAGTTAGTTACTCACCACTTGAGCATCTAGGGCTTTCAATGCCTTATCAGTCTCTGCTGTTTGTTTTCTATTTTCTTGGAGTTCTTGCTTAACTTCAGCCATTTGCTCTCCTATATTGTCTACCTTGCCAGTCAGTCATGTTATGGCTGTTAATAAAATATTTTGCATTTCTCCCATGTCTTCTTGCATACTTGCAGTTGTAAATTTAGTTGGGCCAATTTGGGGGGGGCTAAGGGATGGAGTTGTGGCCCTACATTCTCTGTTGTCTCTTCTTTTAGGGACCTCCTTGAACCCTGTTGCGATTTCTGTTATTAAATTTCCTACAATATATATCCCCTCTCAAACTTGAAAAATTTAGAGGTTTACAATTCACCAATCTGTTTTGGAACACAATGTTCCAACTTTTATCAACTAACTCAATACCAAACAAGAAAAGTCAATATTTTGAATAGATATAAAATTGTTTAGGAACAGAACCTTCCCCTTGTATCAACAACCTAGCAAACCCAAATAACGATAGTTAAGGCTATAAACAATATCAGTTTACCATAACAATGATTCAAATGTGCCACAAATTAACATCAAAAAAGGAGGGGGTGAAAATCCACTCACAGTTGCAAAATTATAATGTACTATTGACCAATACAGATTAGTTAAGTCCAGCCAGTGAAGAAGTCATCCAAGAAGTAGTCCAAATGATCCAAGTATTCGAAAATCCAAAGTTTGTAATTAAAAAGCCACACCGAGCCACAAAAAATAACCACCAAAGAATAAAAATTAAAAAATAAAAGTCCTAATTATAATCCAACAGTACAGTTAGAGCCATCCACATCTCTGTAGTCCATTTAAAGGTTATATATTCCATCAAAAATTTTGTAATCCATTGACAATAAAAAACCAAAAAAAACCCCAGGTATTTGTAATCCAATAAAAGGTTATCTAGTCTGTCAATAATTTTGTAATCCACCAGAAGAGAGTAAAATCAAGATCTTTAAAAACTTCACAGATATTCTTTCTGTAATCAGCAATATAACTCCCTCTTGTAATCCAATATTCAAAACCAAGGTCCTCTGTCTATTTGAAGTCAATAAAATAGATCTCAGCTACTAAGAATCAGGATTTCCTTTTAAGTTTCCCTCCAAACTTTATTCCAAACTTTGCCTCTGTTCAGATCCACCACCAGACCACTACATCTCAGTCACTTCTTTTAACTGGTAATCTCCTGCCAGTATGTTTTATGAATGGGAGATTTTTCTTTAGAACTCAGTTCAATACACTCCCACTAAAGATTTGTTATTAGAGGCTCGTGCAAATCAATCTTTTCTGGAACGCAAATTCTTTTAAAGGTTAAAGCCTTTGCCCTCTCACAGTCTGTTTGAAGCCTTGGAGCATAAGGGAGGCGTTAGGGCATCCCCCCCCCTTCTTCCCTCGTGAGTTTGCTCCCGTTCCAGCTTGAAGTCAAAGCAGTCAGAAGAGGGAAAGGAACTTACAATCGCAGTGTGAATCTTCCAATCCGCTCAAATCATGCAGAGTTCAGTTAAGAAGTAAAGAAGAAGTGCTGGTCTTCAATCCAAATGGCATTTAAAAATAGCAATTGGGGCAACGGAGCACTGCAGCATCAGCAGGTCCAGGAACCGGCCACCACTGATATCCTGAGCCCAGCCGACAAGTCGCCTGCATTCCAGGACCCTTCCTGGATCCTAGACTCAGGCCCCCCGGCAAGAGGAACCCCCCAATTGCCCGATTAAAGACCGACCATCAGGAGTGAGCCCGCAGTCGGTTTTAAGAGCGGGTCGCCAAAACCAGAAGCCTCTTGCTGGCCTTTTTGACTTTGGGGGCCACTCAGGAGAGCCCCAGGTGAGTGAGGCCTGCTAGAGATCCAGCCAGCCAAGCAGGTCTCACTCAGCCAGGGCTATCTTTTCTTGCATCAGGTTGCTTTTGGCTGGGGGGGGGGGTGCAGCACATGCTAATGAGTTATGCTAATGAGCTCCGCCACCTATTTTTCTACAAAATGACTCCTGGATGTTGTTTACCTTGACTTCCAGAAAGTTTTTGATAGAGCCCCTCCTAAGTAAATTCAGTAGTCATGGGGTAAAAGGACAAGTCCTCTCATGGATCAAAACCCGGCTAATTATTAGGAAAAAGAAAGTAAGTATAAATGGGCAATTTTCACAGTGGCGGGTGGTAAGCAGCAGAGTACTGTACTGGGTCCAATGCTTTTTAACTTGTTCATTAATGATTTGGAGTTGGGAGTAAGAAATGAAGTAGCTAAGTTTGCAGATGACACTAAATTGTTCAGGGTGGTGAGAACCATAGAGGATTGTGAGGCACTCCAAAGGGATCTGTCGAGCCTGGGTGAGTGGGCATCAATGTGGCAAATGAGGTTCAGTGTGGTCAAGTGCAAAGTAATGCACATTGGAGCCAAAAATCTTAACTATAAATACACATTGATGGAGTCCAAACTCAAGACAGTCTGCGATTGTAATTAAAAAGACCAACAATATGCTGGGGATTATTAGGAAGGGAAATGAAAACAAATCAATCATTATCATAATGCCCCTGTATAAATCAATGGTGCGGTCTCGTGGAGTCCTGTGTACAATTCTGGTCATCACACCTCAAAAAGGATATTATAGCATTGGGAAAAGTCCAGAAAAGGGCAACTACAATGATTAAAGGGTTGGAACATTTTCCCTATGAAGAAAGGTTAAAGAGCTTGGGGTGTTTTAGCTTGGAGAAACGTCAACTGAAGGGGACATGATAGAGGTTTATAAGATTATGCATGGGATAGAGAGGGTAGAGATAGAAGTACTTTTCTATCTTTATCACAATATGAGAACTTGTGGACATTCAGTGAAATTGCTGAGCAGTACGGTTTGATTGGATAAAAGGGAGTACTTCTTCACGCAAAGGGTGATTAACACATGGAATTCATTTCCACAGGAGGTGGTGGCGGCTACAAACATAGTCAGCTTCAAGAGGAGACTGGATAAACATACGGAGCAGAGGTCCAACACTGGCTATTAGCCATAGGGCATAGATGGAACTCTTTGTCTGGGGCAGCGGTGCTCTGTATTCTTGGTGCTTGGGGGGAGCAACAGGGGGAGGGCTTCTAGTGTTCTGGTGCCACTAGTGGACCTCCTGATGGTACCTGGATTTTTGGCCACTGCGTGACAGTGTTGGACTGGATGGGCCATTGGCCTGATCTAACATGGCTTCTCTTATGTCCTTATGATGCCACCTGACTGGCATAACTTAATTATGCCTGGCTGCCTGCTCCCCACCCCCACCCCCACCCCCCCAAAAAATAGCCAGTGTGATTTCACAGCTGCCAACTCCAGGTTGGGAAATTTCTGGAGATTTGAGGGGTTGAGCCTAGAGAGGGTGGGTTTGAGAAGGGATTGGGACCTCAGACAGGTACAATGCCTATAAGCCAGACATTTCCTCCTGGAAACCATCGTTGACAATCTCCAGGTGAGGGCCGGAGATCACTCAGAATTACAACTGGTCTCCAGATGGCAGAGATCAGCTGCCCTTGAGGTGGGGGGGGGGGAGTGAATGAGTTCACTTGGGTGGGTGGGAAGACAGCAAGGGCTGGGGGGGAACTCACCCAGAGCCTCTTTCTAGGGGTTGTATTTTTCTTCACAATGGGCCTTATATCTAGTGTTTGTCACAAGATGTAATACCAGGTAGCAAGGGTATAAACTTTATATAACACAGACAAACACAGACCAATTCCCTACCAGGCTTGTTCCAGCATCGAAGCTCTTTCCCCCCACCAATGCTTCTGTCCAATTTTGCACAAACTGCCCCAGGACTGCGACTCTCTCCTCCCCTTTTCCCTGGCAAGCAAGATCCTCCGAAAACCAGTTTCTGCTTGCTGCGGGAAAGAGGCGAGACAAGTTGTAGCCCCAGGGCAACTTGTGTGAAATCGGACAGAAGCGTCGTGGAAAAGAGCTACGACACCGGAACAATCCTAGTGGGTAATCGGTCACAATTTAAAAAAAAAACCCTTAAAATTAAACATTAGCACTCTTGCAATATTTTGGGCTCATTATGCCAGGGCTTGCCTATGCACAACTGGATTCCCCTTCTCTTTTTTCACTGTATTCATGTCCTCCAAATCCAGTCTTTCTCAGTAGGAAAGCAATGTGAACAAGCCAGTGAGGTAGATTAGGCTGAGTGTGTGTCTTTGATAACTGATATCTCTTGCTCTGAATTATTGGATCAAAATCTGGAAACAATATCTGTGCTGTAGCAATCTTGGATGCTGTTCAGTTGTGTATCTGCAAGTTGCAAACCTACTTTTGATTTATTGACATTCATTACAGAAATCTCATGATCAGTGCTCTGAACCTAAGAAAGCATGAAATGGCTGGGCATTGAGAGCTTTTGTACATAAGTTGCTTCATGTGCTGGTCAAGAACATATGAAGGCACCATGACACCAGACTGAGGGCTATGTGTTTATCTACAAAACTGTTGTCTTCAGGCCCATAACCACGGGGGAGGGGGGGACACACCTCTGTTCACCCCCCCCTCTTCAGCTGTATGGCCCCTCCGTTGGAGTCTTCCAGCTAGTAAAATTCTTGGCTGCCAAGGAGCCTTAGGAAGAAGTCTCTGTTTTTGCAGTACAGCCACTCGAGGTCCTTGAAGTGTCCGGGCAGGAAGGCACCATCGCTGCTGCCTCCACCGACATCAGGCAAGGCAGGAAGGATGGTGATGCTTCCACTGCCATCCCTGCCGGGCCCCCCGCTGCTGCCAATTGCTCCCCTCAAGGTGCCCTGGCACGGCTGCCCACCACAGCTCCCCCTTGCTGGCCAGTTCTGCCCCTACCACAGCCTCCCAGCCTTGCCTCCACCTGGCTTCCCCCTCTGCCACCCAACCTCAACACTCAACCGCTGCTTCCCCCCACCCGCCAGGAGGGCCAGGGGGGCATGAGTGGTGGAACAAGAGGGGTGTGAAGGAGGCACTGCTCTCCCCTCAGCAGTTTATGGAGCTGCACAATTCGCAGCTGAGGGCTCAAAGAGCACCGTTGAGGGTGTGGGCATGCAAGAAGCTCCCTTGGCTCTGAAGTTGCTGCTGTCTAGTTCGAGGCAAGAATGGGAGGGCGAGATCAGCCGCTTCTTGCTGGCAAAACAAGTGCCTCCCCCTCCACACACCTCCTGAAGCAGTGCTATTGTTTGTTTTCTCCCTGGCCCTCCTTCTGCTGGGCTGGTTTTCCATCTGCCGTCCGGCACGACTACGGAGGGAGGCGGTTGCTACTGCTGGGAACTGGAAGGGATGGAGAGGCAAGAGGAATCCTCTTTTAATTTTTTTTAAAAAAACATGATATCATTTTGGGGCTGCGCCCCCCCCACCTAAAAATTTACCTTGTGGGTCCCCCCATTTAAAATTTTCTGGCTATGGGCCCGATTGTCTCCCCCAGAGACATAACTACAACTCCTATGAGGCAGTGCAAGAATAGTGAGACAGCCATGTATAATGGTCAGTATCAGCCTACTATCTGGGAAGTATTAAGTTTACAAAGGAAATGTGCTGGGTAAACTTGGCCTGGACACACACTGTCAGCCTAATCTACCTCACTGGCTTGTTGTTATTCCTCATCTAAATACTTCACATTGCTTTCCTACTGAGAAAGACTGGATCATGAGTGCATGAATACAGTGGAAAAAGAGAAGGGGAATCCTGTTGTGCACAGGACAGCCCTGGAATAGTGAGCCTAACAAAACTCTCTCTCTCTCTCTCTTTGTAGCAAGGCAAAAAGCACATAGCTTGGATAAAACTTAGTCAGTCTTAAAGGTGCTTTGTATCTCTCCCCTGTGACTGAGGGAACTGAACAAAGCAAGCTCTCGCTCTTTCCCTCCCCTCCCTCTTCCTTCTCAGGTGACGAGGAGGGGGAGGAGCGGCAGCCAAAGAAGGGAAGAGAGGCTTGGATCAGTAGCTCTGCTGTGCTATTGAGAGAGCCTTGCAAAATAAGCTCTTGCGCTTTCTCCCACCCTCTCTTCCTTCCCAAGAGAGGAGGAAAGGGGAGGAGCCTCAGCCAATGGAGGGAAGAGAGGCTTTCCTCTATAAGCTTTCCTCTACTGTATTCATGCAATTGAGAGAACCTGGCAAAGAAAGCTGTGATGATGGTGGTGGTGGTGGTGATGATGATGATATTGGATTTATACCCCAGCCTTCACTCTGAATCTCAGAGTGGCTTACAACCTCCTTTACCTTCCTCCCCCACAACAGACACTCTGTGAAGTAGGTGGGGCTGAGAGAGCTCTCACACAAGCTGCCCTTTCAAGGACAGCTCTGTGAGAGCTATGGCTGACCCAAGACCATTCCAGGGGCTACAAGTGGAGGAATACGGATCAAACCTGGTTCTCCCAGATAAGAGTCTGTGCACTTAACCACTGCACCAAACTGGCAGGAGAGAGGGAGAAGCCAGTTGTTTGCAGGACAGATACATGCCCCGTGGGGGACACATCTATCCCATAGGCCACATGTTAGACACCCCCAAGTGTCTGTCAGTTGTAGGTTTCTGAAACAGACCTCAGAATTTGAGGGGAGGGGGTTAGCGGGAGGAGGAACCTAGAGTGGGATACTTTTCTCACTCCCCTTTCTCCTCACCCATTGCACGTATACTGCAGTATGGCAGCTCGTTTATAATGCAATCTCATGCTGCAGAAGTTAGCTGTGAACAGCATAATCACATGGACAGGGTTTAGTGGTCGATAGTGAGGGTCTTTTTCACCAAATCAGAACTGTTTCTGAAGCAATTCCCAAATTGCAGAAAGTATTGTGAAGGGCAGTAGCCCTGCTCACTTTTCTTCAGAGCCTGTTAACACTTCAGTCGCAGACCATCTTTTCAGTGCACAGAAGTAGGCAGTGAGAATCCCTGCAGGGCTATGGATATTTCCATGCCTGGAGCAAAATTTAAAATGACACACACTGAACCAGAGCCCTTTTCTCTCTCTCAAGTAACACAGAGAGACAGAGACAGGAAGAAGATACAAGGTTGTCATGTTACCACGGTCAATACAAGAAACAAACACTGTGATGTACTGGCTAACAATGTTTAGTAAAACTTTTTAAAGAATCATATAATCTTTTTATATATCGCAATATTACAAGAAAGGTCCATTCAATGACCACCCAGATATAGGTTCACTTAGTCAAAAAACTTCCTCAGGAGTATTCCTTCCTATTTCCTTCAGGGTTATCAGCCTCTTGTTGCAATTCAATGTTAATGCTCTCTACAACATCGTTATTTTCTTCAAGTTCTCTCATCCTGGAATAAGCCATGGCAATTACAACAAAATACAACATAAAGCTGAATGAAAGTGGAGAATTCTTAAATTTTAAATGAGACTTGTGCATCTGGTAAGAGAAGAGGCTCAGGACTGGCTTGCTCTTATATTAATTGAGAGCTTTTTGCTATCAAAAGGCTTGCTTCTAATATAAATATTGTAGAGAGCATTTTGCCAGCAATCTCCAGAAGGCTTTTGCATCTGGTTAGAGAAGATGTTCAGAACTGGCTTAAGCTCCTAATATAAATATATACACTTAAGTGATACTGAGAGGTAACTTCTTAATAATTAACAATATCTTAAAAATTAGTCATTTAAAAATTATCCACTTCCATTCAGCTTTGTGTTGCATTTCATTATAATTTATTTTAGTATATTTCTATTCCGCCCATTTCCATAGGGGTAGGGGAGGAGTACAGCATATGATAAAACAATAAAATACAATAAAAACATTTTAAAAACAGACAGCTCAACAGCACTCAGAGAAGTTTACCCTATCACACATTGCCCAGCCTGGCGGTCTCACATTATGATATCTCATAGAGATGGCAGATGATAATCCATTTGGTAACACAGGTAACAGTGCTGATAGGGGAGGCCAACCCGATCAAGAATAGATGCCCGCAGCCTCAACTAAAAGCCTGGCGGAACAGCTTCGTTTACATTACATAATTAACATGTAATGACTGTAATTCAGCTATCTCCTGTTCCAGTCTGTTTCTGAAATGATGTTGCAGTAAAACAGGTTGCTCAGTTTTGTGAATCTTGATTTCAGATTCCTGTCCATTCATGTTTTGGTGTACCCAGGTCACAAGGAGACTGGGTTCAGTTGCTGGGCAATAGGTGGTAGAATTGTGCCACTGGGCTGGTCACTATTAGATTGCCACAGGGCTCTGCTGTTTAGCACCAGTGCATTCAATGCACTGTTTCTGTGCTGCAGTCCTTGCAGAAAGCACTTCCCTAGGTTTGTCATTCAGAGAGATTCTCAGATTTGAACAAAGGTCCTGTGTTTGTGGCACTTGTTCTGCTAGGCACAGAGTAGTGTTCTGGTCCTTGCAAACGAGCATCCTCACCAGTTGACTTTGGTTTGGGTGCTGTGTTTAGCAAAGCACGTCTAAGATTGTGGACTGGGTTAATTTTTGGCGCCGTTGTGGTTAAGTCCTTTGTCTTTGGAAGGTTTGGAGAAAGTATTTGTGTTACCTTGAAAATCTAAATAAAAGTGACTGGCTTGTAACTATTTTCTTTTCAATAGCTCAGTTTCAATCTTTATGTTTCTTTCTTTTGGCCAGGATTCAGTGGTACTCTAAGTACGCACAAAAACTTCTGAGGTCCATACTAACCTCAAACAGGAACATCTCTTCTTCTTACATTTTAAATACTTTAAAGAAAGAGAATTATCCCTATTACTTGATGGTCTATAGCCTGCAGTTTGTCATAGATTGCTGTTTGTCATATGCTTTGATTGGGATTGCCAGTAAAACTAATATTGAGAGTCTGCAAATGTGGAGTAGCAGCTGCTGTTGATGAGGAGTTTGTTGCAACTCTTCTAGGGGTTGTTAAGCAGCGGTTATGGAGTGGGCTGATATGGTAATTTTAAATTTTGTAGTCAGTTACTTAAATGTTTGTGTAGAAAAACTCAGACTTAGTATCACTAGGATTTACTCTGCAAAAGTTAGGATTAGATTTTAAGGCTACAGTATTATTCACACTTCATTAACAGTAAGTTTTATGAAAACCACAGAAATCATATTGAAATTAATAGGGGATAAGTGTGCACAGAACAGCAGCCCAAATTTGACTTCAGCTGACTATTCTCGTTTTCGCACTCACCTCCAGCCGGCGCGACCCCCCTCTTCACCGCGCAGGATCTGCGCGGATTTCGCACTAAATGCCGCGGAGCAGCCTTTTGCGCCGGAAACTCCCGTCGCAAAAGCCGCGCAAACGCCAAACTGCTTTTTGGCGATTTACGTTTGAGCGGCTTTTGCGACGGGCGTTTCCGGCGCAAAAGGCTGCTCTGCAGCATTTAGTGTGAAATCCGCGCAGATCCTGCGCGGTGAAGAGGGGGGTCGCGCCGGCTGGAGGTGAGTGCAAAAACGACCTATGAAAATGTCCCATTTTTGCTAACTAAAGCTAAACACTACAATCTAAGGTGTGTATATTTTGATACTTAACTGTCAAGGGTTCAAGACTCAGAAGAAAAACAAATAAGAACCTTCTGCAAAGGAATGTCTATTTGTACATTAAACAGACGTAGAGCCATATACTGCTGGAGCAACAAAACCAGAGACTCTGTTTTTCTGTCGCCCAGGCATGCTTCGTGTTGTTTCAGAAGAGAGAAAAGTTTTCAACAGCATGGAGAAAAATGTTCTGTACATTTAATAAAGAAAATGTATGGAAATGGCCAGTTGAAGCTTTTCATGGCATGGAGGTAAATATCCCATCAAGTCTCATTAAAGGGACAGGACATTCCCCCCCGCCCCGCAGCCGGTTCTCCCTAGAATAGAGCCTGAGCAAATCCTGTCACAAACAAAGGGTCAACTAAAAAGGTACTTTTCTGTTATTCTTCCCAACATTGTTGGTGGTAGTTCACAAGAGGAGATGCAAAGCAACTGGTAGATAAAAAAAATAGTTAATGTACATTCATTTACATAATTAGGCAACAATTTGCATAGTACACAAAATGGATTGCCTGGATTTAAGGAAGCTGAGTATGGCAATGGCAACTCTTAAAATGGTGTCCATTCTGGAATCTGCTGCTCAAAACAACTATCCATAACATTTAGCTCTAGCCCTACTACTGTGTTTTCATACGCATGGCACCACACTCTCAGCCCAAGAGGAAAAGCAGGCACACGCAAGAAATGCCAACGAACCAATAACATTTAGAGCCTTCAGTCCAAGGGCAGACATATCCTGAGCCTAAGGCAATTATATACATTGTGTTCCATTCTGTCCTGCTTGTCTAAAAAACTAGACTTATCCTAAGAAAGGAGGAGGCGGAGACACTAGCAGCCGTCAACCCAGAACCGGAGACTGTCCAGTCATTGCCCCAATCAGAACAGCATGAACACATCAGATCACTTTCAATTTTACACGCTTATTAACTCAAGAAGGAAGAAAACCAATCTCGCCTTTAACGTTTTAAATAAAATATTTAATTCTTCAAGCAGTACTTCCTCTTAAACCCATTCTCTAGCTTTCTTTTTCTCTTATCACACCTCCTGACCACAACCTCCTGCTACTAAATAACATTGGGTGATTTTCTAATTCTAATATTATGATGGAAACAGAAAAAAGTGTATCCGTGCTCTCCACACCGTACATAATTTTATAAACTTCCAATACGTTTCCCTCTTAATCTTTTCCCTAAACTAACCCCCTCCCCCCATGCTCTGGCCACTTTAGGGAACGGGCATAGACCTCTCCAGCATTTCTGTTTATTTTCAGTTCTGTCACATCTGTTATGAGCTTGGGAGATCAGAAAGGTCCATCGTATTCCAAATTTTGCTGCACCACATTAAGACATTATGACACTTGCTGTTTAATTTCCAAATCATTTCCTAATAATTGTTCATAAGGAATTTGCCTGTTCCATTGCTACTGTGCCTGCTGCTGTTTTCAGGGAGCTATCCCCCCATAACCATTTATGTATTTGTAGTTAGGAGTTTTTGCCCCACTGAACCACCCAGTCAGTCAAACTGCTGAGAGATTTGCTTTTCCAGCTATGCAGTCTACTTGAAATGTCACTATCCTGAATAAATTGATGCTTCTACAGACATGGATATCATAGTGCTCATAATGATTCCAGGTTGTTTCTGAATGAACGCCCAACATTCTTCTGCACCCGTAGCTCTTTTCTCTGCACTGCAATAGATCTGCACCTTTATCTGTTTCCCCTTCTTCTTCCTTTAGTACCTTTTGTTTGCCCTTTTTAATCCCATTTGCCCAACTTCTTTCCACTCTTTACTAAGAGCAACAGCACACTCTAGGATTGCCAAATCTAATTCAGAAAATATCTGGGGACTTTGGGGGTGGAGCCAGGAGACTTTGGGGGTGGAGTCAGGAGACTTTGGGCGGAGCCAGACTTTCCATTTTCAAAGTAAAGACATAAAAATACAGCAGTGCAGTTCACCCGAATAGTCATCATTTCCTCATCCCCCAAAAGCTGCAATTCTAGTAAATGAAAGTGTAAGCACACAAAAAGCAGCCAAAAATGCAGCGTTTGCAAGCTCACATTTTTGTGATCTCACTGGGGCTTTACTCACAGGAACTGCTGCTTTTCAGGCTAACACTGGCAAATAAAAAGAGAGAGAGAGGTGGAGTTTTTCTCCATCTCATAAACAGGCTCCTATACAAAGACTCTGAAAACAATGCAAAACAAGCATAGAGACTCACACACACTCCTACTGGCTCCCCTACAAAGACTTCTGAAAAGTACAGGGGCTGTGCCTGCTCTCTCTCTTTCTCTCTCTCTCACACACACGCACACACACACACAGACTTTACAGGCTCTGAAACGAAAGCAAAACAAACGGAGGGACTGTGATCTCAGAAGCTATGCTGCTGACCCCTCCTCATGAAGTACTTCCTGCTTCCTGCTCAAATTTGAAGGCACACACATACATTTTAAAATAGGACCTGTTTGAAGGTTTCTAAACCTGCCGGAGATCTAGCGGTACATGGTGGCTGTGGGGGTGGGGCTTCCCACACTGGCCAGTTGGCTGGGGGTGGGGTGGAGCCTGTAAAACCAGGGGATCCCTTGCTGGGACCTGAGGATTGGGAAACCTAGTTCACTCCCAGTATTTCATTCCCTGGTGGAGTTTCAGATGCAACTGGGCCATTCCTAGGGTTGCCACGTCTGTGCTGGAAAATATCTGGAGACTTTGGGGGTGGATCTGGGAGGGGATGGGGTTTGGGGAGGAGAGGATACAAAGCCACAGAGTCCACCCTTCAAAGCAGCCATTTTCTCCAAGGGAGCTGATCTCTACCAGCTGGAAATCAGTTGAAAAAATGGGAGATCTCCAGGCCCCACCTGGAGGGTAAACCAATCATTAAAAAAAAAAAAAAAAACGTGGAAAAATAACAAACTGCTATTATGAATCCAAAATTAAATTATATAATTGAAAAATCATCTATGAAGTATATATTTTAACAATAATTCATATTAACAATATATAAAATTAGAAATATCACAAAGCACACCTTCTAATTGTATGAGCCAAATATCAGAGTTCTATACATGCACGTCAGTTTCCGACTTCAAATGCTAAAGAACAATTCCGCCGCTCCTGCAGACAAATTAAAGTGCCAGTGCTCGCAATGATGCTGTGTAGAAACATCTTACATTCTTTTGTTGAGTTTTTTATTCAAATTCCAAGTTGCACATTTGAAGCTTCACTTATTTGTGATGGTTTCACAAAAGTGGGTACAAAAATAGCCTCTGACAGCGACGCTCGCATTTGTCACTGTTTCTGATGGGACCTTCCACGGAGATGCATCTTCCACCTCTCAGGAAGTACAGAGTCATACACAAGATGTGGTTGTCAGATGAGCTGAACTTCTCTCCCCTTTTAAGAAACTAGGGGCGTTTTCGCACTGACCTTCAAGTGGTGCGACCACCCTCCTCACGCCGGCGGATCTGCAGGGATTTCGCACCAGAAGCGCCGGCGCACCCAAAAGAGCCGGCGACTTCCGTCGCGAAACCAGCTCAAACGGAAACCGCCAAGAAGCAGGAAAACATTTGAGCTGGTTTCGCGACGGAAGTCGCCGGCTCTTTTGGGTGCGCCGGCGCTTCTGGTGCGAAATCCCTGCAGATCCGCCGGCGTGAGGAGGGTGGTCGCACCACTTGAAGGTGAGTGCGAAAACGCCCTAGTTATATAGCATCTGAAAAAAGTGTCCATGAAAGTCTTCCACTTAAGTAAAGTGTTGTTCATCTTTAAGATGCTACAGGACTCCTGTTTATTTGTGCTACTGTAGACTTAACAGTAACTTCTCAAGAATAATCATCTAATCATTCCCATGTAAGGCAGTGTGTTTAATTGTGGAATGGAAATCTGTCAACCTCTGCTTGCGGTATAGTTCAAAGAGAAGGATCCCCCAAGAAGAACCATGCCAGCATCTACAATCTCATCAGGATGTGGGCATGGCATTCATGTGATTGCTGTCATGTCATCCTCTGCCTTCTGTGTTTATTACATTTTAGGAAGTAGTGGGAAGAAGAAGAAGATGATATTGGATTTATATCCCGCCCTCCACTCCGAAGAGTCTCAGAGCGGCTCACAATCTCCTTTCCCTTCCTCTCCCACAACAGACACCCTGTGAGGTAGATGAAGATATTGGTTTATATCCCGCCCTCCACTCCGAAGAGTCTCAGAGGGACTCACAATCTCCTTTACTTTCCTCCCCCTCAATAGACACCCTTGAGGTAGATGAAGATATTGGATTTATATCCCGCCCTCCACTCCGAAAAGTCTCAGAGCGGCTCACAATCTCCTTTACCTTCCTCCCCCTCAATAGACACCCTTTGAGGTAGATGAAGATATTGGATTTATATCCCACCCTCCACTCCAAAGAGTCTCAGAGCGGCTCACAATCTCCTTTACCTTCCTACCCCACAACAGACACCCTGTGAGGTAGATGAAGATATTGGATTTATATCCCGCCCTCCACTCCGAAGAGTCTCAGAGCGGCTCACAATCTCCTTTACCTTCCTCCCCCACAACAGACACCCTGTGAGGTGGGTGGGGCTGGAGAGGGCTCTCACAGCAGCTGCCCTTTCAAGGACAACCTTTGCCAGAGCTATGGCTGACCCAAGGCCATTCCAGCAGGTGCAAGTGGAGGAGTGGGGAATCAAACCCGGTTCTCCCAGATAAGAGTCCGCACACTTAACCACTACACCGAACTGGTGTAGGAAACAAGGCCTAAGTTGCAGTAATTACCTTTCTGCAGATTTATTTAACAATGACTTGTTGCTTTGTATGCTGGGTGTTTGGGAGTAAAGATTGCATGTAAAATTCATCAGGGAGCCACAGTATCCCATTGACGAACCTAATGTTATAACTGCTTTGAGTTGGCCAAATGTAAACGAAAAGCCTTAATTGAAAGTGTGATTTTGTATGACTTAGCATCAGTAGTTCAATAAATGTGGGTTGCCATGCAAGGGCTTGCATTACGGCTTCCTGTAACCGAATGTGTTTGTGTAATATTTCAATGAGGCTAGCAATGTTAAAATATTCATTTTAGAGAAATACAGCTTGGTGTTCCCTGCAGTGCAGGCGCCGGAAGGTAGCCTCGGCTAGGGTGCCGGCTAGTCTAGGGCCAGCCCTGTACAGCAGAGAAGGCTGAGGCGGCTGTGGAGCTTCACAAGTGGTCCTCAGACGGCTTACAGAACGTCCAGGTTGCTTTGGCAACGGCATCCAAAGGAAGTTTAGAATACTAGTAAGGGGCCAAAAGTTAAAAAAAAAGAAGAATAGTTAAAGATAAAAGTACAAAAACGTATAAAAGCCTTGTGGGGTCCAAATGAAGCCTCATAAAACCATCAAAGTGACAAATGCACAAAAAGGAACTATATATGACCTGACACATTTTGGCCTGGAAAAGTTAAATAGTACAAATTAAACCATACAACAAAGTCCCTGTTACACTTGTCAGGCAAGACACACTTAATATAAGACCCAAAATGGAATGTTCCAATCTGGAAGTAAATGACCCAAAAATATTTTTGGGAGGCCACAGATATATCTGGCCTTATATCAGCAACAATTACATATACTGGAAATAGTAATATTGTCATATAAAATTCCCTTATCAGGGCCTGTGTAACATCATTTGGGCCCTGACGGGGTTTTTATACGTTTTTGTAATAAATATGTGTATTTTTGTCTTTAACTATTGCTAGGGTTGCCAATCCCCAGGTGGGGGGCAGGGGTCCCCTGGTTTGGAGGCCCTCCCCCCACTTCAGGGTCACTAAAAAGCGAGGGGGGAACTGTCTGCTGGGCACTCCATTATTCCCTATGGAAACCGACTCCCACAGAGTATAATGGAGAATTGATCCATGGGTATCTGGAGCTTGGGGGGCTGTTATTTGAGGTAGAGGCACCAAAATTTCAGCATAGCATCCAGTGGCTCTCCCCAAAATACCCTCCAAGTTTCAAAAAGATCGGGACCAGGGGGTCCAATTCTATGAGCCCTCAAAGAAGGTGCCCCTCTCCTTCATTATTTTCAATGGAGGGAAGGCATTTAAAAGGTGGTCCCTCTAAAAGTGATTCCCATAACTCCTTTTGGAGTTCAATTATGTTTGTCACAACCTTGCTCCTGATTCTACCATCAAAGACTCCTGGCTCCACCTCCAAAGTCCCCAGATATTTCTTGAATTGGACTTGACAACCCTAACTATTGCTGTTTTTAACTTTTGGCTCCTTACTAGTACTGTAAACTTCCTTTGGAGGTTTTTGCTTGTTTGGTTTAGTTTCTTTTCCCCTCTCTTTTTGATTGCGTTGGCAATGGGCCTGAGTTCCAGACCTTTGCACCTTAAGCCAGAGGACTCTGCAAAAGCTCTTCCAAGCAAAAAAAAAAAATATTTTCAGTGGAACTTGATCAGCAATACAATAATACTCTTTGTGTACTGTCAAGTCACAACTGATTCATGAGAATCCCAGGACCATGGAAGTTTCAAGGCCAAAGATGAGCAGAGTGGTTTGCCTTTGCCTTTCTCTGCACTGCAACCCCGGTCTTCCTTGTTAAGAAAATAAGAGAAGTCATGTTAGATCAGGCCGATAGCCCATCCAGTCCAACACTCTGTCACACAGTGGCCAAAACCCCCCCAAGTGCCATATGGAGGTCCACCAGTGGGGCTAGAAGCCTCCCACTGTGTTCCCCCCAAGCACTAAGAATACAGAGCATCATTGCCCCAGACAGAGTTCCAACAATATGCTGTGGCTAATAGCCACTGATGGATCTCTGCTGCATATGCTTATGCAATCCCCTCTTAAAGCTGTCTATGCTTGTAGCCGCCACCACCTCCTGTGGCAGTGAATTCCATGTGTTAATCACCCTTTGGGTGAAGAACGACTTCCTTTTAACCGTTTTAACCCAACCATCAGCAATTTCATTGAATGGCCACGAGTTCTCATATTGTGAGAAAGGGAGAAAAGTACTACTTTCTCTTCCTTCTCTATCCAATGCATAATCTTGTAAACCTCTATCATGTCACCCCTCAGGCAAGGATTCTCCAAGCTAAAGAGCACCAAGTGTTTTAACCTTTCTTCAAAGGAAAAGCGTTCCAACTCATTCTAGATGCCCTTTTCTGCACTTTCCCCAATGCTATAATATCTTTTTTTTGAGGTGTGGTGACCAGAATTGTACACAGTATTCCAAATGAGGCCGCACCATTGATTTATACAGGGGCATTATGATACTGGCTTATTTGTTTTCAATTCCCTTCCTAATAATTCCCAGCATGGTGTTGGCCTTTTTTATTGCAATCGCACACTGTCTTGACATTTTCAGTGCGTTATCTACCACGACCCCAAGATCTCTCTCTTGGTCAGTCTCTGCCAGTTCACACCCCATCAACTTGTATTTGTAGCTGGGATTTTTGGCCCCAATGTGCATTACTTTGCACTTGGCCACATTGAACCTCATTTGCCACGTTGACTCACCCACTCACCCAGCCTCAACAGATCCCTTTGAAGTGCCTCACAATCCTCTCTGGTTCTCACCACCCTGAACAATTTAGTGTCATCTGCAAACTTAACCACTTCACTGCTTACTCCAAACTCCAAATCATTAATGAACAAGTTAAAAAGCATTGCTGCAAGTACTATAGAGTACTTGCATTGTTGCAAGTCATATGGAGGATGGTGTGGAATTGTTTTCTGTGGCCCCAGAAGGTAGGACCAGAACCAGTGGGTTGAAATTAAATCAGAAGAGTTTCCGGCTCAACATTAGGAAGAACTTCCTGACGGTTAGAGTGATTCCTCAGTGGAACAGGCTTCCTCGTGAGGCAGTGGGCTCTTCTTCCTTGGAGGTTTTTAAACAGAGGTTAGATGGCCATCTGACAGCGATGAAGATCCTGTGAATTTAGGGGGAGGTGTTTGTGAGTTCCCTGCATTGTGTAGGGGGTTGGACTAGATGACCCTGGAGGTCCCTTCCAGCTCTATGATTCTACTAAGCATGACCAACTCTGCTTAGCTTTCGAACTCTGATGAGATTGGGCTAGTGAGCACTATTCAGGTTGCCTGCCCAACATCTGTAGACAATATACCGGTACTCCCCTCCAAAGACACAGAGCCTAAAAGTTCAGAGACAGGGAGCAAGGGCCTGGGGACTGTTAGGAGTTTTGCTCTTTTAGGCTGCTCTGTAAACTCTATTCACCAAAAGGAGGGTGTTGACATGAGATTAAGTACCTTTGACACAGAAGAAACGACGATTCTAGGAAAAAAGCCCAAAGGAAAAAAGCCCAAAGAAAAAACCCCATGGACATAGATGCTCACAGGAAAAAAGCTCCCATGGAAAAAATGTCCACATGGAAATAAACCCACATGGAAAGAAGTCCACGCGGAAAAAAGCCCGCATGGAAAAATATGTAAAGCACCATAGATGTTTATAATTGTTGAATAGGGTTGTCATGGAAAAGGGGGAATGGTTGCCAAGTCCAATTCAAGAAATATCTGGGGGTGGAGCCAGAAGCAAGGTTGTGACAAGCACAATTGACCTCCAAAGGGAGTTCTGCCCATCACATCTAAAGAGGCCACGCTCCTTTTAAATGCCTTCGCTCAATAGGAAATAATGAAGGATGGGGCACCTTCTTTTGGGACTCATAGAATTGGACCCCCTGGTCCAATCCTTTTAAACTTTGGAGGGTATTTTGGGGAAAGGCACTGGATGCTATGCTGCAAATTTGGTGCATCTCCCTCCAAAAATAGCCCCTTAGCCTGAGATACTAGTGGATTAATTCTCCATTATACCTTTTTTTTTAAATTAATTCCAACTATGTTTATTGATTTCTTCCTTCCAGATACTTGCCAGAGTCAGTCCTGCTTAGCTTCTTAGTTCTATGAGGCCTTAACTACTTCTGCTATTTAAGAAAGAGAAGCTATCACAGAGCCTAACCCCAAAACCATACATTTTGACATCCCTGAAAAGTATAGGCAACTGATACTTCACGATTCTGGTGTGGAGAAATCCAGACAGAATTCTGGTTTCAGGTGATAGAGATCTTATGCTTGAATTAAACAAAGATACCATCTATGGAGAAGTGCCAAATATGTTTTACCAACTGTACACTTGGCATGCCAAGGTGAGTAATTCATATCCACCATGTATTTACATTTTACTTCCAAAAAAAAAACATGGACACCTATAATAGAATGTTTGAAATAATGAAGCTATTGATTCCATATAAACTGTGGGGCACAATGCCCTTAATTCCTTGTTCCATTTCAGTCATCCCAGTGCGTGGTCTCTATTCAATGGACTGCAGAAGGACCTGGCTTGTCACAAACTAACATTGGCTAATGCACAGGCAGGCCGCCTAGAGGTAGAAAAGAGAAAATATGAGGCACTACATGACATGGTTGCCACTTCTGTGCAACAATATGAGCAGGTGGAGGATAAACTTAGTTGTTTCAAGAGATTGGCTAATTTGCAATGAAGAATTACATCTGAGTTATTGTTGTTAAGTCATTGTTGCTTTTACTATTAAGGTTAGATAGACCTTTGTCGTGGTCACTGGGTGTACACAATGTATTAACATTTAAAAGTTTGACAAACTGTAAATTAATAAAGTTAAAGTATTTGATTTTTCTTAAATATATATTTCTATGTAGAGTTTAATTTCATTATTGTTTTTTTCTTCTTAATAAAATTCATTGATAACAAAATGGCCACTTCTTGTCGCATGTGAATATGGCATGTTTTAATCCTAAAATAACAACATAAAAATAACAAAATGGTCATTTTTGTTGCATGTGAATATGACTTATTTTAATCCTAAAATTAAAAAAAAAATTGTTAATGGTTATCCACAATTACAAACATCTACGGTGCTTTACATATTTTTCCATGGGGGCTTTTTTTCATGGGGGCTTCTTTCAGTATGGGCTTTTCCCCGTGTGGGCTTCTTTCCATGTGGGTTTATTTCCATGTGGGCATTTTTCCACATATTTTTCCACAGGGGCTTTTTTCCTGTGAGCATTTATGTCCATGGGGTTTTTTCTTTGGGCTTTTTTCCGGTTACTGAAACAACAACCCACTACCCAGCCATAATCCCCATAGCCAAGTCTGATAACAGACCCCTGTTGACAGACAGATGCTCTGGCAGCTGCTACGTGTTCCCCCAGCTGAGCACCGATGGGGCCTTGGCTGAATTAAACATACCGGCTTTGCCATCTCCTGGGCCATCCCCTCTGCTAGGACCCAGAATTCCAGTTCCACGTGTAGGCTATGAACAAGGACATGTCCATTCAGTAAACGGCAAGTTCACTGCATTTTGGAGCTAAGAAAAAAAAAATTGCCACTGCATTGTTCAGGAATCAGCTTGCATTTCCTGACATGGAAGAAGTAGGAAATGTAATGGGTATGTTGAGGGCTGGCATGGTAATCAGATTTCAAAATTTCAGACAGGCATTAACAGGTCCAGAGAGACAGGGCGCTGGAAGTTTTCAGCAAGAGTTCATTCTATGCACAAATGTCCAAGCTATTTTACATATGCTGTTTATATTTTTCTGAATATATGACATGAAAAGGATCTCTCTTTAATGGAGGGAGGCTACACTCGTACCCATGTAGAGAAGGCCACCAAAAGACACTCTTTCTGATTGACCCCACATCCTGTTCCCTCTGCCAGTGCTGCAGAAGGGTATTATGGAGAGAGTGTTTCTTACTTAGTGCCTTGACTCCTGCAACCCTGCCCGCCCCCCCATGAATCCTGGATACTGACAGTTACTGAACATAGGAAAGAGATAACAGACATGCCACTCTTGGCTTCAGCACTTTGTTTCCTGGCAGCAAGACACCAAATCCCCATGAAAGCTTAGCACACAACACATAAGCAAGTAGCTGTAAATTTTCTCACAGAAGAAAGGAGTATAGCTTTGCTCAGAATAGGCCAGGAGATGGAGTGGACAAGGGCCACAAACATCACAGTCAGAGAACACAAAGGCCTGAGAAGCAACCATTCCTTTCACGTCTCCTGCTTTTCCTGAGTCCAGTGGCTGATGCAGAAATAACCTCTGCTCCAGTGACTCTTTCTGTGAGCCAACAGAGTGACTAGTCAGGTTCCAAATCAGGGAAACAGTAAATGGGTATTCTGCCCCTCCCCCCCCCCCAGAGACTCCTGCAAATATTGTGAAGGGGCACTGCTGAGACAAAAGAAAGCTGTGCCATGTGCTCATCCTGCAGCCCAATGTTCACTTCTGCTTCTGCTTCCTTAAGTACAGCACATCCTGCATCACAGAGCTCCCTGTGCACAGCCATTTGCAACACTGTTGATAAACAATGGGAAAGCACACCAGGGGTTATGTTAATTTCTGATAGCAGGATATACACAACTAAACCGCAGTGGCTGTCATCTCTATGATGCTTCCATGGCCTAGGAGGCCCACATGCTACCAGTGCTCACATATCAAGCATCACAGGCACAACCCATTGCTATGCTCCTTGGCATTAAGGGAGACTGTCTTAGGCTTCCAAATCCACAGGTCCCAGCGGGGGATCCCCTGGTTTTACAGGCTTCCCCCCTCCCCCAGCCAGCTGGCCAGCGGGGGAAGCTCCACCCCCATAGCCATTATGCACCTTCAGGAACGATTCCTGTAGGGAATGATGGGAAATTGATCCGCGGCTGTCAGGGGCTCTGGGGGGGGGCTGTTTTTTGAGGTAGAGGCGCCAAATTTTCAGTATAGCATCTAGTGCCTCTCCCCAAAATACCTCCCAAGTTTCAAAAGGATTGGACCAGGGGATCCAATTCTATGAGCCCCAAAAGAAGGTGCCCCTATCCTTCATTATTTTCTATGGAAGGAAGGCATTCTAAAAGGTGTGCTGTCCCTTTAAATGTGATGGCCAGAACTCCCTTGGAGTTCCATTATGCTTGTCACACCCTTGCTCCTGGCTCCGCCCCCAGTGTCTCCTGGCTCCACCCCCAAAGTCTCCTGGCTCCACCCCCAAAGTCCCCAGATATTTCTTGAGTCGGACTTGCCAACCCTAGACTGTCTGCAACCAGTGGCTCTCATTAACACCAGGCACTAAAGAACCATTAATCATTTTAATAATAATAATACATTTATTCTTATATCCCGCCCTCCCCCGCCGAGGCGGGCTCAGGGCGGCTCACAGGACATGGAATATACCATGATTACAATAAAATACAATCGTTGCTATAAAAGACAATTAAAACATAGTTAAATTACATTCAAATTAAGTTAAATAAACAATTAAAATATTATAGGCTACAGATTAAAGTGTACAGATTTTATGATTGCAACAGTCAGCACACACCTGACCGACTTTCCTGGAAGCAAGGACTATTGGTCATTATAGCAACAAGTGCTCATCCTTTAAAAGCATGCATATATTAAAAACAGAGTCTTAACTTTAATATCTGTATACCTGATGATGTTTAAGTCAGTAGGATCTGGTCACTGACAGTAATAATAAAACTCAACTGAATCACAGAGCAAAAGTGCAAAATAGTCTATAAATTTTTGTTGTTGTTTGAATATGCAATGAAGAAAATGCTTCTGATTCTAATCTATTGCTTTTTCCTGTGACTAGCACACAATCTGTGTCTGTGGGGCATGAACCTCTTTCTCCAGCAGTAGAGTATGCCCCTGCTCCTTGCAACACAATGCTCTCTACTAATTGTGTCAGCACTCTCTGATGGGAGAGATTATCCCCTGCAGAGCCTTTCATGTTAATTTCCTGCTTCACCATGCAAACAGACTCAAACCATCCCAATTTAAACTAGTGATTTAACAAGCTGTCTGAAATCTTCCATCCCACCCCACCCCCATACACCCACCTGCCTGCCCCATCCTAGCAGAGAGAGCACTATCCAGTTCCTGCCTCACTGGCATCCCCAGTTTTCCCACAGCACTTTTCCTTGTTTGCTCTGGGCTTTGTGAGCCAGGAATACTTTCCCAGGCATGGCTGTGTGCATTAAAGGCACTTTCAAAAACCCTCCCTAATTATGGATTTATCGTCTCTCCACAAGGCCATGCTCTCTCGGGAAAAGACACTGCTTCTTAAGAAACTGCCTAATTACATTTAAAACTGCCAAATTATTGCATTACCCCCAAGAGGGCAGTGATGTACAGTACATATCTCCATAATGTACACCAAGGTGAGACAGCAGCCAGATATAGGGCTGGAAGAGACTATTACACAGGGGAGAGTGAAAGGGCATTTGTGGTGTGTCTGGCTGGTGCAGTGTGATCCAGTGATGGAACATGAGTTGGAACCAAAACAATGGCTCTGGGAGAAGAGCAGCCCAAGGAGGCTACAAGAGTGAAGGCTTTGAAGGGGCATCCTTGCCTGGTTATTACTGTGTAATTTGGGAGGACGCCTTCCATATACCTGGCTTAGGGCTTCTTTAGACAATCAAAGTGTGCTCTTACCATAACTACTCTTGCTCTTTTGGAGGCAGTAAAGGAGTTCAGAAAGGGAATTCAGTTAGCAGTGCTGCTATTTTCCTCCAAGCCTGGTTGGCATTTGCAAAACCAATTGCCAAGCTTCGAACTCTGGCTTGGATCCTATGCAGCATTAAGCAGAACCGCACTGGAGAACTGTTGGCTTTCCCACTTCCTTCACTCCTGCTGCTGCTGCTGCTTTCTGTGCTTTCCAAATGATGCTCCTTGTGTGTCAGTGCCCCCTTCCAAATCATGGGGGTTAGAAGTGGGAGGTTGTGGTGAAAGTTCTTTTCAAAAGATAAAACTAAAACCTTCCTCTCTTCTGCAAGCAAAAAATGGTTATGATCCACGCCCCACTTTCGCATAGGACTATTGTCTGAGAAGACAATACTGACTTTGATGGACCAAGGGTCTGATTCAGTATAAGGCAGCTTCATATGTTCATATGTTATTGTCATAGATGTTTTCCATGTTTCTCCAAATCTAACCCTTGACTTCATCCAAAGCTTACCTATCTAAGAGGGAGGGACGAGGTGCCCTCCATCAGCTTGTCCAGCACCAACTGCTATTTGAGCCCACCCTCCCACAGCTGTCTCCTGCAGTGGCCATTCCATCTGAGGATGAAGGGGACAGTCTTCATAAATGATCTGAGCCGAGTTTGCTTGTTTTCCTCTGCCCTTCCGTTCTGTTTATTTTATAGCAGGCTATTATTTTGAATGGTAAAATGGCCTTAATTCAGTTTGCAGAATGGAAGTATATGAATGTACCAAATACAGAAATAAAGCTTCTGCAGCCCAACCAAGCTGGGCTGCAGGCTAGCTGAGTCCCTGCTGAGTCACTTTGTACTTTGATAGGTCAGTTAACCCACATGTTTGCATTGCGCAGCAAAGTACCCAGTCTACGCAAAATGGATTGAGGGGACAGACAGCCTATATCAAAGGAATACTCTTTCTAGAGGAGGGATATGTGTTCTCCTCTGTTCTGTTCCATTCCATATCCTGCTTTATTAAGAACTAAAGGCAGTTGCATCAAGTATATAAGAGTTTATTGGAAGAGGGGGTGTTCAAACTATAAAGAAAGGATTTGCGTGGGAGCTGAAACTCAGTACTCTCAAGTCAAAGTTTCACCACTGCAGTTAGCTAAAAATCTCAAAGCAAAATCTGAGAGTTGTGGCTGTTATAGTGTAAAGCTTTTCCATATTTTTGCCTGAGATGAATCCATTTAAGCGTCCATGTAAGGCTATGGGCAGGACTTTTTTGGTAGGAGAAGCCAACAGGAACTCATTTGCATATTAGGCCATACTCATGACATCACCGTTGTTTTATACAGCAGGAATTCATTTGCATATTAGGTCACACCCCCAACACCACGCCAGCCGGAACTCCGTTCCTGTGCGTTCCTGCTTTAAAAAAAGGAAAAAGCCCTGGCTATGGGGAACTTCTTTCTTCACTGCAAGATCTTATATAGGTGAGAATTATACCATGGAGAGGAGGGCTTCTGCCTTCCCCTCTTTGCGCCCTCCGTGGTCCCGGGGGTGTTATTGGCTCCTCATGGCCCAGCTCATGCACTGAACAGAACATTGCATGTGCCCCTTGTTAGGGCACATAGGGTAATGCAAGCAGTGGGTCAGAGGGGAGGCTGAAGCCTCTCCTCCCGCCATGCAGTAGTTTAATCCAAATTGTGCCTTGTTGTGCTTGAGGAAAGAAGTTCTCTGCAGATGTCACTTGGCTTATGGAAAACAAGTCAGGTCATGAGAGCAGCCGGGAGAGTTCTAGTTTCAGATCCCCATTCAGCCTCTCACTGGGTGACTTTGGGCCAATCACTCACTCTTAGCCCAACCCACCTCGCAGGGATAATGAGAGAATAAAATAGAATAGAGGAGAGCCATGCATGCCCCCATGGAGGAACAGTGTGATAAAAAAAGTGGTGCAATGTAAAAGATTTCTTGACTTCATTGCTCATTCAGTTCACCTCTCTGATTCACCACGTGAGACCACTTTGAAAAGTGAGGTGGCGGGGGGGGGGATTCTTAAATAGATTGACAGCTACTGTTGTTAAACACATTTGGTAAATTGGTAGTGTAGAAAAAAATTATCTAGGGGAGTTATTTGTCGTTAGTGAGCCTGTGTGAGATGTCATAGTGCACACACATGTGCTACTTTGTGGGGGGGGGCATGGTGTATTTAAGGATAGTGAACACGTATGTACTGTGGCAACCAATGTATAAGCATATGGAAGTCTCCCCCTTAATAAGAGGCATGCAGAGATGGCTGGCAAAATTTTGCAGGGTGCTTTTGGTATGACTAAATATGGGAATGCTGGTCTTCAGTCTGGCAACACAGATGACTGGGTCAGCCAGAGCAGAGCACCAGCCTCTCCCATTCTGTCTGCTTTGTCAACTCACTGTTAAAACGTTTTTCCGGGGTTGGGGGGGAAAGACACTTTAATCGTCACAGGTTTGATACTAGTACTAATTACAAAAACAGTTAACTAGGATGGCAAACAGTAGAATTTAATTTAAAAACTTACACACATTGTGGCTCAACTACAGCTTTTCCACAGATGGAAGTATTTCCTCCCAAGGCGAATGACCTTTTCTACTTCTCCCTCCTTCTGCAGCCCCAAATGCCCTCTCCTAGCACACCATTTCAGAGGACATTTTCGGCTGTAGCAGAGCAGAGGCAAGAAAGTCATTTACCTTCTTCCATTGGTGGAAAGATGCCAGTGGATTCAAGTGGATGTAATCAATTATTAGAACTTTCAACAATGTTATGTAAGGTTTCTATAATTGTGAATTATTTTTCTTTGGCTTCAGTCTTGGAAAACTGCTCTCAATCTACAGGTTTTTGGCTGGGGGTAGGTTTGAATAATTAATAAATCAAACAGGGTTCTTTTAGGACCATTGTGGCTATGGATTATCTTAGGACCATTGTGGCTATGTTTAAACCAACTGTACTTTCCAGATACTCTATAAAGGCCAGATTAAATAAATAATAATGTAAACTACCCCTTACATATTCTTGACTTTATGGAATATATAATATAGCGGGTTCCATGCAAGGAGGAGACGCGGTTGTAGTGTTCATAGCTCTTTATTGAGTACAGCATGGTAATAGCTGAACTAAGAAGACTAGTTAACTAGGCCAATGGGGCCAACTATATACAGTTCAAGGTTCCCACACTAGGACGCCATTGGATCATTCAAACCAGCAGGGGGGCCATGATTGGAGCAGGGCAGCGAGGATTTGGATCCTATTGCCCATTGTTCCTGAGTCCCCAAGCTCAGTCCTACAGGCTCCAATGAGCCAGGCAGGAACACTAGTGAAACTAAACATTAGTCCACATACACAGCATCCCTCCCCCCTAGTTTGCAAGCCTCAGCATACATAGTCCCAGAGGTAGGCAGGTTTGTAGTGCTTCTGCATGGACTGCCTGAGCATCAGAGTGGGCAAAGGAGCGGTCGCTGCTTCAGGCATGGTGAGCAGAGGGGCCGGTGATGCTGGAGCTTCAAACAGTGACTCAGAGTCCTCAGTGGCCACTGGCTCAGCCCTGGCGGCGGAAGCCGGTGCCTTGGATTCAGCCAGCTCGGTCGGTGGAGATGGCAAAACAGCTGGCTGGTCGCTGGGACTGTCATCCTCAACCTTGTCTACTGGGGCCATGCAGGACCTCAGCTGGTCAATGTGCTACCTAAGGGCGGACCCGCCTTCCATGGTTACCTCATACAAGACCGACCCTAAAACCCTGGCTACCCTGGCTGGAATCCAGGATGGGCCACCCCCAAAGTTCTTCACATAAACCAAGTCCACCTTATCAAACCCGCAGGGCTTGTAGGTCCAGGGCTCGGTCTTGGTGTAAACGGTACAAAAGGGTGGGCAACCACTGGCCCATTAAGAGTTCTACTGGGCTACGACCAGTGGCGGTGCAGGGAACAGCATGCTAGGCCAATAGAAATTCAGCAATACGGGTGTCCCAGTCCCCATGAATAATGCAGTGGAGCGATTCCTTAGTCGTC
The DNA here is from genome assembly GCF_032191835.1 of Heteronotia binoei. NCBI lineage: Eukaryota > Metazoa > Chordata > Lepidosauria > Squamata > Gekkonidae > Heteronotia > Heteronotia binoei. Next base: position 169,248,950 of record NC_083227.1, on the reverse strand, counting down.
TGCACCATCCTTTCTGTCTGACCATTTGTGGCTGGGTGGAAGGGGGCTGACCTGATGTGTCTTATCAGGTTATGGGCACAAAAGTCTAGGAACTCACCTGACATGAAAGCCATCCCATTGTCTGAAACGAGGGTGTCCGACAGGCCGCCTGTGGCGAAAACCTGGTGGAGGGCTCCCATGGTGGCTTGGAAGGATGTTGACGCTACAGGAATTACTTCCAGCCACTCGGAGTGTGAGTCCAGGATTAGGAAGAAAGTCTGTCCCTGGAAGGGCCCTGCAAAATCCAGATGCAGGCAGGGGCAAGGGTTGCGGATGGACTCCCAACGTTGTGTGGGCATGTGAGGTGGTGCCAGTCAGGTTTCCTGGCAGGGTTGGCAATGGGCAGCCCAAGACTCAATTGCATTCTCGATCCCAGGCCGCCACACATAGCTGCGGGGGGGTCTTGTGCAGCATGGTCAGAACTGGTTGGCACAAGGCTGGGGGCATCACCACCCTATTCCCCCACAGAAGGCATCCCTGGTGGACAGAAAGTTCATCCTGGCAGGACACGTAACCTGTAAAATCCTGGCCCACCTAACTGGTGGGTCATCCCCTCCACACCCAGTCCAAAACGTGGGAGAGTATCTGGTCCTTGGATAACTGGCGGGCAATGTCCTTGGCATGGACTGGCCGGTCTGGGAGGGACTCAAAGAGGGCACCAGTGTGACCCAATGCCTTCCCAGGCTGGTACTGGAGGGTGTACTGATACCCAGCCAGGAAGATGGACCACCGCAGCATCTGGGGCATCTGGTGGTCGGGGGCGAATAAGCCGAGCAAAGGTTTACGGTCCGTCAAGATGGTGAAGGGCCAGCCATAGAGGTAATCATGAAACTTTTTTACCTCCACCACTATGGCCAGTTGCATATCAACCCAAATGGAACTATTCCATAGACAGAACAAGTGCACACTGCACATGAAGAGAAGAAGAAGAGACTGGATTTATACCCTGCTCTTCACTACCCAAAGAAGTCTCAGAATGGCTTACATTCTCCTTTCCCTTCCCCTCCCCACAATGGACATCGGTGAGGTAGCTGGGGCTGAGAGAGCTCTCCCAGAACTGCTCTTGAGCAGAACAGCTCTGAGAGAACTTGTGGCTGACCCAAAGTCACATCAGCAGGTGCAGGTGAAGGAGTGGGGATAAGAGTCTATGCACTTAGCCACTACGCCAAGCTGGCTCTCTTAAGAACACATTATCCCTAGGACACATTATTCCTAGGAAATTAGCACATGCTCAGAAGCACTCAGTCTTGTCAGGCCATGTTTCATTGAAGTTATTAATACTTTCTGATCATGTTTATCTTATGCTTTCAAACCCCATTGCTGAATAAAATACTATGCCACTAATGCTATGCCCGGCAAGTGAAAGCGGAGGGGTGGGAATGGAAGGTGCTAAAAACTCTGGAGGCCAGTACAGGCCTTTGAAGTGCAGAGCGCCAAGCTCGCCTCCCTGGCGCCTCCCGAGCAAAGCAAGGACATCACCAAGGGGGGGGGGGAGTGCATCCATCACCAGGGCCAGATAAGCAGGCGTGTGAAAGGGCTGCTTGCCGGGACAACTGTAGTTTTATTATGAGAAATAGTTTATGAGAAATAGTTTAAAGCCCTAGTCTTTGAAGTGCCTTCATAAATGCCAATGGTACAAGCTATCTGTTATCAGTTTCAATGAATCCATGTAGAGAGTAACATTGTTGTAATCAATAAATGAAACTTAGTTTTGAACAAAGACAAGTCTGATCATTTTGAAACTTCAATGAACCCTTTGCTGACAAGTCTAAGAGACCAACATTCTTAAAACCAAAGTTGGCAATTATGAAATAATTAAATCACAATTGTAGGATTACTGTGCTAAAATAATATTTTAGTACAGTAATCCTACAATTGTGATTTAATATAATTTAATAATATTTTAGTACTAAAATAATATTTTAGTAGGGGTCTTTTTAAAAAAAAGACATTACTTCCTGTCATATATGCTGTACTGATTGTATTTGTAAGTTTAAAGAGACAAACATTTCATATAAACAGGACTACTACTAAAAAATACCTGGTATCTCCTGGTCCAGGTGAAAATACCTGGTATCTCCTGCTCTTGTGAAGAGGAACAGCCAGCTCTGAAAGACTCCATCCCTTGAAATACTCCCAATATGAACAAAGCACAGGTGTTGCTGAAACACACAGAAAGTGTGCAAGGGCCCTGTGGGACTTAACAGTTTTGCAGGGCCTGTAAAGTGGCGCTGTTCCACCAGGCCAAGGTGGCAGATGCCCAATCATTTGGCCTCCCTTGCTGAAAACTGCCCTATTACATCTGCCCCAAGTAGAGAGATGCTATTATTATCTTTGCTGAGACTCTTGTTCTATCACCTATCCAGTTTATGAGCCCTATAAATTAATGTATATTTAATCATCTTTTAATTTTTAAAAAGTAATTCATTGTGATAAATTGTTTTAATGACTTTGTAAATTTTCGTTGTTCCCTGTCCTGATCCGATCCCACTTGTGGGGAGGGTGCAATATAATCAAATTAATTAATTAATTAATGACGTGATTCTGAATGTGAGCAGTGTTCTGCAAAATCTGCATACCAATTGAGGCTGATGCTCTACTGCGGGGGTGCCCAACGGTAGCTCTCCAGAGGTTTTTGCCTACAACTCCCATCAGCCCCAGCCATTGGCCATGCTGGCTGGGGCTGATGGGAGTTGTAAGCAAAAAACATCTGGAGAGCTACCGCTGGCCACCCCTGGTCTACTGCAACGTGCATGTCACCACAGGTTTACTACCCGACCAATTTTAAATTGATCTGCTTGAGAATTTAAGTTAATCTGTATTGAAATAAATTAACTAATAAAGATGAGCAGTGGCTGACCATGTTTTTTTGCCCTGTATGATGCATGGCATTCCTGCAGTTTAAGATGCTCTGTTTTGTTTCCCCACATCACAACTTCAAGTTGTCATCTCACCCTCTTTGCCTCATTCTATATAAGAAAAGGTCTCACTTTGCCCTGGTTTTTGTGACGTTAACAGCTTGCCACAGTTCCGAGTGGCCTCTTTGCACTTCCTGTTTTGCTGCTCTACAGAGAGAGAGAGATCTTTTAATCTTACTTATTTAATCCTCTAAATCCCTATAATCATTTTGTTGCAATTTCTCTGGATTTTCTCTCATTTTTATTACAGTTTTGCTTCTTTATGGGACCAGGATTGTTTCCTAAGTCCAACCAATGGGATATGAATTTCCCATTCTTTGCAGCAGTTTTGGTAATCTGAAGGGTGCTATCACTAGAAAGGTCTTTTTTCCTTTCCTGGAAAGCAGACCTGACCCAGTGCTAGCATGAACAACAATATGGATCTGTAAGTAACAGCTGATGAGCTCTAAAAATACAGATTAGAACCAAATCAGATCAGGCAGCAATGTGGGTTGCTATATTTTTTCACCGGAGAACTAATATCTCAGACAAGGAAGATAATGCAACATTGAAGCACTCTCACAAGAGTCAGTATTTATTTTATTCACAGAAATACTTTTACTCTTTCTTTGGTCCCAAGGGTCCTACAAAGCAGCTTGTCGTCATAAAATTAAAATTCATCAGAGCATACATAAATATATTAAAGCTCCCCTCCAAAGGAAAACAGGTGACAAAACAGACAAAAACACAACTAACAAACAACAAATCAACAGGATCACTAAAAGGCTAACTAAACAAAACACCCACTTGAACACAACTCTTAAAATAAAAATTAAAAAAACCCCTTTGTTCTTACATGTGCATGTGGACACCTGGAACTCATGGTGACCTCTGGTGACTGACCCCTACTGAAGGCTTGAAGAATATTTAGGGAGGTGGCTGAATAAAGCCCGCTCCCACTTCTCAGTATTCCAAGGAGGTCTCCCATCCAAGTACTTGCCAGAGTCAACCCTGCGTAGCTTCCAAGACCAGGCTTGCCTGGCTATCCAGGTCAGCACGGAACACCACAGTCTTGATAGCCTTTCAACAATCCAACAGAGATGGTGTACAGTGAACCTCATCAACTACAGAGAAAGGGACATGAGATACTTGACAGGTCCTTCTCCTCTGAGATATGGAGGACATCTTGATGGGTGTTCCCCAACCTACTTGTAGGGAAGTGAGAACTAAACTTCCTGTCCTCTTGGTGAGAAACATCCACCTTCTCAGTTCAGGGGCTTCCAGAAGCAATTAGGATTGTCAGGTCTTACCTGGCTGCTGGCAGGAGATGCTTCTTGCATGCACAAAGCATGCATAGCACAATGATGTCACCCAAAACTGACAGCATCACACGAAGCATGTCACATGGGGAATGCTCTAGCATTGGGGTTAAAAACTCTGTGGTGCCATAGAATTTTTAAACTTAATGCTAGCGCATTCCCCATGTGATGTGTCCTACATGATGACATCACTTCTGGGTGACATCATCATGTTGGGCACATCGGGCATCGACAGAGCTTTTCAGGGGTGAGGATCCCTGCACTGGCCAGCTACATGCTGGCAGGTTGGAGGCCCCAAAACCGGGGGAACCCCCAACCCCAGCAGGAGGCTGGGAACCCTAGAAGCAATAGATAACCTTAAACATCAAATAAACTGAGCCTTTAAATGGCATAACTAGGGAAAACACATAAAAGCAACAGAAGAATATAGAAAGAACAGGAAGAGGGTAGACATAGCAAGATGTAAGGTAGACTGAAGAGAAAAGGCGGGCCAAGATGTCCTTCATATCTCAGAAGAGAAGGACTCTTCTAAGTACCCAGTGGCGCTTTCACCCTCTGAGAGGAGGACATCTTGATGGGATCTCTCATAGCAGTGTCCTCATTTCCTGGGTGGGTTTTCATCCTTGTCGATAAGAATGTGCTGCAGAACTCTTCAGCCAAAGGCCACATCAGCTGAGTCATGAACATTTATCTTATAATGTCAAATAAACATGGACACCAACAACCAAGCATTTCCCTTGCAAATTTCTTCTACTGTAGTGTGCTCACCAGAGCTGCATTCATTGCTTCACTCTGAATATAGTGAGCAGTAATCCCTGCAGGAGGTACCAGCTTTTGGGCCCTGTAAACGTTGGCAATGCACAGATTGAGAGTGGTACTAATGCTAGCCTTAGACATCTTTTGTTGGGTTGGGAGAAGGAGATGGACAAGGATTCCATCTTCCTGGAGGAGTGGGGAATCAAATCTGGTTCTCTTAGATAAGAGTCTGCCCACTTAACCACTACATCAAACTGGCTGATCTTTATTCACTGAACTAGTGACTTCAGTGAAGGTGTTTTGTGCTGAAAATGTGGTGCCTCTACCTCAAAAAACTCCAGAGCCCCAGATCAATTCTCCATTATACCCTATGGGAATTGGTCTCCATAGGGAACAATGGAGTGCCCAGCAGACATTTCCCTCCCCCCACCCTGCTTTCTGATGACCCTGAAGCAGGGGGAGGGCCTCCAAACCAGGAGATCCCCTGCCTCCACTAGAAACACTAGCTTTTTTGCACATTTCCCCCTTGCACATCTTTACCCTTGGGAACAGCCGGAACTGCACACTCCTGAAAGAGTGTTCATTCCAGTGAACTGAATATGAAATTAACCAAGACTTTCTTAAGGCTTAAACATACCTTAATGACAAAGAATACATTACTTGTTCCGTCAATTAAATGAGGGCTTGTGCAGCCTCAATTTGCCTTGAGGTCACACACAGAAAAATGCTTAACTCCTCAACTGCCACTCAGTTTTGATCTGGGCTCCCTGCTTTGTTGTTGGCATTTTAAAGGGGAAAATGTCCATCTTTTCTCCTTTCAAGCACTAATAGCAAAACAGGGAGCTTGCTTTTGGATAGTAAAACTGAGTGGAGGTTGAAGAGATAAACACCTTATCCCTTTCATTTCTGTTAGCAAACTTGTGGTAAAAGGGGTAGAGAGAAAGAGACTCCTCACAGCTGTAAACCACTTACTGTGAAAAGTAAACGTTTGATTTACTTTAATGTGGCCAGCAGCAGATGGGAAGGGGATAGGAGAGGGGCAGACTGTGGTGGAAGGAAACAGTGTGAGAATTCTCATGTGCAATCAGCTTCCTGACACACAATCAAGAACATATCTGAACTGTCTGAATACAAACCACCAGTTTGTCAAATGATAGACTCTGCTGATTGCAACTTGCAGACAGCTGGTAAACTGGACCATCAAGCATTACTTAGTCTGCAATGACTAGATTGGATTGCTTCCCCAGGATAGAATAGAGCCCCCTACCCTTGAAGTGGCAGCTAGGTTTGGGAAAATGTAGTATCTTTCCAATCTCCAACTCTTCTCAGCAGCTACAGGAAGAGCTCCTATTCTTGGATAGGGAGAACTTAGGGGTAGAGGCTATCCTTTGTTCTGCATTTACTTTAGTGCCCAGCACAGCAGTATCCTGAGCACAAACTGGGCTGCTCTGTAATAGAAACAGTAATGTCACCATCGTGCTGGGACTAATTCTCACTCCCTCTGACTCTATTTGCACAGGACTGTGCATGGATCAATATAAGCCAATGCACTTGCCGGCTGATAAATTATCCTCACACAGCTTAGAGCCACAGCTAAGGTGTAACCCTTTATTCACCTGGAGCACAGATCCAAAGTTGTCAGTAGATGCAGGTCATTAAGTCTTGAGAAAAGAGACAAGTCTTCTAAGTAAAGACAGATCACAGAGCTAACCACCAAGAGTTGCTATCCCCAGAGTACTAGGATACCACAAGCTGTGATTTCCATTCCGGTTCATCAGGCAGTAGCAAAGATGGAGAGGAAAACAATCAGAATAGAGTTTGGCTTTTAGTCTAAGGATCCAATATCAAAACAATAGGAGATCTGTGAATGGATCTTCCTAGTATCTTTTTAAACTCAATTACAGCCACGTGGGGCCCTGATTCATAACAAGGCCACATGGGGAGGGAGAGAGAAAAGTTTTAATCCTTTCACCCCAGCAAGGGTTTAGCAAATCAAAACCACAGACCCCTGCATTGTTGTAGTCATTTAAAGAAAAAAAGATGAGCCAAAGACTTTTTCTTTTCTTTAAAGGACTAATAATTTCAGGGGGGGGGGGGGTCAATTAGAACAACCATGTGAGGCTGGAAAGAATCATTTCATCTCCTGCTCTATCTTCCCTGCACTAGACTGGTCCAAATTAGGTCCATTCAGGGCTGTCATTGACCTTTAAAAGACTAATGGAGATCAATGATATAACCTGCATCCAGGGGTCATTTTGTAGTAAAATAGGTGGTGGATTGTTATGCAGCTGCACCTACTATTCAATAGGCAAGGTGGGAAGGAGGAGGTGGAACTCTCAGAAAGGTTCAGGAGCTGTGCTCCTCTGAGCTCCCACTGAATCTGAGGCCTGGCTGCATTTATCCTGACCCTAAATGTTATTTACTCACAGAGCAGGGATGCCAATTCCCAGTTGGGAGCAGGGGATCCCCTGGTTTGGTGGTCTTTCCCCCACTTCAGGGCTATCAGAAAGCAGGGAGGGGGGGGGAATGTCTGTTGGGCGCTCCATTAAATCCTATGGAGACCAGTGACTATAGAGTATAATGGAGAATTGATCTTTGGTTATCTGGGGCTCTGGGTGGGCTTTGGAATCAAATAGAGTCCCTTGTCTAAAATAATTACTTGAAAACTTGGACTTAATCACACAATTAATTAATTGGACCCACAAAATATACAGGGTGGACATAAAAACAACTATGATGGCATAGTTTGGTACATGCCATTACTATCTGGGGTTCACTGAAGAAGAAGTCATCGGAACGGGGGCTTATCTAGAATGACGTTTCCCAATAGCAGGGTCGCGACCTGGCACTGGTCAATGCCGGGCTGAGGGGCCTCCCGTCCCCTGGCCGCCCCACTGCCCCCACATAGCTCCAACCCCCCCCCCTCTGGTCACGCACCTTCTTCTCCCTCCCTTCTCCACTGCTGGCAGATCAGTTTCATGCTGCGTAAAGCCCCCTCCCCCCGACCGATGGCCCGATTGGTGAGAAATCTGCAGTGAGCTCACTCCACACTGGGCCAAGCTGGCCGCAGCTCGAACAGACCGTGACTGAAAAGGGTGCGTGACTCCTCCCTCGTCGGCACTTACATCCCACCATTCTCCCACCTTTCCTAAACAAAATATTGCAAGAGTTTTAGGCTTGTTTGTACATCATTTCCTGTCTTCTGGCTCCACCCCCAAATTTCAGTGGGCAATGAAGAGAAGTGTAAAAATAACTGGGCCATGGGGGGGGGGAGTTTGGGAAACCCTGATCTAGAATCCTTGTGTGGACTAGGACTGCATATTGGACTTCTCATGGACTTGAGAACTATTTCCATTTGAGAACTAATGAGTGTGAACTTATAACGGACTTTGTGAATTAATTTCTTTGTTTATTGGACTTTATGTACTCTGCCTGTTGCTTTAATGCTCCATGTTAAGAGGCAATAATATTGAGTAAAATTATAACAAGATTCTGTCATCATTGACATTAATGAAAATTATTATTTTTTATTTGTGTGCTATTACAGCTTACAGTGTGTTGGTTCAATTTGGTCTTTCATGCTGTAATCCTTAAATATATATTTTTAACCCTATAACAGAGTCAGGACAATTAAAATATGGCACACAATTTGGGTTTTAGGTGCAAATAATGGATTTTGCATTCATGTAAATACATGGAGGTAGACTGGATCAGAAAAAGGAACTCATCGGTCCTGAGAAAACTGTGGAATTTAGTAAAATCTCAGCTTTCCAGATTCTTAAAGAGCAACTTGTTAGTTTTGTACCAAAAGTTCAAAAAGCAGAAAGCAAATAACCCCTGTATTCTGAAGATCAGAGGTTTCCTCTCAAGATTTTGATCTCCTGGTCAAACCATTACAGAGGTTTCTGATCACACAATTTCTACAGCTGCATTTTGCCAGGATTAAAATGCAGAGGCAATGTGCAGTAGTCAGATCAGCTCCTCTCTTTGACCATTTATGAGCAAAGACTGTCACTGCTGAAAATATACATCTTAGCAACATGAACAGGTTTATGGTGTCCAGCGGTCCTCTAGCTCAATTTTCTATCTCTGCCACATCCCTCTCGAAGAAGTGTGTAACATAACTCTTAACAGTGCAAGCAGCGGCGTCACTAGGGCGGGGCCAAGGGGGCCATCGGCCCTCCCCCAGAGCATTCTCATTGGCCCCAGGCACTGACCCATGGTCCCCCCCCCCAACAGGAAGGGGCTGGCCCTGGGACTAGAACGCTGCTGCTGTGTGTGGGTTGGCCGGGATTCTGAAACCGGGGCCGCGCTGCCGCCGGCTCAGCTAAAAGTGTGTGGGTGAGTGGGGGAAACTTAAATGCTGCAAAACTGGTATCTTGGATTACGGATGAGGGAGGGGCCATGTGAAGTGGGCGGGGTTGTGTGCGGAGGGGGTGACGCAGCCCTCCAAAAGGGGTGATGCCCAATGGGGGGGGGGTGACTTGAATCAGTTACACCCCAGGGTGCAACCCACCCTAGTGACGCCTCTGAGTGCAAGCACTCCGGTCCTCATCAGCCATTGTAGGTTTTTGACAGTTCAAAGTTGGGTAAGTATCTGCAAGATTTGTGGTCTAGCCATCTCAGTTAATGGCCACTGACACTATCTCACACAAATCTTTTTACATCCCCTTTTCAATCCAATTATATAAATTCACATTACCATATCCAGTGAAGCTATATGTTCTCAGCTCTTTATATTACACAAAAGGAAGCTCTCGTACATGTAATTAGTGCTCTGCTCTCAGATAATATCTGTTGGCCTTCTATATATTTTCTCCAGTTTCATATTATCCTTTTTGAAACAGAATGGTTGAATTATATGGAGTACTTAAGTGCCTTAATCCAGCAAAGGAAAATCATATGTAGATGCAGCTGATCCAAATGAAGATCTATATTTCTTTGCGTACAGCAGTGCCCATCTTGGGCCACTGATCTGGATGAAGATCTTGATGTAGGGTTGCCAAGTCCAAATCATGAAATATCTGGGGACTTTGGGGGTGGAGCCAGGAGACTTTGGGGGTGGAGCCAGGAGACATTGGAGCGGAGCCAGGAACAAGGGTGTGACAAGCATACTTGAACTCCAAGGGAGTTCTGGCCATCACATTTAAAGGGACAGCACACCTTTTTAAATGCCTTCCTTCTATAGGAAATAATGAAGGATAGGGGCACCTTCTTTTGGGGCTCATAGAATTGGATCCCCTGGTCCAATCCTTTTGAAACTTGGACGGTATTTTGGGGAGAGGCACTAGATGCTATATTGAAAATTTGGCACCTCTACCTCAAAAAACAGCCCCCCCGAGCCCCCGATACTCATGGATCAATTTCCCATCATTCCCTATGGGAATCATTCATGGAGGTGCATGATGGCTGTGGGGGAGGGGCTTTCCCCGCCGGCCAGCTGGCTGGGGGAGGGGGGAAGTCTGTAAAACCGGGGGATCTCCCTCTGGGACCTGAGGATTGGAAAGCCTATCTTGATATGTATTTTTAAATAAAAACTTAAAGTGATAGATCAGACCAATGATCCATCTGCTCCACCATTCCCTTTCACACAGTCATAGAATCACAGAATCATAGAGTTGGAAGGGACCTCCAGCGTCATCTAGTCCAACCCCCTGCACAATGCAGGAAACTTACAAATAGCTCTCCCTAAATTCACAGGTTCTTCATTGCTGTCAGATGGCCATCTAGCCTCTATTTAAAAACCTCCAGGGAAGGAGAGCCCACCACCTCCCGAGGAAGCCTGTTCCACTGAGGAACTGCTCTAATGGTCAGCAAGTTCTTTTTCATGTTGAGCCGGAAACTCTTGATTTAATTTCAACCCATTGGTTCTGGTCCTGCCTTCCGGGGCCACAGAAAACAATTCCACACCATCCTCTATATGACAGGCCTTCAAGTACTTGAAGATGGTGATCATATCACCTCTCAGCCACCTCTTCTCCATGCTAAACATGCCCAGCTCCTTCAACCTTTCTTCATAGGACTTGGCCTCCAGACCCCTCACCATCTTCATCACCCTCCTCTGGACCCGTTCCAGCTTGTCTATATCCTTCTTAAAATATTGTGCCCAAAACTGAACACAATACTCCAGGTGAGGTCTTACCAGAGCAGAGTAAAGCAATACCATCACTTCACGTGATCTGAACACTATACTTCTTTTGATACAGCCCGTAATTGCATTTGCCTTTTTAGTCACCACATCACACTGTTGACTCATGTTCAGCGTTTGATCCACTCTCTAGATCCTTTTAGCACATACTACTGCTAAGATAAGTCGCCTCCATCCTATAACCATGCATTGGATTTTTCCTACCTAAATGCAGAACTTTACATTTATTTATTTATTTATTTTTATTCAATTTTTAGCCCACCCTTCCCGTAGAACAGGCTCAGGGCGGGTTACATCATAAAAATAGGTTACTAAAACTGGTTTTAGTCTGGTAAAATGAATTTTAACAGGGATAAATGTAAAGTGGTCAATCAGAAGGCTCATAAGTAAGGCATGGAGACCAACATTTCCTTTGCTGCTGCCCCCAGTACTACAGTGATTACTGGGGTCAGTCCAATGGCAAGTTAGCATGGGGCAAAAGGACTTCGTCTGCAGAGCATTACTTTTATGGCTTTCCCTTCCTGCAACAGACCAAAATGGCACCAGAAATCCTGGTTCAGGGAGTTCACGCTCACCCAGGAGCAAAATTTATTTCATGGGGAGGTTGCAGGGGAGGAGGAGAGCCATGAAAGTCATGCTCCATGGCTGAAAATTCTTGCATCCAAAGGAATGCACAATTGAATCCAAACCTCTGAATATGGAAGCTCCATTTGTTTCATTGTAGCTAACGGCCATTACTGTCTAAACCCTTTTTAGTGCCAACTAAACTAGTGGCTATTTCTATATGGTGTCAGTGAATTTCACAAGATAACTACTCTTTAAGTGAAGACATACTTCTTTCTGTTCATTCTCTTCATTAAATGCCCACATTTTTTTAACGTTACGAGAGAAGGAGAAACAGTTCTCCATATCTATTTTCTCAACCCCATGAATAATTTTATAAAGTTCTATCTCCATTCCCACCCCCAGTCATCTTTTCTTTAAGCTAAAAAGCTTCAAGCTCCCTAGCCTTTCTTTGTAAGAAAGGTGCACGATCGTTTTGGTTGCATCTTTTCCAGGGCAAAATATCCTTTCTGAGATAGGGCAATCAAGATCATCTTCCAAGGGCAGCTGTATCACAGATCTATAGAATTGCCTTCTATGACTGGCTGTTTTGTTTTTTATCCCTTTCCTAGTATTTCCCAGCATAGAATTTGCCTTTTTTTTTTTTACCACAGCGTATTAAACATGCTTATCGAACTATTCATTGATATTGATGGAAATATGTATCACACTGTAGGACCTCTAGTTTTTGTGTGAGACGAGACGGCAGAACTAAAGCAGGGCCATTGGGAGCATGATGTGGATCACTGATGTTTGCAGTGTCAATTCCCAGTCACCACCACCCCCCCCCCCCTTTAAACAAGCATGAGCACTCGGTTTGCCTTTTTGAAGAGAGTGAGACGTTGTGCCAATATTTCTGAAGTTACAGAAATCCTTCCAAGATCTCTTCTTTAATTACAAATATTCAATTAATAAACGCAGTAAAATGTCAGTGTCATTGAGGGGCTTTCTTCTAACATGCCTCACTCTGCACCCTTGGACACCAAATGAACAGCTAATGCAAATTTGCCACACAGTCACATGTCACTTTCCTCTTGTGATTGACTTTTTTAAATAAAAATTTAAAAGCAGTCTCAGAGGTTGAGAGCAGAGTTTGGGTTACTTAACCTTTTATCCTAGGCCACATATTTCACATGAGAGAAAAACACAGTGGAACAGCCAATTCGGGATGGATAAATAGCTAAAGTGGAAAGGGATAAGGAATCCCTCTTTCTAACATGAGACACAGCCTGTGTCTTACATTACCTGATATTCATCCCTTACTTATTTATTGCAACTAAAGTAACTTGCTGGCTGAGATCTACACAGGACAAAGAAGACCTGCCCCAGAGTTGTGGAATTCTTGAGCTCACCTGTATTTGGGAAATGTGCACAAAGTAGATGTTTTAACAAATAACTCTTTGGGGCATGAATATTTTCACATTTGTCTCTAGAAGAACTCCAAGTGTTTTAAAGTGAAAACCCAAGATTCTCAGAAAGTCACATTTTGCACTACAGCAATCTACAATAGTTGCTGTTGATAGAAACTGTTTAAAAATGCTGTGTTTCCACAAGGCTACATGTTGAATGAGCCTTCAAGGACAATGGTCATGATTGGCCTAAAGGCTAAGAAAACAGCTGGCCAAGGAGAATGTATATTGTATTTGGTTATCAGCAAGATAAATGGAAGTATGATTACTGTTCTTGCAGTGCAAGAATGACCTGATTAAATTGACAAACATACTTGAAAGCATACACAGAACTCACTGCCATAAGAGACTGGCAAGGCCGATTTAACAACCAACACAAAAAACTAAGTCTCTTGACAGCTATTACCCAAGGTTCCTAGTTGGATAACAGGTTTCCGGTAGCAAGAGACAGGCCTGACTTTAAACCCATGTGTCTGTCTTCTCCAGGGTACTTGGTGCATCTGCATAATTGGTGCCAGATTCCTCGTCTGATGAAGTGTGCTTAGAGAGCACACAAAAGCTTACATTCTGAATAAAACAAAGTTGGTCTTAAAGGTGCAATCAACTCCTATTTTGTTCTACTACTTCAGATCAACACGGCTGCCTACTTGGATCTATCTACATAATACTAGAACACTGATATACTGAGTACCAGCAAGCCAACTGTCAATAGTGAACCTCATGCTGATTGCCACTTCTCCAAATCAGCACAGAAGGAAAGCAAATAATCTAATACTAGCAACAGTAGCTAAAAACCACGTAATAACAGGATCTCTTCTGGAATGTACTTCATGTTTCATTTGTGTGTGTGGGGGGGACCACTCCCACTAGGGAAGCTGAGAAATTCCTAATTCCCCTACAATGTTTCCTACATTCCTCTTTAATGTCTGGTACTGGTTTCTGTATCCAAAAATCTAGCTAGCCAAGAGTGATAGTATGAATCTCCCATCAGACTTTTTAAAAAGTAGGCAATGGCAGTTTGTGGTCGGGATTGGAATGGTGGTTTGAGGGCAGAGGGGTTTAATTCCTCCCTCTGTTCCATTTCCCTAAGAGAAATCCAACCTGCTATAAGCCCCAGTATGAGAAGCAGACGAGAAAGGCAACTGAGTATGGGGGATTTCCCTCAGGTAAATGGCACGGAATGGCACCCAAAGTCTAAATAAAATGAATTTGTATATATTTCTTCCCATTACTTTTGACCCTTTCAGTCACCCCAGAATGTTGTCTCATCATCTGTCAAACTGATGACATTAAGATTTTTGAGACAGAGACTATTTTTTTCTTTTCTTTTCTCTTTTTGTAAAGTACTCTTACTGTACATTGGTGGCACATGCTGAACCAAAAACATTCAGGGATAAGTAAGACGCTCCTGTGCTTAGTAGTCTATGTGCAGTTTATGGGACTCATCCTAGAATCATAGGCAAGCAATGTCCCTAAGGTGTTTCCTCAAGGAATCAGAAGCCGTAAGAATCCTTTTCTGTTGGAAACAGTTAAAACTGGATGCCAAGACAGATGCAGACGCTCTGAACATCAGGCTTCTCTTCTGCTGCTACTAGACTTGTTTTAATTTAGCCGGATCAAGCAAGCAGTACACACTGAACTCCTTGATATCCATTCAAAATAGTTATGACGTTCATATGGAGGATTCAAGGCACACAGTGTGTTAGCTTGCTCAGTTCAAATACAGCATTTTAAGACTCTGATTGAATATAACCCAAACCTGAAAGAACATATTGGTGCAAGAGAAAAATAAAAGAACTGCACACAAGAGATCCTAGTTTAACTTATGCCTTGCCTGAATATGGTATTTTGGTAGAAGTCTGATTTCAATAGTAGGCATTAATATGTTCAGGGGCTACGTCTTGAGGATATTTTCTGTCTTTTGAGAGATCAGACATTTCCACAAAAGCCCCTGAATAAACTGGAATAAATTTTATTAGTCTCTAGGATACTTCATTAGCCCGATCTCATCAGAAACAAAGTAGGGTCAGCCCTGGTTAGGATTTGGATGGGAAACTGCCAAGGAAGATATGAACATAAGAGAAGCCATGTTGGATCAGGCCAATGGTCCATCCAGTTCAACACTCTGTGTCATACAGTGGCCAAAAAAACCAGGCGCCATCAGGAGGTCTACCAGTGGGACTAGAAGCCATCCCACTGTGCCCCCCCCCAAGCACCAAGAATACAGAGCATCACTGCCTCAGACAGAGTTCCAACAATATGCTAATAGCCACTGATGGATCTCTGCTCCATATTCTTATCCAATCCCCTCTTGAAGCTATCTATGCTTGTAGCCGCTGCCACCTCCTGTGACAGTGATTTCCATGGGTTAATCACCCTTTGGGTGAAGAAGTACTTCCTTTTATCGGTTCTAACCTGACTGCCCAGCAATTTCATTGAATGCCCATGAGTTCTCCTATTATGAGGAAGGGAGAAAAGTACTTCTTTCTCTACCTTTTCTGTCCCATGCATAATCTTATAAACCTCTATCATGTCACCCTGCACTTGACATTTCTCCAAGTTAAAGAGCCCCAAGCATTTTAACCTTTCTTCATAGGGAAAGTGTCCAAACCCTTTATTCATGCTAGTTACCATTTTCTGCACTTTTTCCAATGCTATAGTATCTTTTTTTGAGGTGCAGTGACCAGAATTTTACACAGTACTCCAAATGAGGCCGCACCATCGATATATACAGGGGCATTATGATACTGGCTGATTTGTTTACAATTGCCTTCCTAATAATTCCCAGCATGGTGTTGGCCTTTTTTATTGCAATCGCACACTGTCTTGATATTTTCAGTGAGTTATCTACCATGATCCCAAGATCTCTCTCTTGATCAGTCTCTGCCAGTTCACACCCCATCAACTTGTATTTGTAGCTAGGATTTTTGGCCACAATGTGCATTACTTTGCACTTGGCCACATTGAACCTCATCTGCCACGTTGACGCCCATTCGCCCAGTCTCAACAGATTCCTTTGGCGTGCCTCACAATCTTCTCTGGTTCTCACCACGCTGAACAATTTAGTGTCATCTGCAAACTTAGCCACTTCACTGCTTACTCCCAACTCCAAATCATTTATGACTGTTAAAGAGCATGGGACCCAGTACTGAGCCCTGCAGCACCCCACTGCTTGCCGTCTTCCACTGTGAAGATTGCCCATTTATACTCACTCTCTGTTTCCTATTAATTAGCCAATTTTTGATCCACAAGAGGACTTGTCCTTTTACTCCATGACTCTTGAGCTTACTAAGGAGCCTTTGATGAGGAACTTTATCAAAAGCTTTCTGGAAATCAAGGTGAACAACATCCATTGGGTCCCCTTTGTCCACATGTTTGTTCACCCCCTCAAAGAACTCTAACAGGTTAGTGAGACAAGATCTTCCCTTACAGAATCCATGCTGAATCTTCCTCAATAACTTCTGTTCATCAATGTGCCTACTCGTTCTGTCTTTGTTAGTGGTTTCTACCAGTTTTGAAGTCAGACTGACTGGCTGATAATTTCCCGGATCTCCTTGGGAACCATTTTTAAAGATGGGGGTGACATTTGCTACCTTCCAGTCCTCAAGAAAGGAGGTAGATTTCAATGAAAGATTACATATTTTTGTCAGGAGATCCAGAAGTTCACCTTTGAGTTCTTTCAGAACTCTTGGATGTATGCCATCCAGGCCTGGTGACTTATTAGTTTTTAATTTGTCAATCAGTTGTAGGACCTCCTCTCTTGTCAACTCAATCTGACTGAGGTCCTTGAACACTCCTCCCAAAATCAGCAGTTCTGGAGTGGGCAAACACTTCTCATCTTCCACAGTGAAGACGGAGGCAAAACATGCATTCAGCTTCTCAGTCATCCTCCTTCGGTAATCCTTTTACCCCTTGGTCATCCAAGGGTCTCACTGCCTCCCTGGCTGATTTCCTGCTTCTAATGTATTTGAAGAAATTTTTATTGTTGGCCTTTATGTTTTTTGCACTATGCTCCTCTTTGTCCCTTTTTGCCTACCTGATCACAGTCTTGCATTTGATTTGCCACAGCCTGTGTTCACTTTTATTAACCCCACTTAGACTAGCTTTCCACCGCTTAAAGGAATCCTTCTTACCTTTTACAGCTTCCATTACTTTGTTTCTTAACCATGCAGGCTTTTCTTTACACCTATTTGTGCCTTTCCTGATGTGGTATATTTTATCTGAGCTTCTAGGATTGTAATTTTAAATAGCCTCCAAGCATCCCCAAGGGTTTTGACTCTATTTACCTTTCCTTTCAGTTTCCTCTTCACATGCCTCCTCATCTCAGAGAATTTACCCCTTTTAAAGTTAAAGTTAAAAGAGCCAGAGCTCATTTCCAGGGGAAACACACAGGAACAACATTCTGGGAGAGAAGATACAAATTATTTACTTAGATTTTACCTTATAAGGCCACACACTGTCTCTCCAAGTCTGTGCCCTTTGGCTGTGCTCTGCTCTGCTCTCTGTGGCCTGGCCTTGGCTGCTAGCATTCCTGGCTGTACTACTGGACTGGAGGACTTCATCTGGTGAGATGACTCCTTTTTTGTGCTTATGGGGGGGATTTCTGTTCAGATTAGAAGCAGGTTTTTATTTTTAACTTTTTGAAAACCTTGAGTTTTCCTCCTGCTTTGGGTGGTTGGTTTTCTGTTGGAGGCTGAGTTGTTTTTTTTTTTGGGGGGGGGGGGGGTTCTGGCCTGGCTTAAAGTATTTTAATCTGTGTTATTTTTATAATCTTTTCTGGGTTTTTAAAATTGGAATTGCCTGTTATTTTTAAATTATCATTGCCTGTTAAATATTACTAGGAAATATCTATGCCTCAAATGAACAACAGAAGAAATTTTATAAACATCTATATGGCAAAATAATAGAATTTGATTACTAAGAATACTGCATCATCGGAGACTTTAATGCCATTTTTGACACATATATGGATAGAAAAACTGAAAGAAAAAAAAAGAAGAGTAACCAGTTCCCATAAACATTTTTAAAACTGGTAGAAGAACTAAGTTCAGTAGATTGCTGGAGGATGAGAAATTTTAGGACCAAAGACTTTACTTATTACTCAGAAGTACATAACTCATGGTCCAGGATTGACATGTGCTGGATCTCCACTTCACTGTTTCAAGAAATAGAAGATGTGGTGATAATGCCTAGAACATTTGTGGATCATAGTCCACTTCAAATCAAATTTACAGGCTTTTGTAGAACACTGAGATAGACCCTGAATTTACAAATATTAAAGGAAGAGATGTTCTTGAATGAAGCTAAAGAAGAAATTAAAACATTTTTTGAACAGAATTGCAATGCAGTTTTCCTCGAAAAGAAAGAAAGAAAGAACAAAAACGTATAAATTGCGAATAGAAAAATTGAATCTACAAGAGAGAAACTTAAAAGAAAATGATAAGGTAGAAACTAAAATAAAAATACAAAGCCTGCAACATCAAATAAATTTGTTATTAACTGAAGAACTAGAGAAAAAATTGAAATGGACCAAACAAAATTTCTTTGAGAATGCAAATAAAGTAAGTAGGTGGCTGGCTTATAGATTAAGGAAGGAAAGAGAAAAAAAGATGATAAGATCATTAAAAAATGAATATAATGTAGATGTACAAAAAAGATGTCATATTGAAGAGATTGTTAGAAACTTCTATGAAAATTTGTATAAAAAAACAGGAGAGTTTGAAGATATAGCAAGAAGAATATATTAACCAGGTTAAGAAGAAGAAACTTTCAAAAGAGTAGCAAATGAGCCTAAATGGCCCAATAACGATTCAAGAAATTGTAGATATGATAAGAATTCAGAAAAAAGAATAAGACACTTGGACTGGATCGGTTACCGGTGGAATTCTTTTAAAGCTTTGAAGAGGCCCTAATATTACTGTATAAACGATTAATAGAAGGCATAATACGAACTACAGAAGTACCAGCTTCATGGAATGAAGAAATGATATCCCTAATACACAAAGGAGGAACGGATTCAACAGATATTAGAAATGACATCCCTACTAAATGCAGACTACAAAATATTCGCTGCCATTCTGGCACAAAGACTTAAGAAAGTGTTACCAAGCGTAAGAAGTGAGGATCAAACAGGGGTTTTTTTTTACCAAAAAGGCAGATGAGACAGAATGTAAGAATGGTATTGGTGTTTTATCAAGACTACCCAGAGAAGCAAGTGGCGTGTATTTTTTTAGATGCAGAAAAAGCTTTTGACAATGTTAATCGGGAATTTATGTTGAAATGTCTCGAAGGTATTGGTTATGGGGAGTATTTCAAACAATTGGTTCAAACTATTTACACTAAACAGAAAGCTAGAATTAATGTAAACAGAGTTTTGACAGACCAGATTAAGATTGAAAAGAGAACAAGGCAAGGCTGCACTCTTTCGCCATTACTGCTTATATTAACATTGGAAGCTTTAATTGATCAAATATGAGCAGATCAAGAGATAAAGGGAATTAAAATTAGAGGGGAATCATTTAAGCTGCAAGCGTTTGCTGATGATCTGCTGCTTATATTAGAGGATCCATTAACGTCGATAGGTAAACTAAATGGAAGATTGAGTGAATCTGGTGCAGTGGCAGGCCTCAAAGTGAACTACAAAAAAACTAAATTTTTGGCAAAAAATATGACACGAAAGCAAATTAAAGAGTTAAAAGATAAATTGGGATTTGACTATGAAAAGAGAGTGAAATATCTAGCAGTTTATATAACGACTAGAGTGAAGACACTGAAAGCTGATAATTATGATAAGCTGCTATAAAGTGATTTAGAGAAATGGCAAGACCTGCAGCTCTCATTAATGGGAAGAATTGCGGCAGTAAAAATGAATATACTATCAAGAATGCTGTTTCTATTTCTATTTCAGACAATCCCAATTGTACTGCCTCAGTTATTTTTTCAACAACTAAACAAGCTGATATCTAAATTTATATGACAGAACAAGAGGCCCAGAATCAAATTGAAAGTATTGCAAGATGCTAAGCAAAGGGGTGAATTTGCATTGCTGGATTGGCAGACATATTACAAGGCATGTACATTGTTATGGGTAAGGGACTGGATACTTTTAAAGAATAAGAGATTGTTAACCTTAGAAGGCACTGATTTACCAAGAGGTTGGCACTCATATACCTGGTATCAAACTGTCTCAAAAGAAAGCGTATTCTTTAAGCATGAAATCAGGAAAGCGATTTATCTAACATGGAAATGGATTAAACCACAGATATATAAGAGCATTCCAAGGTGGCTATCTCCATTAGAGGCACTAGTGCAACCAAGTCTGTTTAAATGGGAGAAGTTCTCACCTATGAAAATTTGTTGGATGAGTCTAATTGTGCATTTTCTTCAAAAAGAAGAAAATGCACAATTAGACTGGTGGATGAAATTGCAAGTAACAATCCCCTGTCTGCCAGTTGCCTTTCATTATACTGTATATTTTGCCATTGACTTCAATAGTCCATAGGGTATAGTGGTGGGGTGTGGGCACCCTCTTTGGGTGTCCCTGAAATTGGACCCCCTGGTCTAATCTTTTTGGGACTTTGGGGTTCCTTGAGGGAAAGTCCCCTGCAGCTGCCCTGCCATTTTGGGGGCTCTCCCCCAAAACCCCTGTTCCCCAACTGCCTTTGATTATACCCTATGTTGTGCCATTGACTTCAATGGCCCATAGAGTATAAC
Source organism: Heteronotia binoei (assembly GCF_032191835.1). Taxonomy (NCBI): domain Eukaryota; kingdom Metazoa; phylum Chordata; class Lepidosauria; order Squamata; family Gekkonidae; genus Heteronotia; species Heteronotia binoei. The sequence goes on along the minus strand of NC_083227.1, from coordinate 169,228,066 downwards.
AATGGGATGGGAGCACCCTCTTTGGGTGCCCCTGGAATGGCACCCCTGGTCCAATCTTTTTGGGACTTCGGGGTTCCTTGGGAGAGAGTCCCTTAAAGCTGTCCTGCAGGTTTGGGGGCTCTCCTCCAAACCCCCTCCTCTTCAACAGGCTTCCATCATACCCTATGTTGCCATTGACTTTAATGACCCATAGGGATAATGGGGCTGAATATCTGGAAATATCTGGATATCTCCTATATATTCTGGATACTTGTCAAGTGCTGATATTTCTCAATAAGCAGTCTTTTGTTTTAAATCAAAGCTGTTTCATTGTTAGAAACTCAGGAGCTGTACCCAGGACACAAGCCTTGGGAGTAATGACGTACACACAGTTACACAGTTGCTATATAGGACATCATCAAAGGTGCATACTTGAGTCACAGATTCAAAGGCTGCTAAACAACTATCTATTTTATTACTAAGAAATTTAGGCTATTGGAAACATCAACCATTCTCACACTATTCTGGGAGAAGATAAGAGTTGTCTGTGTGAAACTGTGGGAGAGGCGACTTGAAAGTAATGCCAGCCAGGCTGTAGCATAAATTGACAGGCCATGCATGCCCTCTGGCTGGCATACATCTTTTGACTTCTCATGGGGATTCCTCCCTCCACATGAAGCAAAGAGCCAGTCAGTGGTGGCCAAGGCCAAGACCTCCCTCCCTACAAGCTGCCTCAAGTCTCTCCTTCCTTCCTTCCTCCCTCCATCTATTCTTTCTCTCTATTCCCACCTCTTTCACTCTTTCCTCCCATCTGTCTCTCTCCCTCCCCTCCTCTATTTGTCTCAAAATGAGGGAGCTATTGCTTGTCAAATGCATCTCTCTGTGAAAGCGTTTATAATGGTGGCTGTTGAATGAATGCAATGGGAGCCAGGCTGTTTGTGCCAAGTGAGCTGCTTTTGCTTTTCCAGTGACTGCTTCTAGATCTTGCATGTCAGAATAGGATGTCGGGAAAAGACACGGTTCAAAAACTTCAGGAAAGTAAGGGAAAGTTGGATTTTTGCTATGGGATGTAATTTTGATAGAAGTCTTTTCTTGCTGTTTTCTGTGTGATGCACACTGCTGTATCACAGTGCTGAGATACTGAGGACTTTGAAGAATGAGATGCTTTCTGTAGCTCAGGCAATTTTTCTCCAGATCTGAGTTAGAAAATACCTGCAGATTTTGGGATGGAGCCTGAGCGGTGGGTTTTGCCTTCTGACACACTTCTGGTGATGTCAGGGGGTGTAGCATATGCAAATAACTTATGCAAATCAGCTGTGCTAATGAATTCCTGGAAGTTTTTTCTATGAACTAATGCCTGAGCATTAAGAGTATTATTCCCCCTTTAAAGGGGAGCTCACAGTCCTTCTCCTTTTCATTTTCATGCTCTCAGGGAAGAACTGTCCAGGCATAAAAACAAGGTGAAGGATTTAAAGTTGTCAAATTGTTGTAAATACAGTTGTGTCATCTGCTCATACCACTTGGGCATTAATGGGCTCACCCAGGCAGTCGCCAACATCTAAAATTCAAGCTTGCTGTTTCGTGATGTTCACATCTCATTTTGGTAGCTGTGTAATATTGCACAATATATGCCAAACTTTAAACATCAGTTTGGCAATACAATATGTACTACAGCTATCAAAATTAACTAATTTTAATTGTAGAACAAATAACAGCTTCATTATGGTAGCCCAGGAATAGGCTATGTGTACAAGGTAATAAAAGGACAGATGAATTGGAAAGATGTAATCCCAGAAAGCAGGATGAGTGGCCAAGTTCCAGAGATGTCTTGCAAACTCATAAATGGATATATTAATATGGTCAGGAATAAGTATAAAGTTCAGCATTTCAATGCTGGCAGAATTGCACACTGAATGGATGGGAGTTACAGAGATAACAGATCCAAGTGGGCAGCCGTGTTGGTCTGAAGCAGTAGAACAAAGTAGGAGTCAAGTTTCACCTTCAAGACTAACAAAGTTTTATTCAGAACATGCTTGGGTATGTAATAGGTACATCTGGTACTAGCCAGGCCAGGCTAGACCAAGCCTGAAGCAGCAAATAGGAGTAAAAGTATGGGTTTCTCTATGAGCCAAAATGCATTGGCTGTGGTAAAGGAAAGTTGTTTCATGGGATGTCTGATAGGTATCCAAGTTAGTCAGCAGCAGCAGTGTAAAACAGGAATCCAGTGGCACCTTAAAGAATAACGTTTCAAATTATTTTGAAAATTGCAGGATTAAATCTTATTGTTAAAAGTGCCGCTGACTTCCGTTTTATCAGGTACCCAACAATATAAACAAGGTGTGCGAACAGATGAGTTTGAACAACTATGTCATATCCAGGGAACCGCCACCATTCTTGTATGGGTCTTCTCATGAGGGCCCAGAGCACCACCTAACGTGGTATGTTCACTCTTTCTCAGTCAGTTTTTTCTTGGTATGTGACCAAATGAGGCATGAGGATCCAGGCAGAATAATAAACAATTTTATTTAAGAGGTCTAGTAATAACTGGTTTTGATATAATTTGTAGTATAATGAGAACAGTAAAGGTAGGTGAAAAAACACAATAAAACACTTCAATGTGTCTATTTAGACTGTTCCTAGCTTTCTCGTGGTGACTGGCTTCAAGCTGGCTCACCTCTTCTGGATGAGGGATCCCTCTGTCTGCAGCAGCCTCTCCTCAGCTCTGCTCCCTAGGAGTGAACAACCTCCCACTTCGGGCGAGATCTTTTCCCCCTTCTTCCCAGGCACCTCCCTCTACTCCTCTACTGGTGTAAATTTTCCCACCAAATCCCCTGTTAACCAGTCACAGGGTCCAAGGGATGGCCTGGGAAGTAGGATTGCCAGGTCTGACTCAGGAAATATCTGGGGACTTTGGAGATGGAACCAGGAGCAAGGTTGTGACAAGCACAAAAGAACTCAAAAGGGAGTTCTGGCCATCACATTTAAAGGGACTATGTGTCAGGATGGCCTCCTGACATGAGTTCTTAGTTTCCAATATTGTTCATGGATAGGCTTCCCAATCCCCAGGTTCCAGTGGGGGATCCCCCGGTTTTACAGGCTTCCCCCTGCCCCCAGCCAGCTGGCCAGTGGGGGAAGCCCCGCCCCCACAGCCACCATGCAGCTCTAGATCTCCAGCAGGTTTAGAAACCTAGGTCTGTTTCAAAATGTGTGTGTGTCTGTGTGCCTTTAAAGTTGAGCAGGAAGTACTTCATGGGAAGGGTCAGCAATACAGTCCCTTGGTTTGTTTTGCTTTCGTTTCAGAGGAACTAAGTGTGTGTGTGTGTGTGTGTGAGAGAGAGAGAGAGAGAGAGAGAGCAGCATAGCCCCTGTTCTTTTCAGATATCGTTGTGGAGGAACCAACCGGTAAATGTGTGTGTGTGTGTGAGAGAGAGAGAGGGTTGCCAATCCCCAGGTTTAGAAGCCCTCCCCCACCACCTTAGGGTCATCAGAAAGTGGCGGGGGGGTGGGGGAGGGAAATGTTTACTGGGCAATTATTCCCTATGGAGAACGATTCCCATAGGGAATAATGGGGAATTGATCCGCGGGTATCAGGGGCTCTGGGGGGGCTGTTTTTTGAGGTAGAGGGACCAAATTTTCAGTATAACATCTAGTGCCTCTCCCTGAAATACCCCCAAGTTCCAAAACGATTGGACAAGGGGGTCCAATTCTATGAGCCCCAAAAGAAGGTGCCCCTATCCTTCATTATTTCCTATGGAAGGAAGGCATTTAAAAAGGTGTGCTATCCCTTTAAATGTGATGGCCAGAACTCCCTTGGAGTTCAATTATGTTTGTCACACCCTTGCTCCTGGCTCCTCCCCCAAAGTCTCCTGGCTCCACCCCCAAAGTCCCCAGATTTTTCTTGAATTGGACTTGGCAACCCTAGTCATGGATCATCGATGCCGTGGTGTGTTCTGTATTTGGATATTGTTTTCTTTGCTCATTAATCACATATTCTAGTATTGTTTTCCTTGTTTATTAATCGTATTTCATATTGTATTTTGTTATTATTTTGTTTGCTCATTTATTCATGTATCCAAATTCCTTAGCATATAATCACCATGTATTTTATTCATTTTATAATCACCATATAACCAGACTTTATTTTGAAGTTATAGAATTGTTAGCTATAGGAGAGACTTGGTTGGGAGTATCGGCCTTAGAACGTTTCCTCAGGGAATGCTATCTGTTATCCAAGGTGACAGGCTGGACTGGCGGGGCAAATGCTCCTGCCCACAGAAAACTAACTTTGAATGGAACATAGATAGGTTTGGGGATCTTTTTAAATGTGTGTAGAGCTCAAACTTTGGCCCACAGCTTAAAACCGTTATACCTGTACATAAATATGTGCCCAGTTTTGATTAAGTCAGTTCTGGCAAGGATACTCCTGCCGAGTGTCTGCTACTGATCTTTCAATAAAAGCTCTTTCTGCATTAATCAGAGAAGCCTCTTTGAATGAATCTGAGCAAAACCTTACACTATGCTGCTTTTAAATACCTTCTCTTCATTGGAAATAATGGGGGATGGGGACACTTTCTTTTGAGCTCAAAGAATTGGACGCCTGGTTCAATCTTTTTGAAGCTTTGGAAGTTGTTGCCACTCTCCAGGTAAGGGCTGGAGAGCACTCAGAATTACCGTTGTTCTTCAGATGGCAGAGATCAGCTCCCCTGGAGAAAATGGCTGCTTCCCTCCTGGTCTGGTCCACACTGTGATTTCAGATCGCTCACAGACTTTCAGCCTAACCCACCTCACAGGGCTGTTGTGCAGACCAAAAGGAGATGTCAGCTCTAAGCCAGACTAGATATTTTTCATAACAATTGGTGTGGCAACTGAGTTTATAAATCTTCCAAAAACAAAACACCCTTCCTACCTAAAACAAACAAATGCTAAAGGTAGTTAAATCCTGTAGCAAAGCAGGCTAGTAAAGTATGATGGAGGGCCCAGCAGACATTCTGAAAACCCTGAAGCGGCGGGGAGGGGGGGGGTGTCCAACCATGGGATACCCTGCCCCCAACTGGGGATTGGCAACCCTGTAATATAGGCTTTCCCAGACCCACTAGGCCTCATTAGCAGGCCCAGGCTCATAACAAGCTGTTATCAACAATCAAAATTTAGTCAATGCATAGAAGGACACACTCACGGGGGGGGGGGGGGGGGGGGGGCGGGGAGGAGGAGATTGAATTTATACCACAACCTTCACTTGAAGTCTCAGAGTGATTTACAATCTCCTTCCCCTTCCCCTCCCCACAACAGACACCCTGTGAGGTAGGTGGGGCTGAGAGAGCTCTTTTGAGAACTTTTCTTGAGAGAACAGCTCTTTCAACAACTGTGATTGACTCACGATCACTTAGCAGATACATGTGAAGGAGTGGGGAAAGAGAGAAATTATATATTGGGAGAAAGAAAGCGATTATACTGGGATTCCTATAGCATGATGTGAATCAGATAACTAATTCAAGTGAATCCAGTCAAGCAAGTTCAAACATTAGCAGTGATCGGTACTCGGAAACTACTGAGGACTGTTAACAGCTCATATTCATGCCTGAAGAGCATCTATTAGAACTGTACTCACAACTGACATTTTCCATAAGATCTTGCCTACAGTGCTGCACGCAGGCCCTCCACCCACCAACATCACCCGCATCTAGGTGTCTTCTTGTCTCCGTTCTTGCAAGCCTCCCTTCTACTTCATTCCCATTCAAAAACAGATCTTGGTTTTCAATTGCTGTAATAGTCCAAAAATATGATCTGCTTTGTTCTATGCATTTTAATATGTAATCTGAATACATTTTTTCAAGAAACACTATCTGGTCAAACATCAGCCTTAACTATGGCTTTTCAGGGTAAGAAAACGTAACTCTAGAACAAACAAGGGTAGAAGGAGAGCAGAGGGGCACTGCATTGCTTCACGGCCCTGAGCATCATAGTGAAGGCAAAACAGAACATGCAGTTCATTGGAAATATTTATCCTAAAACTGAAAATATTTCTCCTATAAATTTGTTCTGGACTTGCTACAAACAGTAGTCTGAGACACAGATTTTATGACACAAAAATGCTTTTCTTCATTCCCCACTTGAAAGAAAAGACTGCTCCCTGAAAATGAATTAATGAATTTCTAGGACATTCTCATACCTGGACTGAAGTTCAATTTCTAGCGCTACTTATGGATGCAGCCCATATACACACTTACCTGGAAATAAATCCCAGTGAATGTGAATATTCATGCATAGGATTGTGCTGGATATCAGACCTAAATGATCTTGCTGCCTTTTTTTTTAACCCTTCGACATGTCTGATTTTATGTTTTTTTCCAAATGTAAACATTTCCTTTATTTTTGTTTATTTACATTGTTTATACCCTACTTTCCTCCCCAATAGAGACCCAAAGTGGCTTACTAGGGTTGCCAATCCCCAGGTAGGGGCAGGGGATCCCCCGGTGTGGAGGCCCTCCCCCCCACTTCAGGGTCGTCAGAAAGCGGGGGGAGGGGAGGGAAATGTCTGCTGGGAACTCTGTTATTGCCTATGGAGATTTATTCCCATAGAAAATAGTTGAGAATTAATCCGTGGGTATCTGGGGCTCTGGGGGGGCTGTTTTTTGAGGTAGAGGCACCAAATTTTCAGTACAGCATCTAGTGCTTCTCCCCAAAATAACCCCCAAGTTTCAAAACGATTGAACCAGGAGGTCCAATTCTATGAGCCCCAAAAGAAGGTGCCCCTATCCTTCATTATTTCCTATGGAAGGAAGGCATTGAAAAGGTGTGCCGTCCCTTTAAATGTGATGGCCAGAACTCCCTTTGGAGTTAAATGATGTTTGTCACAGCCTTGATCTTGGCTCCACCCCTAATGTCTTCTGGCTCCACCCCCAAAGTCTCCTGGCTCCACCCCCAAAGTCCCCATATATTTCTTAAATTGGACTTGTCAACCCTATGGCTTACAACATTCTCCTCTCCTCTATTTCATCTTCACAACCACCCTGTGAGGTAGGTTGGGCTGAGAGTGTGTGACTGGCCCAAGGCCATCCAGCAAGCTTCTGTGGCACAACGGTGATTCAAACCTGGGTCTCCCAGGTACTAGTCAGACACTCTAGCCACTATTATTCATCCGTTTTGTTCTCTAATTCAAAGTTCTGGCACAACCACACATGGGCCTCAAATTACTTGGTTCTTTAAGACTCTAGGAAGGTGGATGCTGAGACTAGACAGCCACAGGCTAAGTAAGAAAAGGTTGGTGGTGGGAAGTGACATCAAGTTGCAGCCAAAGTTGGCAATCACATAGAGTTTCAAGGCAACAGACGTTCAGAGGTCGTTTGCCTTTGCCTGCCTCTGAGTAGCAACCTTGGAATTCTTTGGAGGTCTCCCATCCCAATATTAAGCAGGGCTGACCCGGCTGAGTTTCCAGACCGGAAGAGATCAGGCTGGCCTAGCCTATCCCGGGCAGCTGCAGGTGCCACAGGAAAAGTGTGATTAGGTGATGGTTACCCAAATGAGGATTGAATGTAAATGCTGATTAGTCTTCCAATGTGTTAGAAACCATCCCAGGACTGGATCTAGGTGAAAGGAATGTATTTGTTCAACGTGATCATTCTCTGGATTTTTGTCAGTGGACTAATCATTTCGGCGGCTGGATAAAGAGCCCCTCAGAGCAGGGTGTTAGCCTCCAACCATTGTACAGCACTGTGCACGTGAAACAAAGATTCCCTCACTGGGAAAAGCCATAGGACAGAATCAAAGCCAGAACTGAAGAAGACAAGTCATAATTAAGTCAAACAGTTAACCAGTGGCTAAGCAGGGACCTGACACCTAAGAGCCCTGAACTCCCTGCTTCACTTCTCCCCAGAGCTTTTTTTTTCCCCTTCAGGAATCCTGACTCCAAGGCTCCTTTGCTTCAATATGCAGTCTGCTGTGTTTTCATTAATTCCACATTTCCAAGCAGGTGGCAGGGGAAGCTGTAGGGATGTTCATCCAAGCAGGCAATACTTAATGGTTCCTGTTTCAGCATTTTGGTGGCCTGCAAGAAAAAGAATCTTATGCACACAAGGATGGGCTATTTCTAACTCAGAACCTGGCTAGAAGTTATGAGGCAGCTTCTTACTGGAAGCAGAGGTACATAAAACACAATAACATGCTAAACCCTAATCTATCACGGCCAGTATAGTCTCTGACACCAACTCTCCAGTATCTCAGGAAAAGGCCTTTCACATCACCTATTACCAAACCCCATTTTAACTAGACATACCAGGAGACGGTACCCAAGACCTTCTGTATGTCAAGCAGACACACCCACACTCACTCCATTGTACAAGTCAAATGTAAGAGTAACTGAATGAGTATGGGATGCCCTTCATCCAATATAATAACATTTTGTATAATAGTTGGTACTTCCAGCTCTCTTGGCTGCCATGGAGGAAATAGCAGAACTCAGCTGAATGCTCCAATCAAGGAAGCAGAGAGGATCTCTGCAAACATGCCTGCCTCCTTACAAGCACACCTACCTCCTTACAAACAGAAGATTTTGTTAAGCACATCCAAGATATATGAGTACTTTCCACACGTATGTAAGCTGAGTGACTCATGGCACCTGGGAGACACATGAAGGGTCCCTTCTGCCAAACATTCACTGTGGGAAATTCATGCATGCTGAGATCCAAAAAGGACATCTGGCGATTTAATTGGGCCAGGTTGTAAGCGGCCATTGTCTCAGGCCCTCTGCAAAGTCAGGTGGCTAATATCACTGCAGCAGTAACTCACCCTGGGGTGGCTCCCTTCCCAGCTAGTAGCTTTGTAGAGTTGCACTGCTACATAAGAATTAAGAGAATTGTTTTCTGTATTCTTTTTAATCCACTAGTTTCATAATGCTTGTTGTTGTTACCTTGCCCCTTGAGTTTTTCCCTTTCTGTTTTCATTGTGTTTCTCTTTAATGAGATTTTAGGTAGCGAATACAGGACAAAGGAGAGAGGTGGTCTCAAATCAATTAACCTCAAAACTTAAAATGGCTACAGCGGGTCAGGATTTAGGAGTGTCAGTAAAACTGCACAGGAGCCAAGACCTAAGATGGCAGGGTGAGTAGTGACTGAGAGGCACAGTCATAACGTCACACTAAGCAGAAGATCAGCTCTCATATCTGGTATCCAGAAAGCCCCGCACTGGTTGGGATAGGAGTGGGTGAATCTCAAGAGGGAGAGCAAAGACGAAGCCCATTACTGTAAACAAGCATCGCTTCTTTTTATAGGCTCTAGTTGTATACACTTTGTCACTCTCTGTATGGATTTCAAGTTTCTGATTCGCCTATTTAAAGATCTCCAAGTTGCTTCCAAATTCCTCTCTTGCCCCTTCTCATGCCCATCAGACTCAATCTGTACACATCCAGAGACTCCCAGTCTCCTTTACCCCCGGTCTGCTACTGTCACCTTCATAAGAACAGCTGGGTGGGACCGCCGTAGACATCTGCCACCCGTGGGGGGCGGGGAGAGAGAGCATTGGAGAAGCTGGCCAGGCTCTGGGGACTGCATGCCCGTCTCCATGTGTGTGCTGCTCAGGCCATACTGCCCTTGTTCCTGCAGGGGTCTGGTAATTGGAAGAAACTTGATGTTGCCCCCCCCCTCACTCCCAACTCCCTACTAGGTGAGGAGAAAGTGCCCAGGTTGTTGTCCGTAGGGCAGCAAGAACAGAGGCTGCCTGAGGCGGGTGTGCGTTTACCTCCAACAGCATATTATGGCCAGGGCCAGTCATTCGCTGAAGGAGCTGATTAAATTATTTAATATTGATTAAAGCTGTACTCCTTCTAAACATGGATGTTCAATCTGAAAGCCACAGCTGATAGATCTAACCTTCCATGAATGTGTTGAATAATTCAAGTTCCATGTGAGCTAAAGACCACTTCATCTTGTGCTGGTGAATGTCATAGATCTACAAAATACTGTATGAAGAAACACTTCATTTCATATGCCCTGATTATATGAAATACATAGAAGAAAACTACTGTATTCCCACCATTTGTGATTTTATAAGCTCTTATGGTGCCCAAACCTTAGCCATCTTTTTTTCTAAACCAAAAGGCCTCAGACTTTTGGACTTTATTTTGAGGAAAGCTATACAAATAACCTGATTAATGTAATTGTATTTTCTGAACACTGTCTACCCTATGACAGCCTTTTGGAGAATGTGGTAAGTATTCCAAATGTGGCAGTACTTTAATAGCCCGAGGGCACTTCCTGTCCATGCCTTTGCCATGTTGCTTCCAATTACTTTTCCTTTCTCATCACCAATCCACTTTCCTCTATTAAATTGCTTATCAAGAGCCATGTTTCCAGCAAAGCCATTTCTTCAACCACCCAAGATGCATATTACTTACACCTCTAATAACTCTCCTCTGTGCACTTCATCTCCATTACATATCTGTGAATTCTATTACCTATTGCTCATCCCATCTTGTCTCACCTAAAGAAGAAGAAGAAGATATTGGATTTATATCCCGCCCTCCACTCCGAAGAGTCTCAGAGCGGCTCACAATCTCCTTTATCTTCCTCCCCCACAACAGACACCCTGTGAGGTGGGTGGGGCTGGAGAGGGCTCTCACAGCAGCTGCCCTTTCAAGGACAACTTCTGCCAGAGCTATGGCTGACCCAAGGCCATTCCAGCAGGTGCAAGTGGAGGAGTGGGGAATCAAACCCGGTTCTCCCAGATAAGAGTCCACACACTTAACCACTACACCAAACTGGCTCTAGATTATAAACCCTATGTCCAAGGACTGTTGACATCCATAGTTCACCTGTGACATTCATAAATGTTGTTTAGCAGTAAGCAGCCTAGGATATCATAGCTGAGGGTGTATATAATAAGCCTATGACTGGTTTAGTTGAATTTCTCTTCCCTTAGTGGCCTCTCCCATTTGCTGAGATGTTCATAAAGGTTGATTTTACATTTCCTGGAATCTCTTCCTGAAAGATAGTTTCTCACTAGCTGGGAGATTCATGGTAGATGAGATCCCTTGAAGGCTCAGAGGTAATACTGTTGTGTAATACTGCTGTGTAATAAGGTGCTACCTACCATAGATTAGTTTCTGTAACAAGAAAAGGCATTTGTAGACCATTTGCAAAAAGTTACAGAACTCCAAATCCATGGAAGATGCAACCTCTCTTAAAGATCAGATTTCTAAGACAACCTTGCCTTCAAGAGACTCCTCAGTCTGGAGGGAGACGTAACACTAGACACAATAATGTGCTGTTTTATTTTTTTTAATGCATACATGACAATAATAAGTATGCAGTACACCTAGACGAACATTGTTTCTGCAGATCTAGATACCCCCACTCTCTTTAGCCAGCCTAGTGGGTTCAAGTTCTCTCAGTCTCATTTTATAAGGGAATACAAATTCGTGCTGTAAAGACAGGCAAAGCCTAGGGTTCATCCAGACTGTGACTAAGGACTGGATGCAAATCCAATGGTTATTGGTATCATCTCCAAATCAACGCACTCCAAGACAAAAACTTTTACATCTCTAGGGACCTGGCTTTTGTACAATTCAGTGCACATCTATGGAATGTCCTGTTCAAGGGGAGGGTTTTGTAGAAAAAGCCCAGCAGGAGCTCATTGGCATATTAGGCCACACCCCCTGACATCACCATTGTTTCACACAGGGCTTTTTTTGTAGAAATAGCCCAGCAGGAGCTCATTGGCATATAGGGTCACACTCTCTGATGCCAAGCCAGCTGGAACTGCGTTCCTGCTCAACGAAAGCCCTGGTCCTGCTTATTTCTGATTAGACAGAGATTTTCAAAATGACAAGCTATTGGACCTGAGATTGGAGGAAGGTATGGGGAGCAATATCGATAAAACAATTTCTGGATTTCACATAACAGAGTAATCATCTCTTAAAAGTCACAGCACCACAAGATAACAAGCCAACAGACTCACAATTTCCCAAGATGCTAAGATGTCAATCTTAACGAGTTAATGCACTAATGACCACATTCTACTACTGCTCTTAGCCTTCTGACAGACCTATGATGTTAGAGTAGGGTTGCCAATCCCCAGGTGGGGGCAGGGGATCCCCCGGTTTGGAGGCCCTCCCCCCCGCTTCAGGGTCATCAGAAAGCGGGGGGGGGGGGAGGAAGGGAGGGAAATGTCTGCTGGGAACTCTATTATTCCTATGGAGACTTATTCCCATAGAAAATCATGGAGAATTGATCCGTGGGTATCTGGGGCTCTGGGGGGGGCGCTGTTTTTTGGGGTAGAGGCATCAAAGTTTCAGTATAGCATCTAGTGCATCTCCCCAAAATACCCCCCAGTTTCAAAAAGATTGGACCAGGGGGTCCAATTCTATGAGCCCAAAAAGAAGGTGCCGCTATCCTTCATTATTTCTTATGGAAGGAAGGAACTGAAAAGGTGTGCCGCCCCTTTAAATGTGATGGCCAGAACTCCCTTTGGAGTTCAGTTATGCTTGTCACACCCTTGCTCCTGGCTCCACCCCTACTGTCTCCTGGCTCCACCCCCAAAGTCTCTTGGCTCCACCCCCAAAGTCCCCAGATATTTCTTGAATTGGACTTGTCAACCCTATGTTAGAGAGACTTTTGATCCTCTCAAAGGGATGTATTACATTTCTTTTTTTTCAGTCTTACACCCCATTTTTTTCTCTACCTTGCCATAGAGAATATGCAGCTAATTTCTTGCATATTTAACAGTTTTTTGCACTCTTTCATTAACCAGTGTCTTCAGACACAAATAAGTGTAATTTTCAACTTTAAATCAAGAAATTTCAGGGTTTCATAACAAAAAACCTCCCAACTATCTCCTTACCAGAGATTATTTCACAATGCGAATGTAATTCCTTTACCAAATGCATCTCAATAATCTTTGCTTCAGAAAAAGATCAGGTCTATGAGTCCACAGAAAAAACCAGGATGTTCATAAGAACATAAGAAGATCAGACCGATGGTCCATCTACTTTATTATCCTTTTCCACACAAAGGCAAACCGATTCCTCTGGAGGGCCAGAAACGGAACAGATGATGCCTCTGGCTCTGGCATTCAGAGGACTGATGCCTCGAAAGGTGGAGGTTCCCCTCAGACACCACAGCTAGCAGCCATTGATAGACGTATTCTCTATGGATCCATCTAATCCATTTTAAAGCTGTGCATCCCTGTGGCCATCACTACATCTTCTGGCAGTGAATTCCACATTTGAATCCCTCTCCGTGTGCAGCCGTCTTCCCTTTTGTGCATCCTGAACCCACTGCCCATCAGTGTCATTGGAGGTTCTTGAGTTCTAGCATTTTTGAAAATTTCTCTTTGTCAATTCTCTCCACCTCATTCATAATTTTATAAACCTCTATCACGTCCGCCCTTGGTTGTCTCTTTTCTAAACTGAAAAGTCCCAGACTTTTCTCATACGGAAGGTGCTCCAACCCCTTAATAGTCTAGGTCAGGGGTATCAAACATGCGGCCCGGGGGCTGAATCAGGCCCTTAGAGGGCTCCTGTCAGCCCCCCAAGCATCTACTTCCTTCTCCCTCTCTCTTGCTTCCTTCTGCATCACAGCTTGCTTTGCAAGGCTTGCTCAACTGCACAGGAGCTACAGAGCAAAACCTCTATTTTCTCCATTGGCTGAGGGAAGGCAGAGCTTGTTTTTCCAGACTCTCTCAATCACACAGCAGAGCTACTGAGCCAAGTCTCTCTTCCTTCTATTGGCTGAGGATCCTCCCCCTTCTGGGGAAGGAAGGAAAGAGCCAGAGCTTCCTTTGCCCAGTTCCCTGGATCCCATGGGAGAAAGACAAAGAAAGCACCTTTAAGATCAACGAGTGCTAACGTTTTAAGCATGTTTTAAGTTTTCTTTAAAGAATATTTAATTGTGCTTGTCTGTGTCTTTTATAAAGTTTACGTCTCTGCTACCTAATCTTCAATAGTTATACACATGGCCCAGCGCAACAAGGTCTCATTTAAGTCAGATGAGTTCGACACCCCTGTCCTCCTCTGTCATGTCCTTTTTGAGACCAGAACTGTACACAGTATTCCAGATGAGGCCATACCATAGATCTATACAGGGGCATTACAATACAGGCAGTTTTATTCGCAGTCCCTTCCTTATAATCCCTTATGTAGATCACTGTTCCCACCCTCCTTCGGCGGGGAGGGTGGGATATAAATCAAATCAAATAAAATAAATAAAAATAATTAAATATGAGTACAGGCACCTTTTTAAAAAAACCAAAAAAAGCACTGTCAAGAAAGACTTTGCTGGTTCTGATAAATCATCAGAGGCTGATATACAAAAATACTGCATACACGAGTGAGTTACTTCTGTGAACAGTGCAATGCAGGAACATGACCTAATGCAAGATTGTCTATTCTGTTTTCTGAATGGGAAACCTGCAATTTTTAAGGTAACGTTGTCTTGCTTAGGAGCTGTACTGTTATATTGCTCACAAAAGTAGGCTGTTAATATGTATTTTTGCACAGGTAGGCAACACTTCATTGAAGTAACCACCAAGGCCAAATTTTACAACAATCACTGTCTGAATTTTACAACAATAACTGTTACTAGACTGTACCACTTCAGACAGCTTGAATATTTCCTCATACGGGGGTGGGGGTGGGGATTCCTTCTTAATACACCCAAACAAAATTTCCAGGTCAGAAAGGTTTGAGGTAGTCTTCTTCCTAACATGCCAATTTTGCGTGAGCAGTGGCTATTTTATGTGAGAAAATATCCAGGAGGGAATTTAGTTTTCTGAGGGTTGGTCTGCAATAGAAAAGCTAGATGAGAGTTCAGTAGCCCTTTAGTGGCCATTAAGTTTTTCAGGGAGAGTCAAAGCATCTGATACCTTTGCATCTAACAAAGGGAACTTTGACTGTTGAAAGCTTATCCTCCGAAAAGACTTTGTTCTCTAACATGCTACTGGACTTGAAGCTCGCACTTCAATAGACAATGCTAAGTGCTATAGTCCAGAAACAGATACATGTATGTAATCATCTTCTGACTCTTGGGGAAGGCTATACAGAAGGAGCCAGTTGTAGATTTAAAGATTTCCTGCATGCATGATAACTAGCTTCCGTGAAAATGAAATGATCTTCTCAAAATGATGTCTCCATCTCTGGCTAGCACTTTACAACAGCTACGTATCTGCCTCTTTTATACTGCAGAACTATAGTTACAGATGATCCACTTCTTCTGACACGGATCACCGCCAACCTCCTGCAGAACAGGTCGTGGGCGGGGCTGACTTGAAGCAGAAAAGCAGTAGGTGGGAGGGTACAGCTGAACCCTTCTGCTGCACCCCCCCTCTTTCTTTCCACACTCCTTCCCGCAATTGCTTTTCTCCCAGCCAGGTTCCAAGAGCAAAAATAAGCCCAGTTGGGAGAAAAAGGTAATAGGGGCCATAATAAATCAGGTATTAGCATAGGATATTTAACCTCTATGGAATAAACAATGTATCATAAGAAAATGACAGGAGTCAAGATGTGGGAAGCGAGGAGAAAGAGGAGGGGTGGGGAGAGGAAGAGAGAGAGTGCACTCCTAGCTGGGCAATGGCAAGTTTTAAGTAGGAATTTGGATCTTATAGTTCATTCCTAACAATAGCAGGGCACTTCCATCAGTGGAGGAAGAGGACAATTTTAGATGATTCACCTAACCCACTGCAGCCCCCCATTTTCCTTCCATCCATCAGGTTCCACTGACCCTCCCAGGAACAGAATTTCAGCAGGATGGGTAGAAAAGAAAGCCCCACTCTGTGAGCTGCACACTGCTTACAGATCTTACAGGATCCAAGACAGTGTTTTTAATATCATTATATTCAAGGGTTATGTTGTAGAAATAGAGGTGCCAGAGATCATTAGTGCAACTCATTTGCATAACATTTGCATATGCCACACACGCCTGACATCACCAGAAAGTGTACTTAAGTGTACCAGTTAAGCATCTACCTTAAAATGCTTCTTGAATTATGTGTGTCATAAAAAAACCTTACTCCCATCATACTTTTTAAATTACTTTCTCCTATGTAGCCACAGTGACATGAAGACGACTTCCATAAGAACATAAGAGAAGCCATGTTGGATCAGGCCAATGGCCCATCCAGTCCAACATTCTGTGTCACACAGTGGCCAAAAAAATTTATACACACACACACACACACATTGTGGCTAATAGCCACTGATGGACCTCTGCTCCATATTTTTATCTAACCCCCTTTTGAAGTTGTCTATGCTTGCAGCCGCCACCACCTCCTGTGGCAGTAAATTCCACATGTTAATCACCCTTTGGGTGAAGAAGTACTTCCTTTTATCCGTTCTAACCTGACTGCTCAGCAATTTCATCGAATGCCCATGAGTTCTTATATTGTGAGAATAGGAGAAAAGTACTTCTTTCTCTACTTTCTCCATCCCATGCATTATCTTGTAAACCTCTATCATGTCACCCCGCAGTCGACGTTTCTCCAAGCTAAAGAGCCCCAAGCGTTTTAACCTTTTTTTCAGTCCTTTAATCATTCTAGCTGCCCTTTTCTGCACTTTTTCCAATGCCACAATACCCTTTTTGAGGTGCAGTGACCAGAATTGCACACAGTCTGTCTACTTTATATGTTTTGGTTATTTTCCCATTTTTTGTGGGGGAAATATTAGAAAGTTTGTCAGATCTTAAAGAGTTCAGCAAAATTCTCACAGGGGGTTGAACAATGGAGCCCAGAAGCAATTATTTGGGGTGGGGGGTAAGAAAAAAAGAACACATTAAAATTTAGAGGTTCTGAAACTCCATTCCTGTGAGCTTCTGCTCAAAATGAGGCCTGATTATATTACCATCCTAACAAAAAAAAAAAGGCCAAGGCTTTTTAAAAATATATCCTAATTATAACAGGCTGAAAGGAGCCAAATTCAATACCCTGGAAAAGCTACCACCACTTTATGATTAAGCTGCTCTATTGCTATGTGAGTACATGGAGCAACCTGTGATGAAAACGTCATTCTCATAATGGCCTTGTGAAATGGACTGCTATTATCGGCATTTTATGGGGAAGGTGGTGCTTGTGACTGAGAGTAACATGACCAGTGCCATCCAGCAAGTTCATAGCTGATGCAGACTCCACACACATCTCCTACGTCATCCATGGTACAACTCCATCTGACTAGACCGCACAGACCAGGGGTTACACGGACCAGATCTGACACAAATGGGACTCTGTGGAGCTGAGCCATGAGTGTCGTAAAATGCAATGTCAGGTAGTGGAAATATACTTTATAAAGGATACAAACACAATTAAAGATAGTAATTTGTTAACTTAAAATACAAACATGCTTTAAACTCTTGTGATATTTTTGTTCGTTTGGCTTGATGACTCGCCCCATCCTGATCAAAGCCAGGCTCAATACATACATCAATCAATCAATAAAACCAGTTAATTAAAAAAAAGCAGATTGCAAACCCAATGGGGTCATATTAAAGTGCTACTATCCCTGCTTTCTGGATGCTGGATTGGGGGGGCGGGCAGGGGACCCTCCTCAAAAGGTGGAGGGATGCCACTCGGCAACTGTCACTGTCCTCAGGCAAAAGCCTGGCAGGACATCTCTGTTTTACAGGCCCTGCGAAATTGAAAATAATCCTGCGGGGCCCAAATGTCTTCTGGCAGAGAATTCCACCAGGTTGGGACCAGGACTGAAATGGTACAAGCCCTTGTTGAGGACAGCCAGACCACTTTAAGGCCAGGGAATGGTAGAAATGGAAGGATGGGGGAATAGTGAGATTTGGCAATGCAGTACAAGGATTGTGGGGCAGGGGACCCTCCTCAAAAGGTGGAGGGATGCCACTCAGCAGCTGTCACTATCCTCAGGCAAAAGCCTGGTGGGACATCTCTGCGGAAACTAAAAATATAAAATGCTGTGAGTCTAGGAAAATATGAAATGGCTAGGCATTGCAAGCTTCTCCCCCTCAGATTGACAATGGCTCTCCAGTATAATATCCCTCTTTGGCTGTACTTTATCCCAGGTAAAAGTACTCACTAGGCACCAGTTCTCAGGTCCATTCAGCAGAGACAAGCTGGCTCAAAGCATCAACTCTTTATTTGCAAGGAGCCTTAACTGGCCAGAAATGCTGCAAAAGTGAAACCTTGATCTCCACTCCATTAAAATACATTGCAGCACAGACAAAGTTGCAAGGAAAACATGGAATGGCTTTTCCATTAAGGTCTCTGGGCCCTAACAGACCAGTCTATCTGGGTGCAGAGACCTTAACGGAAAACCATTCATATTTCTTTTGCACAGGCCCATAGCCAGAAAATTTTGTGTGGGGGGACCCGGGAGCTGAAAAAGTTGGGGGGGGGCATGGGGCTTGGCTGCTTCTTCCCTCCAGGGGTCAGCCCGCCTGGCCCCAGTTCTCTCTTGCACTCTTTCTCTGGCTGTTGCTCTCTCGCTCTCCCACTTTCTGTCTCTCTGGTGCTGTATCACTGTCCTCCTCTCTCTTGCGCTGCTGTTCTCTCTTTCTCTCTCTCTCACTCTGCCGCTGTCTCACTGTCCCCATCTCTTGTGCTGCAGTTCTCTCTCTCTCTCTCTCTGTCCCCCTGTCTTTCGAGCTGCCATTCTCTCTCTCTCTCTCACTGCCACTGTCTCACTGTCCCCCCCCCCTCTTGTGTGCACTGCAGTTCTCTCCCTCTATCTGCCGCTCTCCCCCTCGCTGGTCCTGGAGACCCTCCAATGGAGGGGCCCTACATAATAATAATAATAATAATAATAATAATAATAATAATAATAATAATAATAATAATAAATTTTTATTTATATCCCGCCCTCCCTGCCAAGGCAGGCTCAGGGCAGCTTACAAGACATGGAATAGGGAAGGGGGGTTAATAGAGGGCCTTCCCCCCCCCGATCCCCTGTAGCCATGGGTCTGCCTTTGCAGCTTTGGAGGCCCAGATCCAGCTGAAGCAGGAAAAGACAAGGTAGAAGGAGCTGGAAACATGTTGACAGCTTCAGAGCTTCAAGGGGTGAAGACAGGAGGTGGAAGGAGGAAATGGCCACAGGCCTGACTGAAGCCCTGGGTGAGCTGTGGCTCATGGGCTGGGAGTTTGACAGCCCTGACATAGACTAAAGGTCTTCCAAGATATTGGCAAGCACATGTTCAACATGAAGGCACCTTAAAGAAGCCACTCAGAACTGGTAGTCACATATGAATAAAGCAATCTTATAGACCAAAGTAGAAAAATCAGTCCACAGTCCATTTATCAATCCTCTGCACAAACTACTAAATCTGTATTGCAAGCTAAATATTTTCATGTTTCAGACATTTATTTTAAACATCTACAGTTGTACATCATAACCAAACAAAAACAACAGTCAATTATATTTTTCCCAAGATTCTTGTTCAACAAAGATGTCACCTAGGTTTTAGTCATTAGAACATCAAGACAAATATTATCGCTTGTCATTCAGTCTCACATCAGTCCCATGGAGAATGACTGCAAACTATACTATCAACATGGGAGATGAAAATGGGAATGCAAAGGCAGGCCTCACCACCAGCATCAACATGTAGTCTGAACCTTGTACTCAAAACCTACATAGACTTGTCTGTACTTTGCTTTTTTGCAAGCTATAGTGGTAGGACACAAGTCTATATATGCACCTTGTAGTAGGCTTTCTAGTCCCCAGGTCCCAGCGGGGGTTCTTCTGCTTTCCCAGGCTCCTTCCCCCCCCAGTCAGCTGGCCGGTGGGGGGGAAGCCCGCCCCCAGACGACCATGTGCGCTTGCACCTCCGGAGGCTTCAGTCTCCGATTGAAAGGCTTCCTCTTATGATGGTGTGTCTGTGTTACTTTGAAGAAGTTGGCAGCAACTCGTCAGTAGAGAGGCCAACCCCTTGCTTCAGAGTCGCCAGACAGGGAGGGAGGGAGAGAAACGTCTGCTGAGCATTTTATTATTCCCTATGTGGAGATCGATTCTTATAGGGTATAATGGGGAATTGATCTGGAGATTTTGGGGGCTCTGGGGGAGCTGTTTTTTGAGGTAGAGGCACCAACTTTTCAGTATAGTATCTAGTACCTCTCCCCAAAGTACCCCCCAAGTTTCAAAATGATTGGACCAGGGGGTCCAATTCTATGAGTCCCAAAAGAAGATGCCCCATCCTTCATTATTTCCTATGGAAGGAAGACATTTAAAAAGGTGTGCTGTCCCTTTAAATGTGATGGCCAGAACTTCCTTGGAGTTCAATTATGCTTGTCACACCCTTGCTCCTGGCTCCGTCCCAATGTCTCCTGGCTCCACCCCCAAAGTCCCCAGATATTTCTTGAATTAGACTTGGCAACCCTATCTTGTAGGCACAATGTATATTCTATGCATGGAGGCTGAGGCGACGTCTGCCACCAGAATCCAACACTGACCTGCACACATTCCTCTGAATTTGCAGTCACCTGCAGAGGAGTAATATTTAATTCCCACATAATTAAAAAAAAAACTCTCTGGCAATTTAACATATCAATAAATTATGGATTTACTATTCCTCGACAAAGCCTCCAGCATTCACAAATGAAAACAGGGACAGTCTTGTATAGTTTTAACGAGGCTTTTCTCCCAGCAAGGTTGAGTCTCCCCTACTCCCATCTTCATTACACATTGCTGAAGGCTCATGTCTGCTTGGTATATGACAAATTCATTTTCTCTGCATGAGTCTGTATTGCGCTGACCTCTGAAGCAGGCATGTTAGTAAACTGACCATCAAGGGTTTCCTTTCTCCAAAACAAAGAATGCTAATGAGAAATACAATTTTACAATGGATCTGCTTGGATTTAGGACAGAATAGTTGCAATTCAAACTCATTCAGCAAACATTGTTTTGATAAGATGGGTAATGGATGGGATGGATGCTAACTAGCATTTTGTACACATGGAATCAAGAAGCTTCCTTCCCCCTCAAAGGTTTAACCTTAAAAGATCCTGGGAATTCAGGGTCCACAATACTCCAGAGGCAAATTGAGAAAATAGGAATGAAGTTCTTCCAGGCACGAAAGATGGAAAACAGAAATTGTGTTGCATCCAGGCTAAATTTTCCAATGGCAAAGCAAAATTTTCTAGTCTCCCCCTTCCCATGGCAGTCCACTGATCTCCACAAAACGCTGTTCCCTGGGGACAGGAAACCTTGAGGAATGAGATGAGAAGGGTCTTCTGTGGAAGGGTGCACTGGGGGAAGCCGACAATTTAGTTTGGATCCAGCTCACAGTCCTTGACAAATACGAATACTTGGAAGGATGCTTACAAAGCAAAACAATGACCAATTGACCTACAGTATGCCCATTTTCTACTTAGGTTGCATATTATGAGCGCTGCTAATTCTTTGGTGTATTTATTTATTTATTTTATTGTTTGGACTTTTAGACCACCCTTTGCTGCAACCAGGGCTCAGGGCAGCTTACATCAGAATAAAACACAATAACCTAAATCCAATTAAATTAATTTAACATTAAAACACAAAGCAATTCCAGATGGTGAATCATTGGAACTGAAATTTCAACTTTCCAAAGCCTCTAAGGGGCAGGGAAAGGGGGTGGGGCTGAGAACACCAGACTGCTTGCTGTCCCGTTGCTGTCCTCACCCAAAGGCCTGGCAGAACATCTCTGCCTTGCAAGCTCTGTGGAAAGATAATAAATCCTGCAGGGCACAGATGTTCTCTGGCAGAGAGTTCCGCCATGTGGGGGGCAGAGCTGAGAAGGCCCTGGCCCTGGTTGAGGACAGCCAGATCTCTCTCTTGAATGCCTAAAGGGCATACAAGAAGTTAGTTATCAACTAGTTAGGTCGGTTTGTTTATTCATTTTGTGATTCCGGTTATAACACCCATCAAGTAATGTTCGCAAGTCTCTTTCCTCCTCCCTTCCAGAAGCCACCAAAATAGAACTTCAGAAAGAATCATCAGATGATAGCTATATTAGTAGTTGTGTGAGCTATGCAACTGTGCCCTTTATATCAGGGGTGTCAAACATGCAACCTTTGGGCTGTATCTGGCCCCCACAGGACTTGTATGTGGCTGGCAAACAACTGCTTGTTGTCTGCTTCCTTTTCCCTCTCTCTTTTCTTCTGCGTTGCAGCTTGCTTTGCCAGGCTCTCTCGATTGCACATGAGCTACAGAGCAAGAGCGCTTGCTTTGCCAGGCTCTCTCAGTCACACAGCAGAGCTACTGAGCCAAGCTTCTCTGCCCTCCATTGTCTGAGACTCCCCCACCCCCAGTGAGGAAGAGAGAGGAAGGGAGGGAAAGAGCGAGAGCTTACTTTGCCCAGTTCCCCCGGTTGCACAGGAGAGATACAAAGGAAGCACCTTTAAGTCAAACAAAATTTATTCAAGGTATGAGCTTTTTGCTTTGCTACACAGAGAGAGTGTGTGTTGTGAGGCTGTTATGCCAGGGCTCTTCTGGATACAACTGGGTTCCCCTCCTCTTTTTCATTGTATTCATACCCTCATGATCCAGTCTTTCTCAATAGGAAAGCAATGTGAACTATGTAGATGAGGAATAAAAACAAGCCAGTGAGGTGGGTTAGAATAATGGAATTATAGAATCAAATAATTAGAAAAGACCTCCATGGTAATCTAGTCCAACCCCCTGCGCAATGCAGGAATTACACAAATACCTCTTCCGCACACATGCATCCCCAGTGACCCATGCTCCATGCCCAGGAGATGGCAAAAACCTCCAGTAAATCCTGCCAAACTGGCCTGGAGAAAAATTGCTAACTGATGCCAAAGTGTTGATCAGCATCAGGGCCTGAGCGTGGGAGTTGGTGAACTAGGCAACAGCCTGGGCTGCCAGCTCCCACAGGGGTGGGGCTGGTGCCCCCTCCCCGTCCCTACTCATGCCGTCCCTGAGACTTTCTCAGGTCTGAGGGGTCGGAGAAGCTCCCCCGATCCCTCAGAGCTGAGAAAGAACACAGCTTCCCCTGCCCAGCATACTCCGAACTGAGAGCACGCTGTGCAGGGGAAGGTGTCCAGTGTTCTTTCTGGGCTTTAAGGGATTGGAAGAGCTCCCCCGATCCCTCAAAGTCCAGGAAGAATGCGGATTCCCCAGCCCAAACTCTTTACAAAGCAGGACAGGATTTCTGGGCAGGGGGCACACCGTGTGCCATCCTGATGATGTCACTTCTGGTCACTGATGATGTCACTGCAGTGCACGCATGCTTTATATGGGGGGGGGGCAGTGCAGGGTTCTACCATGGGCAGCAGAAACCCTAGCGCCGGGCCTGATCAGCATTTCCCTGGGGATGTAAGAAGGAGCTACAAGAATAAAGCATTGATGCAATCCTTTCTGCCCTCCTTCTCATGAATCTGCCTAATTCACAGAATCAGCATTGATTCTGTTAAAAACCTCCAAAGAAGGGAAAAAAACCCACCTCCTAACGAAGCTTGTTCCACTGAGGAACAGTTCTAACTGTCAGGAAGCTCTTCCTAATGTTTAGACAGAAATTCTTCCAATTTAATTTCAACCTGTTGGTTCTGGTCCAACCTTGTAGGGCAGGGGTCCCCAACCCCCGGTCCATGGACCAGTACCGGTCCGTGGTCTGTTAGCAACCGGGCCATGAGTTGAAGAATTATTTCATTATATAGTACAATATAATAATAAGAAGAAAACATTGGATTTATATCCTGCCTTCCACTTCGAAATTCAGAGTCTCAGAATGGCTCACAATCTCCTTTACCTTCCTCCCCCGCAACAGACACCCTGTGAGGTAGGTGGGGCTGAGAGAACTCTCCCCAGAAGCTGCCCTTTCAAGGACAGCTCTGCGAGAGCTATGGCTAACCCAAGGCCATTCTAACAGCTGCAAGTGGAGGAGTGGGGAATCAAACCCTGCTTTCCCAGATAAGAGTCTGCACACTTAACCACCACACCAAACTAATAAGAATAATGTGCACAATTGTATCATCCCAAAAGCATCCTCCCCACCCCCATCCCCGGTCCGTGGAAAAATTGTCTTCCACAAAACCAGTTCCTGGTGCCAAAAAGGTTGGGGACCACTGTTATAGGGCAACAGAAAACAGTTCTGCACCATCCTCTATATGACAGCCCTTCAAGTACTTGAAGATGGTGATCATATCACCTCTCAGTCATCTCCTCTCCAGGCTAAACCTACCCAGCTCCTTCAACCTTTCATCATAGGACTTGGTCTCCAGAGTCCTCACCATCTTTGTTGCCCTCCTCTGGACACATTCCAGCTTATCCATATCCGTCTAAAATTGTGGTGCCCAAAACTCAAAACAATATTCTAGGTGAGGTCTAACCAGAGCAGAGTAAAGTGGTACCATCACATCACATAATCTGGACACTATACTTTTTATACAGCCCAAAATCACATTGCCTTTTTAGCCAACACATCACATTGCTAACTCATGCTCAGGGTATCGTCCACTAAGACCCACAGATCTTTTTTGCACAGACTAATGCCAAGACAAGTCTCCCCCATCCTATAATGATGCATTGGATTTTCCTACCTAAATGCAGATCTTTGCATTTATCTTTGTTAAGATTCATTTTATTGGTTTTAGCCCAGTTTTCCAGCCTGTCAAGATCATCCTGTATCCTGTCTCTGTCTTCTATTGCATTTGTGACCCCTCCCAATTTAGTATCAGTTGCAAATTTAATAAGCATTCTCTCCATTCCTTCATCCAAATAGTTTATGAAGATGTTGAACAAAACATATCCCAGCACAGATCCTTGAGGTACTACACTTGTCACTCCTCTCCAAGAGGATAAGGAACCATTCACAAGCACACTTTGGGTGTGATGTGTCAACCAGTTACAGATCCACCTCACACTAATAGTATCCAAACCACATTTTACCAACTTATCAACAAGAATAGAATGTGGAACCTTACCAAACGTCTTACTGAAATCAAAATAAACTATGGGTGTGTTCACACTACACTAAATGTGTTTTGCAACTGGATTCTTGCTAAAATCCAGTTGCAAAATACATTATTTAATGTAGTGTGAACAACATCCCCTACAGCAATCCCCTAATCCAGCAAGATAGTTTTTAAAAGAGAGAGAGAGATCAGAGATCAGTCTGACATGATTTCTTGAGAAACTTATGCTGGCTCTTAGCAATCACAGCCATACTTTCTAAATGTTCAAGGACTGATGATTTGTTCTAAAACTTTTCCAGGTATAGACATCAACCTGACAGTTCAGTAGTTACCTAGATCCTCCCCCCCCCCCCCCTCTTCAAGATGGGGACAACATTTGCCCTCCTCCAATCTTCCAGCCCTTACCTGTTCTCCAAGAATTCTTTTTTAAAAAATGGCCAGAGGCTCAGAAAGTGCATCTGCAATTTCTTTAGTACTCTTCAATGCAGTTTATCTGGCCCTGAGGACTTAGTTTAATTTAAATAAACCAGGTGGTTATCAGGGCTGGCTTGCCCACTAGACAAACTAGGCAATTGCCTAGGGCACCGGGAAGGGGGACACCGAATTGGGCTCTCCTCCCTCCCCGTACCCAAGGCAAATGCCTAGTTTACCCCACCATCAACCCCACTGCCTCCTTCCTCCCGTCCTTTCTGTGCCATGAGAAAGGGGCAGTGGAGCGCCCCTTTCCAGCCTCTTTAAAGCCCTCCCGGCGATCAGGTGAAACTGACTAGAAGCTGCAGGGGGCTGGGGAGTGGAGCTGTAGCATCCAGTCAGTTTAACTGGAAATTGACTAAAAGCATAGGGGCTGAGAGAACACAGCTGTGGTGTCTGATAAGTTTCAATGAAAACTGACTAGAAGCGTAGGGGACAAGGGAGAGTGGCGCTGTGGCATCTAATCAGTCTGAGTGGAAGCGCAGGCTGCTTCTAGTCAGTTTCACTGGAAACTGACCATAAGTGCACATGACAGTGCCAGTCTATCTGGAAAAACAAAGCAAACATTAACCAAACAACATACCAAGAAAAAAGCCAGTTCATTTTGTGTTTGGGTGCAGTGGGATCAGACAAACCAGTTCGGAATGAACCACAAATCAGCCATTTTTAGCATAAATCATGTTTATCCCTAGTCTGCACTGAACAATCTGTATGACTTCTTTGATTAGGCTGAACAGGCACCTTTACAGAGAGATTCCATGCCATCCTAAGCAGAATGATACTCTTTTAAGTCTATTGACTTAAATGGATTTAGAAGGGTGTACCGTGCTTAGGATGGCACTGGAAGAACACTAGTGAAGTACTCCACAATACGAGTGGACAACAAAAGATAGAAAATAGCAATTTGACAGGAAACTGCTGTAGTGCTGGTAAAGTAAATTAAAATGAGTACAAACATAATATTGTAGATCTTGTCTTCCTCACAACAGTCATATAATCAAAATGCTCAAAAACTCTCACCTTGGCACAATAAGGGTTGGAAATCAGCAAGGAAAAATATAACATTACTCAGACAATTTATTGATTTTAGGTACTACTCAAGCTGCCTTGATTCTGAGGAGATAATGTAGGAAAGAAATCAAATCAATCAATCAAGATACAAAGGACTCCTTTAAGCGGTGGAAAACTAGTCCAAGTGAAATTAATAAAAGGGAACACAGGCAATGGCAAATCAAATGCAAGACTGTGATCAGGCAGGCAAAAAAGGACTATGAGGAGCATATTGCAAAAAACATAAAGACCAAAAATAAAAATTTCTTCAAATATATTAGAAGCAGGAAACCAGCCAGGGAGGCAGTGGGGCCCTTGGATGACCAAGGGGTCAAAGGATTACTGAAGGAGGATTGGGAAATGGCTGAGAAGCTAAAAATTTTTGCCTCCATCTTCACTGTGGAAGATGAGAAGTGTTTGCCTGCTCTGGAACCACTTCTATTGAAAGGGGTGTTGAAAGACCTGAGTCAGATTGAGGTGACAAGAGAGGAGGTCCTACAACTGATGGACGAATTAAAAACTAATAAGTCACCAGGTCCGGATGGCATACATCCAAGAGTTCTGAAAACTCAAAGTTGAACTTGTGGATATTTTGACAAAAATATGTAATCTTTCATTGAAATCTGCCTCCGTTCCTGAGGACTGGAAGGTAGCAAATGTCACCCCCATCTTTAAAAAGGGTTCCAGAGGAGATCCGGGAAATTACAGGCCAATACCGGGAAAATTGGTAGAAAACATTATCAAGGACTGAATGAGTAGGCACATTGATGAACACGAGTTATTGAGGAAGACTCAGCATAGGTTCTGTAAGGGAAGATCTTGCCTCACTAACCTGTTACATTTCTTTGAGGGTGTGAACAAACATGTGGACAAAGGAGACCTGATAGATATTGTTTACCTTGACTTCCAGAAAGCTTTTGATAAAGTTCCTCATCAAAGGCTCCTTAGTAAGCTCAAGAGTCATGGAGTAAAAGGACAGGTCTTCTTGTGCATCAAAAACTGACTAATTAATAGGAAGCAGAGAATATAAATGGGCAGTCTTTGCAGTGGAGGACGGTATGCAGTGGAGTGCCGCAGGGCTCAGTACTGGGTCGCAAGCTCTTTAACTTGTTCATAAATGATTTGGAGTTGAGAGTAAGCAGTGAAGTGGCCAAGTTTGCGGATGACACTAAATTGTTCAGGGTGGTAAGAACCAGAGAGGATTGTGAGGAACTCCAAAGGGATCTGTTGAGGCTGGGTGAGTGGGCATCAACATGGCAGATGAGGTTCAATGTGGCCAAGTGCAAAGTAATGCACATTGGGGCCAAGAATCCCAGCTACAAATACAAGTTGATGGGGTGTGAACTGGCAGAGACTGACCAAGAGAGAGATCTTGGGGTCGTGGTAGATAACTCACTGAAAATGTCAAGCTAGTGTGTGATTGCAATAAAAAAGGCCAACGCCATGCTGGGTATTATTAGGAAGGGAATTGAAAACAAATCAGCCAGTATCATAATGCCCCTGTATAAATCGATGGTGTGGTCTCACTCGGAATATTGTGTGCAATTCTGGTCACCGCACCTCAAAAAGGATATTATAGCATTGGAAAAAGTGCAGAGAAGGGCAACTAGAATGATTACAGGTTTGGAACACTTTCCCTATGAAGAAAGGTTAAAACGCTTGGGGCTCTTTAGCGTGGAGAAACGTCGACTGCGGGGTGACATGATAGAGGTTTACAAGATTATGCATGGGATGGAGAAAGTAGAGAAAGAAGTACTTTCTCCCTTTCTCACAATACAAGGACTCATGGGCATTCAATGAAATTGCTGAGCAGTTGGGTTAGAAAGGATAAAAGGAGGTACTTCTTCACCCAAAGGGTGATTAACATGTGGAATTCACTGCCACAGGAGGTGGTGGCAGTCACAAGCATAGCCAGCTTCAAGAGGGGGTTAGATAAAAATATGGAGCAGAGGTCCGCTATTAGCCACAGTGTGTGTGGGTGTATATTTATAAATTTTTGGCCACTGTGTGATACAGAGTGTTGGACTGGATGGGGCATTGGCCTGATCCAACATGGCTTCTCTTATGTTCTTAATCGATCAATCAATATTACATTTCTTAGTAAAGGCAATGTATTTCAGTACTTCACTCTGAAATGCAAAAGTGCTTTATCACGTGGACAGTGCCCACTGTCATAAGAAAGGGTCTTTACTCTCCTAACATGTTCACTGTTTCCTTAGTATTCACACCCTGCTAGTGGTGGAGAAAAGCTGCAACACATTCTGCAAGCTCAGAAACAAAAGGGGGGGGGGGTGAATGAACAGACAATTAAGTGAAAATAGTTGTTTTTTCATAGTATAAGTTGCTAACAGTCAAGTGTACCGGGCATGCTGTTCATGAGCAAGATCCCAAGTTCAAGCTCTGGTATCTCCAGTGGAAGCGATCTCAAGTAGTAAGGCTGGAAACTGGAAGAGCTGAAGCAAATTAGAGTAGACATTTTTTAGTTCAATGGATCAATGGTCTTTGTCAGTACAAAGCAAGTCCATATGCTGTGTAAGTGATACACCGATGAGTGATCTAATTGGTGGAGAATTTGCTGCAGCAGAAGGTATATGTGGATCTTTCTTCCCCCAGAGAGGGCTGAGGGGTTGAAGGGTGGCTGTCACCTAGGGCAACTGGTTATATGGAGAGGGAAACAGGAATAAACACTTGACCAATTGAACCTAGGAAAAATGTTTGGGCCCATCTCCATCCCACCTACATTGGATGGTTGTGGCAAGTTACTCTTGAAAAGACAGACCCTTACCCCTCCCTTGCATCTAGTTGTGTCAGACACTGATGATCACACCGTTTATTGGACACCTACCTTTTTACACTCAGTTCCACAGGCAACTAGGTGAAAACTTATCTGATAAGTGCCAAACACTTGAGGGGAATGCCTTTATTGAAGAATTAAGACTACCTGCCCTGAGCTTTAAGCCATCATTATGACAAAGAACAATTTCATAGGGATCTTACTGATTCTGATTTCATGCTGAGACAAATCAGCAGCACTACTTCAACTACTAGATTTCAAGGTTCACAACCAAGTTTCTAGCATTCAGGATAATAACAGTACACAGTGCTCTATGCCATACAGAAGGCGTAGTACTTGACACTGTGGCAGATACAGCTGCCCTTTCACTTCCCAGTGCTGAACTAGTGAGAACAGGAGATGCCTTCACATGTAGCTTTCCCAACACACTTTCAGTCACCTACCTACCCTGTCATTATCTTACACAAACACACACATTACACATTTAGACTGATCTACTCAATCCCAGACACTCATCAGCAACAAACCAACAAGCACATTTACATCTACCCTCCCCTTTCTCCTCTCTATTTCTGAAATACATGGTGCTCTTGCCAAATCACACGGAAGTCATCACACATGTCATCCATGTTGAAAAAGATCTAATGTGCTCATATGCTCAAGAGTATATCAGAATTTGTAATTCTTCGCATGGTCATGCATACAACAATCACATTTGTGTGGAAGAATGGCACAGGCAACTGAACCAGAATATCACGCATCGCAGCTGTTGTACGGGGTGGCTAGATGCGATGTTATGCTGTCAAGGGTATGAGAAGGGAGATACAAGAAGACCTCATTTCCTGAAAGGATCTGTCCCTGCTCCCTCAGTGAGTTGGAAATGTTGGGACATGTCTTTAATCCACTGTCCTTTTTATAAGGAAATTAGAGCTAAAGCAATCCTTTCTTTTTTTGGATGGACTAGCGGTGCTGACAGATACGGCATGTTTGGAGAAACTATTGATAGATGAAATTCCAGCTATCAGTAAGGTAACAGAGAGGTTTTGTGATCAAATTGCGGAGCAAACAATAGCTTTGTTTATTATGCTTTACCTTAGAGTTTATGTTTTTAGATATATATAATATTTAATTATATATATATATATAATTAAAATTAAATATATATATATATATATATTTAATTATTGACATATGATGACGGGTGTATTATATACGTAAACTAATGATGTTATACTTTTATCTATTTATGTTTTTATTTTGTTGCATGACTGAATATGGTAATTGACCATAATAAATAAACTACTGCTACTACCGGGTAGCTTCGTGGACTTGTCCACCATTCCTATCTAGTTTCCCTGGGAGTTGAATTACTCCTTGCAGCAGCTCATCAGCCTGTCCACAAGGCCAGGTAGCAGAAAATCCCTGCCTGGCTGTTTACGGAGCCACTGGTCCCCAAGGAGTACCTTAGAGAAGAAGAGGGCAAAGGAAATTAGATAACACTGCTGCTTGGACTGTGAAATGAATCTTGTCTCTCCCACCCCCAAAATCCCTGTGTCAGATTCCCACTCATCAGCACTTTCCTGGCAATGAAGGTCAAGACACAACTGGCAACTATACTCTAAAGCCTCAAAATGAGCTGGGCCTAGGGCATATTGAGGAAGCATCTCTCTTCACAGGCAATGTTAATTTTGAGCACAACTCTCGTGCTCCACCTCTGCTCTCTCCTCTCAGCCCTGAACTACAGCTTTCTAATAACACAACAGGGCCTGTAAAACTGAACTCTTCCAACAGACCTTCGACACCTAAACCGGGAGAGAACTGCCACCTTGCACCGCTGAGGAGCTACGAACATTATAGGATGTTCTGCCTGCCCTGATTTCATGCTGAGACAAAGATCCCACCATATCAAAGTTGTACAGCAGCATAAAATGTTTTAATTTGTATTTTATTGGTTTTAAGTTGTATTATGGATGTTGAACTGTTAGCTGCCCTGAGTCCGCTTGTGGAGAGGGCGGGATAGAAATCTAAATAAACAAACAACCCCATAGATGAGCTTTGCTACTTTTGGTCTTTAGTTATAAAGTAAAGCTATATTTCATATCCCTCCTGGTGATTCAGCTCTAAGCACTACTAATGCATCTTCAGCCTAGCTTATAATACCATTTATTACTTCGAACACTTTCAATAAATATTCCAAATGCTCACACAAACACTCTGTACCACAACCCTGTAAGGTAGGTCAGGTTTATTACACCCATATTTTGGGGGGGGGAGGGTTGAGGCTGAGGCTGCAAGAGACATGACAAATCATGGTAGAGAAAAGATTTGAACGAAGGCCTTATTGATTCATAGTTCAACCTGTTCAACACATACCCTTGCTCTGCAATAGTCTCCTGCCCATAGGCTAGCAAAAGAAAATGAGAACGTCCTGCCTGTGGCACTTTTTCCCTCTGGCAGACATACCAGTGCATGCAGATGAGAGACTGAGATACCCAGAGCTTCTCACAATAAACAACCTGAGCCATTCCCTCTGGCAGCTCGCCCTTGTAATGCTTCCTCACAGCAGTGCATGGAGCACATGCATACAATCTGCACATGTGTACGATTAAAATGTCTCGCAGCACCACACCACAACAGCCCATGCTCCTGGCACTAAAAGCAAGAGGGGTAACGTCTAAATATCTCAGCTTCAGAGACAAACTTTACAGACTTCCTTCTGGGTTTCTGGAGGCTTTCCTATGTTTCCAAGAAAACACAATTATAATGAGGCCACACAGTGTCAGGTGCTGCACACGGAAGCCCACCTAGCAGAGCTCACAGGACAAAGTGGCTGAATTCAGACGGCCAATTTGGGGAAGTGAGAAAGTGGAGAAGTTTCCCCACTTGGGAAGTGGTAGCAAATTCTTCTGGCACGCTCCATCCAGCTTTCTGGGTGTGTGAATGCAGGACTGCACAAGTGAGGCGGATTGGCAGTGTGGACTCGCCAATCCGCTGTAGGCACTCACCAGTATTCTTTTTTTAAAAAAAATGCCCAGAGTGCATGAGCTCATGTAAGGGGGAAACAGAAACCCAAACTACACTGAGGAGATGGCACGCAACAACTCCGCGAATGCACCAAAGTGCCCCCCATGTGATATACAGGCACGTCGCACAGGAGCATCTGATTGGATTTCTCCATTCCAGGCACGTCGCACAGGAGCATCTGATTGGATTTGTCCATTCCAGTTCTGGGCAGCACAGTTTGCGACACTTCCGGTGCGCATGAAGCTGCCCGTCTGCACCCAGCCACTGAGGGGAAATAGTAAAGGGAGTGAAATCATCGTCCTGAGGAAGCCTGTGTTCAGAAAAGAGGTGCAGGAACCCTGTAGTAGGATTCAGGATGAACCGGAGCATGACCCTCCAATGACTATGGATTCTGGATCCCACCTTATTATATCTTCTCCGCTTCTCATTAATTCTTACTGGGGGGAAGATCCAATTAGTTTCCTTTCCTGGCTTCTAAATGATTTTTCATCCCTGTAATTAATGGGCAAGTCAGAGCGAAGCTGCATGGCAGGCAAATTGCTGGTTCAGGGGAGCGGGGGTAATTTTCTAGATATGATAATGAAGGTTGCTTTCTTGCTTTTAAATAATGAATTCATTAAGGGGGGGGCAAAAAAGGGAAACAACCAAAGCTTTGGATTCCTCTTTCTTTATTGCTTATTGAGGATAGTCTAATTAGTGAATGGTGCCATCATATCTGAAGGCATTGCATCCGCAACTGCCCCGTCATATTTAGGTCAGTGGAAAGATTCAAACTCTTTGGCTGCTAGCTGCAAGAGCAGCTCGCTCACAATTGCCAGCAGCAGTAGGTTGTTTTCCAGTTCTTTTTCACTAGATGTGAAACCCTGGCCTGTAGGGTTCATAATGGAACAAGCCAGTGTTTCTCTCTCTCTCACACACACACACACATGCATGTGCACACACACAGAGTTTTCAGATAAAGTATTCCTACATTTGGGACCAATGTCCTATAAACAGGGGTGTCAAATTACCAGGCTGCAGACCAGAACCCTCCCGCCCAGGGCTTTAAACAGGCCCACAGGGTGCTTTTCTCTCCCCTCCCCCCCCCTCCTGCCCTCATCCTCAGAGGCTGCAGTTCCCAGTTCCTTCTTCCTTGTCTTTGCAAGCTGAAGCAGGAAGCAATTCTGGGCTTGCAAATCTGCAAAGAAAATGTGTAATAGACTTTCCATTAAGGTCTCTGTGCCCAGATAAACTACTTTAGGCAAAGAGAACTTAATAAAAAATTTCCTTTCAGATTTTCTGTGCTGCAATGTAATTTAATGGAGTGGAGCTCAGTTTCACTTTCCAGTGTTTATAAGGTCACTTAGAAACTATGCCTTGCTGGAGTTTTGTGACCTTGCAGATAAAGGGTTGCTGCTTTGAGACAGCATGCCTCTGCTGAATGGACCTGAGAACTGGTGCCTAGCGAGTACACTAACCTGGGAAACCACAGTCAAAGAGCGATATTATACTGAAGAACCATTGCCAGTCTGACTAGAGCTTTGGGCAGGAGAAAAGCTTGCAATGCCCAGACATTTCATGTTTTCCTAAGCCCAGTGCATTTTATAATTTTGGTTCCTGTTTTCAGTTTCTGCTGCGTTCCGTGTGCTTCTTCTTAATGTTTTATTTTCAAAACTGTGTTGCCAAATCCCACTATTCCCCTACCTTTCCATTTGAAACAAAACATCACAAGAATTTTAAGCATGTTTGTATTTTAAGTAAAAAATAATATCTTTAATTTTGTTTTGCTGTACCCTTGCTAAAGTTTTTATCTCCACTACCTGGCATTACATTTTATGATACACATGGCATGGCCCCACAAAGTCTCTTTTATGTCAGATCCGTCCCTCGTAACAAATGAGCTTAAGTCAAGACTGCAGTCACTCACAGACATTCTTTTTATAAATGTTATTTAGAAGAAGATATTGGATTTATACCCCCCCTTCACTCTGAATCTCAGAGTGGCTTACAATCACCTTTACCTTTCTCCCCCACAGCAGACACCTTGTGAGGTAGCTGGGGCTGAGAGATCTCTCACATAAGTTGCCCTTTGAAGGACAGCTCTGTGAGAGCTATGGCTGACCCAAGGCCATTCCAGCAGCTGCAAGTGGAGGAGTGGGGAATCAAACCCGGTTCTCCCAGATAAGAGTCTGCACACTTAACCCCTACACCAAAATGGCTTTCTTTACACATGTTGTTAGCTAGAAGCCATATGCACTACTGTCTCCTACCTCTCAGGTCAATTTCAAGTGGGACAGAGTTGAAGCTGCTCATGATGCATATGGCACCTACACTGGTATACTAATTGCTTTACAAAATATCAGACAACAGATTCCTGACAAAGCAGCTTCCTTTATATGGATTTCAATGATATCCAACATAGGAGAGTTTCCTTTGTTGTTCCTTTGCAACAATGACTTTTGCCAGAGATGCACTTCTTGCTTGCTGCTTTTTGTTAGGATGAAAGGGACGTGATTGCTGGAGGCAGACATGGGTAGGGGATGGGTAGTGGGTTGATAGCTATAAATGACCCAACAGCCAATTGGTGTACATTCTGCATTACTGTAAACTTCATACAAGAGACAGTATGATTGTCTGTGGCTCTGTCACAAGCTCTGGCCCAAGCTTAGCTCAGAACTCCCCTCTTTCCCTCTATTTATCTAGGTAATAATGGGAGGCAATTTTTAGGAAGCTGGTCAGCATCTAAGGGCTGGAGTAAGCAAAACAAAAGTAAATTTAAATATTCTGAAACAGGAGAGCCTGTTTAGAACTCCAATACTTTGGTAGCAAAAAAAATTATAAGTTTTGAGGCATACTGGTACAATGTGATTGAGGAAGTGGCTGTGGCTCTGTGGTAGGCCACTTTTTGTGTGTACAGAAAATCCTAGGTTCAATGCCCAGCATATCTAGTTAAGAATACCAGGTAGAAGGTATCATAAAAAACCTCTACCTCAAATCCTGAAGAGCCACTTCAAGTCAGAGCAGACAATACTGACTCTGATAGACCAATGGTCCAGTAGCGCAAGGCAGTTTCATGCATGTTCATGTGGGCCCAGTTAGGCAGGAGACTATGAATCTACACAACTAGTAAGATTTCCAAAGCAAGGGGAAGCATCATAGTACACAAAATGATACACTAAAGCAGAGAAATAACGAGGTCCGCAAAGACTTACTGGTTTGAAGCGAGGTTTACTATTATGGTACCATAAGCCGAACCCAATGGGGCATGGGCCCCCAAAATGACTGAGTTACAATCATTCTGCATAAAGACAGTTTTATTCACACTGAAAACAAGCAGGCAGGCACCCAGGCTTATCTGATTTCAAAAGGTCCTGCCTTCACAGAACTCCTTCTAGCAACTTTCCATGACAAAGTTTCCTTACTTATCTATATACTGCAAGTCGCCTGTAGGAGGCTGTTGCCTTATCTAATCTTACAGCTGGAGCTCACACCCGCTGTGCGGTAAAGTTAGTTTCTAACGGCAGTTTTACAACAGACCCCTTTGTTTGAAGACAAAGCATATTTTTATTCAATATGACAAATATTATTATTATTGGGGGTATTAATTAATTATTCAGGGGCTTTCCTTCATTCCCCCCTTTCAGTCTTCTGAAAACTTATTTAGACTGAAGGAGACTGACCATCATCATCATTAAACAAATTAATTCTGTATGACCACTCAGGAAAGGCAGCTAGGTGACAATTTGGTTTCGACATTCCCAAGAAAAACTGAAATGACACTACAATGGGGCAACGGAATAGTATATTGACAGAGATGGGGTAAATATGGGTCACGGGAGGAGGAGAGACAGTGATGGGATTATCCATTCACACTGGCACATCCCAGTATTTTTCCATCTAGAGAAGATGTGTGTGTGGGGGGGGAGGTCACTCAGAGGCATGCCTTGGCTATGCAGCCCAGCCTTCCAATATGGAGTTTTCCTGGTCTCCATCATGGGGCCTTTCTGGGCACACAGGCTAGCTTGAGAGGGGGCCCCCCATGTCTTTTAAGGCTACCCTCTTTATTCGGCAGCACTCTGGTATCAATTTCCCCCCCACCTTTGGCACTGCCGAATCCTTAGAAGGTGTGTGCCACATTTCATGATGCGCTGCTGATCAGACTTCAAACAACCAGGCTTGAGACACAGTTGGGACAAAGGGGAAGGGCTTAGGAATGTCAACTACCAAAAAATAGGCTATACTTGCGTTAAAAAAAAAACCAATTAGGAAAAAGGGGACTATGTGTCTTGGTACTGAAGACTAGCTATCACTGAAATTTGGGACGATCTTGAGGAGGTGGTAAAGGAAAGAGGAGGCTAGAGATACATTTCACTTGAACAGGGAAATCCATTCATGGTATATGCATTAAATAATTACATATGTCCAGTCTAAATTTGTGAACATAGATCTTGGAAGGATCCTAGGGAACTTATTTCTTTATCAATAAAACATTACTAGCTATGATGCAAGAATACAAGAACTCATCTCAATTTCTAAAACACATAAGGGACATATGCAAGTGACATGCTATAAACTTGTTCATAAATGATTTAGAGTTGGGAGTGAGCAGTGAAGTGGCCAAGTTTGCGGATGACACTAAATTGTTCAGGGTGGTGAGAACCAGAGAGCATTGTGAGGAACTCCAAAGGGATCTATTGAGGCTGGGTGAGTGGGCGTCAACGTGGCAGATGCGGTTCAATGTGGCCAAGTGCAAAGTAATGCACATTGGAGCCAAGAATCCCAGCTACAAGTACAAGTTGATGGGGTGTGAACTGGCAGAGACTGACCAAGAGAGAGATCTTGGGGTCGTGGTAGATAACTCACTGAAAATGTCAAGACAGTGTGCGTTTGCAATAAAAAAGGCCAACGCCATGCTGGGAATTATTAGGAAGGGAATTGAAAACAAATCAGCCAGTATCATAATGCCCCTGTATAAATCGATGGTGCGGTCTCATTTGGAGTACTGTGTGCAGTTCTGGTCGCCGCACCTCAAAAAGGATATTATAGCATTGGAGAAAGTCCAGAGAAGGGCAACTAGAATGATTAAAGGGCTGGAGCACTTTCCCTATGAAGAAAGGTTGAAACGCTTGGGACTCTTTAGCTTGGAGAAACGTCGACTGCGGGGTGACATGATAGAGGTTTACAAGATAATGCATGGGATGGAGAAAGTAGAGAAAAAAGTACTTTTCTCCCTTTCTCACAATACAAGAACTCGTGGGCATTCGATGAAATTGCTGAGCAGACAGGTTAAAACAGAAGTACTTCTTCACCCAAAGGGTGATCAACATGTGGAATTCACTGCCACAGGAGGTGGTGGCGGCCACAAGTATAGCCACCTTCAAGAAGGGTTTAGATAAAAATATGGAGCACAGGTCCATCAGTGGCTATTAGCCACAGTGTATGTGTGTATATAAAATTTTTTGCCACTGTGTGACACAGAGTGTTGGACTTGATGGGCCATTGGCCTGATCCAACATGGCTTCTCTTATGTTCTTAAACTGGATCAACTCATGTGCCTTTATGGCAAACACCTTGTTGTAGCCTAGGTGATTAAGATACACACATGCAGACATACTTGGAAACATTGCCAGTTGTGGGCAGTCCACATTATTTACAATAGAAAAACCATTTCCTGACTAATTCCTTGTTCCCCTCCTCCCTTCGTCTAACAAAAGGTCTTCTTTCTTGAGCTCATGGAAGGTTTGCGTGCTCTATGCATGACAATCTTTTCACAGGGAAATCTGTTTTTGTTGCAGCCAAAAGGAATTCTTTTTCTGGAAACACAACTTGGAAGTGGCAGTGGGGCTGCTGTTGTGATCAGCTGGGGCAACTAGCCTCTTGCTAGGCAGAGGAATTTCCCTGGAAATGAGTTTTCTCCACAACTCAGTTTGGATGGGGTTATGGGGGAGGCCTTCCTTCCAACATCAGTGAGGCATGACCACGCAAATTTCAGGACCTCTGGGTAGATATGGAAGAGCCTGGAAAACATACTTGGAGAAACAAACAAAACAACAACAACAGTAGGTGTTTTTCCCCTTTAAAGCTTTCGTTGGCTGTCCACAGATTGTCATAACTTGAGTCCAACCCTGTTGAGCTAGGGTTGCACACATTAGCTAAATTACCACACTTGCTTTGGACTGGAGACTGCCTCCTCCTCACATGGGAGTTTCAGTTTGACAAGGTCTCAACCCTTCCAATGTTAAAGGGCAGATTTCATACACCATACATTATGCAGAACACAAATCCACAATATAAACCTATGCATCACTTCTCATGATTCAGGCTAATGCACATCCATATAGAAAGCATGCACCTAGAGGTTCATGAGAGGCTTTTTACTTTGTTGCGATAGATATGAATCTTTAAAAAGAAAACATGGAATTATGCACAAGATTGGAGCTCCAAGAAGAGATTACCAGAGTTGGGGTTACCCCTGGATTATGAAAATGGTCACAAAAAGGGAAGAAAAACTTTTGCTATAGCTTTGGGATATATGACATTGTCAAAAATAAGAAAAACGTCAAAAACAAACACACAAAACAAACTGAGGCCTCTAGAACAATGCCAGCTTTAACATACATGTATGCGAGGGATCAGACCCAAAATGATTAGAGAACTGGATCAGAGAATTTAAACCATTGGAAATCAGTGGGGTGTTCAAGTCCCACTGAACCCCATTTTCCTTTATGCCAGCTCATCCAAAATTTGTTCTGTGGGTCTCACATAGGTGTGAGAGTGGGTTTCAACAAACTTTAACAACAAAATCCTAAAAGCAAATAATAGCTAATCCTTAAACAAACAATTCTTAGCAGACATGCCAGCAATTCTTAAAACTACTATATAATGATGAGTATGCACTAAACTTGAAATGCAGGTCCGGGTTTCCTTTATATATAACAAAACAATCCTGGAAAGCAAATTCTGGTTAATACACCTTGACAAAGAAGGTTGAAATAACGGAGAGGCAGAAACTTAAAACAAGCAAATGGAAATGTGTTATCCAGTAGCAAGTATGGCCAGGACTGGAGACTGGATTGAAACACAAAATCAAGCAAAACTGGAGTCCTACCATGGTAAGAACATGAAACTTAGAAAGGATTTTCTAAACAAAACACTCAGAAAAAGTCACTATAGATGGAGGCATAAAATAAGATTGATAAGCATATAGATGCCTCTTTCCACAGGTAAGAGGTTCATCGAATAGTTAAATAGGAAGATTGATATGCACAGTTCATAGATGGAACATAACTATAAATGACATTAAGAGAGCAAATGGAGATATACATTTGAGGAATGCAGAACATTATTAAAGTCCAGATTTCTAATGAAGACCAAGAGTTTTCAGGAATTCTGCCTGGTGAATTACCAACAAATCTAGAAAAGGTATTTCTATGGGAAACACGACACTGAGAATAACTGGATCACTGGTAAAACAAAGTATTAGTTTCTCAAGACTTAAGAGAGAAGATGCACAGTGAGAGGGTAGTTTTACCCAAGGAAGGCTACAGATGTTCTTCTATAACACATGCTATAACTTCAAATGAAAAGAGATCTTGAACTTGAAGGAACCAAAATTTGTGAGGTAAAATTTTAAAACACTGTTCTTTTCAGAAAATAAAAATTCAGGATCAACAACAAAAGGAATTTTCAGATTTAAATGAATGAAAAATCGGGAAGCAGTTCAAAGTAAGATAGAAAACTGTGTTAGATGTAACACTTGAAGACCACATGCTCCTGGTATGAGATGTACTTAACAAAAATCACAAGAGAAATAAAATTTCCAGAAGGTTTGATACTGTATTGCTTCAGCAGAATAGATGTTCCATGTAAACCCAGAATTACAAATATAAACTTTTAACCCATTGTCTCAGATTTAAAAAACTTAACGAAAGATCTTCTATTAGGTGCACCATTTCTTTAAAACAACGGAGATCACAAGCTGAATATCTTATTTATTTATTTATTTTATGATTTATATCCCACCCTTCCCAACAAGTGGCTCAGGGCGGCTTACAACACAAAATTTCACATAAATAGAATTTAAGCATAAAAACAGTTAAAATAATTAATGCATTTAAAATTTTAAGACATTTAAACCATTTAAAACATTAGGGACAGCAGACATCTAGTATAACTACACTTGGTTTCTTGTACCAAGAGAGCCAGTTTGGTGTAGTGGTTAAGTGTGCGGACTCTTATCTGGGAGAACCGGGTTTGATTCCCCACTCCTCCACTTGCACCTGCTAGAATGGCCTTGGGTCAGCCATAGCTCTGGCAGAGGTTGTCCTTGAAAGGGCAGCTGCTGTGAGAGCTCTCTCCAGCCCCACCCATCTCACAGGGTGTCTGTTGTGGGGGAGGAAGGTAAAGGAGATTGTGAGCCGCTCTGAGACTCTTCGGAGTGGAGGGCGGGAAATAAATCCAATATATTCTTCTTCTTCTACCAGCTAGTCATAGGCCAGCCGGAAGAGGGTTGTCTTACAGGCCCTGCGGAACTGGGCAAGGTCCCGCAGGGCCCTCACCTCTTCTGGCAGCTGGTTCCACCAGGAAGGGGCCGTAACAGAAAAGGCCCGGTCCCTGGTAGATTTTAAGCGGGCATCTTAAAAGTGTTCCCCTTAAAATTAAAGCTACAAAATCTAAGTACAGGGGAAACTGATAACAGCCACTATAAAAATATTTTCAGACTCAAAAGGTAAAGCAAATAAATAAATAAATAATCAGAGGAAAAGCTTCTAATCTAGGAGAACTCTTAGCCTCAGGGCAGTTTACAGGCAGGGCCTTTTCTCTAGCGCAGAAGGATTACCTGTAAGTAGAACTTTGGGATGCCAGCTTCAGGCTGGAGATTTCTGAATATTTGGATAAAATTTGAAGATTACAAGGCGTGCAGTCCATTTTCTTGGACACTTTCTCTCCCAGAGGCACTGGCCTTAATGTTCTGGGCATTACATTATATTTTTGGGAGTGATCTCCAGGTTCCACCTGGAGACTGGCACCCTTACAAAACAAAGTAGGGTTGCCAAGTCCAATTCAAGAAATATCTGGGGACTTTGGGGGTGGAGCCAGGAGACATTGGGGTGGAGCCAAGATCAAGGCTGTGACAAGCATAATTAAACTCCAAAGGGAGTTCTGGCCATCACATTTAAAGGGACACCTCTTCAATGCCTTCCTTCCGTAGGAAATAATGAAGGATAGGGGCACCTTCTTTTGGGGCTCATAGAATTGGACCCCCTGGTCCAATCTTTTTTAAACTTAGGGGGTATTTTAGGGAGAGGCACTAGATGCTATACTGAAAATTTGGTGCCTCTACCCCAAAAAGCAGCCCCCCCCCCAGAGCCCCAGATACCCGCAGATCTTTTCTGGTTCTGTTAAAGATTTCAGATTGAGTAAGGAGGAGAGAATTAGCATTCCTTCCCAAATGAGGGAAGAGCAGGAGGACTGCAAATTTGCAATCTTTAACTTCTCTAGGCCAGGCTCCAATTTGGGCTGATCTTAGGCACTCTCTGTACATGCTCAGAGGCCTTTCCTTGAGCCTGAAATTTATAGAACTGAAGCAGTAAATATTTAACAAAACTAGTTAAATCTCTTTCTCAATCATGACAATAAATTATATTTGTTTAGTTTGCATTCCGGCTGCATTTGAAAAGGGCTGAACCTAAATTCTTTTGGGCTAACTGCAATGCAGTAGCCATGCACCAACTGAATTTTAGTGCTGAGATAGCTGAATAGCCTTAGTTGGCTACACCATGAGGGTCTGGGAGGCATAAAAACAACATCATGAGTGCATTTCTTTGCCTAGCCTAACGGAGACTAGAGACTATTCTGCTGAACAGCCTCCTGACGTGATTCCATTCGGGGAAACCCTTGGATTCCATCTGGACATTTGGACTCTGTATGATAATATCTAGCTCTCTGAATTTATACCCAGTTAGCTAGTTATTTTGAACAACGTTGTTATTTTGTATGGCTCACTAAAACCAATGCTTTCATGCCTATTTTGTAAAATAAACTTTCTTTAAATTTATTTTTGTGGTTATTTGCTTTCAGGGCCACCACAATCCGAGCCAAACTTACCCATTAGCCTTTGGAAGCGCCTACTATCAATTTGTGAAAACTGACTTGGGGAACCCCTTGCTGCAGTGGTGTGGCTTGGTTTTCTCTAGAGTATTCCTAATAGGCAGAGGCTTGACTGGGGCCTCTGTGCTAAAGGATTTATCCAGTCTGGTGGCAACCTACCTTCCTGGTGTTTCGGGGGGAAATACCAGACTTTGGACCTGTGTTGGACTATCAGTTGGCAAGTCTGTTGACCCACCTTGGCCAGACAGGTGGCAGACTTCGTCAGACTAACAGAGACCTGATGTTTTGGGCAAGGCCACATTCTCTGCAATTAGTTTTATTTCCTGAATGGGGTTGCCATATTCAGAAAGGACAGATTACTAAAGATCTAGAATGGAAGTCTAAAGAAAGATGAGATCCCAAGGGTACCAGGCTCTGAGCTCTCACTCACACCAAACTTCCATTACCCTGCAGAGAAAACTGAGTCTGCAGCTTGGAACTATGTGCTGTGATTCCAGGAGATCTCGAGGCCTCACTCTTG
The DNA here is from genome assembly GCF_032191835.1 of Heteronotia binoei. Taxonomy (NCBI): domain Eukaryota; kingdom Metazoa; phylum Chordata; class Lepidosauria; order Squamata; family Gekkonidae; genus Heteronotia; species Heteronotia binoei. The sequence goes on along the minus strand of NC_083227.1, from coordinate 169,185,290 downwards.
AAAACTGGCCTCATTAATTTTAGTCCAAATCTTTGCTTTTCTGTTTCTTTATTTTGTTAAGGGGAGAGAGGTCTTTGTTACCTTACCAAGCCAGGTTTCTCTATTCTAAGAGACATTCAAATTTAAAAGTTAGATTTTTCTTGGGGGGGGGGGAGGTTTAGGGACAAAGGAGCCTTGCCTGCCCATGTGGAACTACCATTCTCTGACATTCCCCAGAATTCTGGCTTTTAAGTTCCCCATGGCACCAGATGCTTAGTCAAGACACTTCTAGGGAAAACAAAAAAAAGGAGCTGCCAGTAAGGGGTCTGGCAGCCAGGGATTCCCGGGGGTTTTCATTCCCTCTCTCTCGTGACCCAGTGAGGTCGCCCTACTGGGAACTGCACAAGAGAAAATCCCTCTCGCTTAGAGGCTTCGTCTCTCATTCACACACACCACAGAAATCCTTCCAGATCCTAGCTTCTGTGCTTCAGCTCCAAAGCGGAGCCTAATAGACAGAGCTTAATGGGTGATCAGACCCTTCTTCTCTCCTAAGGAGAGGTAATGAGAATTCCCAGACAGTTCATACTCACAATCCTGAAGATCTTCTGATTCCCTGGACACATTGGTTCAACCAGGCGCGGGATCTTGGTTGGCAAACTGGACACCCTCTCCCACCGGGGCGGGGAGAGTCGGACTCGATCAAAAATGTGACTGTGGCACCTAGTCTGGTCTTCCCGCCACGAGGGTGGAAGGCAGACGGCTATACAACCAGCCAAGAGGAAGGAAATATCCTAACCCATTATTCCCATTGGTCAATGCACCAAAATGAAGCAGAGAAATAACGAGGTCCGCAAAGACTTACTGGTTTGAAGCGAGGTTTACTTTTATGGTACCATAAGCCGAACCCAGTCAGGCATGGGCCCCCAAAATGACTGAGTTACAATCATTCTCCATACAGACAGTTTTATTTACACTGAAAACAAGCAGGCAGGCACCTAGGCTTATCTGATTTCAAAAGGTCCTGCCTTCACAGAACTCCTTCTAGCAAATTTCCATGATGAAGTTTCCTTACTTATCTATACACTGCAAGTTGCCTGTAGGAGACTGTTCCCTTATCTAATGTTACAGCTGGAGCTCACACCCACTGGGCGGTAAAGTCAGTTTCTAATGGCAGTTTTACAGCAGGCCCCTTTGTTTGAAGACAAAGCATATTTTTACTCAATATGACAAATATTATTATTGGGGATATTAATTATTCAGGGGCTCTCCTTCAACACCAGCACCCAAGCTTTAAACCACTGGCTGAAATGCAGATATTCCAAATTAAGCTGTTTGAAAATTGTAACTTGCAGTGTATAAGAGCACACAAACAGCAGGCTTTACACCTTCTGACCACTAATGGGATAAGATGACCAATGTAGTGGTATCCACTCCAACTCCAACCCTTGATTATTTTCCAGGGTCCTCTGTTCCTTATGCCCTGCAACTACCACAGTCTACAAAGCAGTAGTTCTACGGTTGATTTCAAAAGCAAAAGCCGTATCTTGTAATATCTTTTATTGTGACCAACCAAAACAGCACAAAACATCATGCAAGTTTTTGCCTTCTGGGGAACTGAGAAAGAATACACCGTTTTTCGTTATTTTGGATAATCTTAGAAGTAGGTATTACATGGTTTGGGGGGTTTGGATTCTTACTTGGAACCAGGGGTAGCCAAACAGCAGCTCAGGAGCCACATGTGGCTCTTTCACACATATGTGGCTTTTGAAATCCCTACCAGCCAACTTGGAGAAGGCATGTCTATCTTTAAATCACTTCTCTAAACCAAGCCAGCTGGTGGCTTGGAGAATGCATTTAAAGTTAAAGTTGCTTTCTTTCCATCTCTCCCTCTCTCCCCATATATCTGCCTGTCTTCCTGTCTGCCTGCCTGCTCTCAAACATCTGACATTCCTGTCTTGTGGCTCTCAAAACATCTGATGTTTATTCTATGCGGCTCTTATGTTAGGCAAGTTTGGCCACCCCTGCTTTTAAGAGAAGCCCTGTTGGAACAGGTCAACGGTCCATCCAGTCCAACACTGTGCGTCACACAGTGGCCAAAAAACCCCAGGCGCCATCAGGAGGTCCATCAGTGGGGACATACAACCTATGGCTGCTTTAAATTCAGTAGGCTGCCAAAAAAGAATGCTTATCATGTGAGGGAGGCAAAAAGCATGGATGGCAGCATGTGGTGTCAAATCATCACCCTGCCAAGAAAGAGGAAAATGTGCAACTCCTCCCCCCTTTCATTTTCAAGAAATTATCTCAGATTGCAATCTACAGCCCTGTTAAATATTTTTCTTCATCCAGGTTAGCTCTTAGAATGTTCGGGGGGGGGGGGGGGGTTGAAGTATTATTTCACTGATGAGTGCATGGCAAGAGATGACACTGGTTCTCTTTGTTCTTCAGCAGTGAGTGATATTAAAGTCAGGAAGCAGGTGACAGTACTAAGAGTGACAGGGTCCCATTTAAAGTGAGACGGGCATTGTGCCAGCCTCTGCCCAGAACTGCTACCACACACATCCAGGCATCCTTGTGCTCCAATGTCCAAACCACACTGGAAAAGAGTTGCATACAAACAGCACCTACAGATTTTAGGCCTTCATGCCAGGTACAGCCAAAGGAGCCAAACTGCTGCCTGACATGCCAAATGACATTCTTCAGCTAATGCAGTGGATTGGGTATGCCTCCTGCGCTTCAGAAAACACCACTGCCAACCCCACTTACGGTAGCAAGGGTGAGATTTGATTTATATTCAGGGCTCTTTTTGTAGGAAAAGCCCAGCAGGAACTCATTTGCATATTAGGCCACACTCCCTGATATCACTGGAAGCAGGGCTACGTTTTTATTTATTTATTTTTTTAAGGAAGGAAGGTAGGTCTTACTATCACCACAAAGAAATGCTGTTGTATGGCCCTGGGTGCTGAGAGGCTGGCAGAGCCAGCCAGAACAGCGTTCCAGAGTATTCCAGCTCAAAAAAACCCCCCTGTTTATATTCCATGTTTTGGCTCACTTTCTTGAGTTACCTACACTTCATACTTTTGCATGACAGTCAGACTGTAGCATGACTTTTTCACTGAAAGTCACTGGAACAACTCTCAACTTCATTTTCTTGAATGCCTTTAAATGATTAATGCACTCTACATATTGAGATATACACATGATTTCATGCATTATCTGCACTCACACTAAGGTCCTTTTCACACTTACCAGTGGAAACCGGAAGGGAGGCGGTATTGTGTTGGCCTGGAGTAATCCGGGACAGGGATGGGAGTTTTCAGACACGTTTTTTTTCCTGGTAGGGTTCTGTGATTGAAGCGAGCCATTTCACACTATTCCGCTTTTACCTCGCTTCCACGAGCGCTGACCGTTTTGCCTGCCAGCACACAATCTCTGGCTTTTTTTTTTTTTTGAACGTTGGGCTAAGATCGCTATAGTGTCATAACGCTATAGCGATGTTTCAAAACAGCACCAGCATAGGATTGGATACACAGTTCAAGTGAAAAGAGAGTTTACAATGCCTGGCAATCTGAACATGGTCTGTGGCTCCCCCCCTAATATTTATACCTGCTGCAGCTTGGCACCAGTCACCTACTCTAGAGAAACCTGCTGCCCTATGGGCAACCCCTCTCCAGGTGGCAACAGCCTCCCCCCAAATAAATGTGCCTCACCTACAAACCAATCCCATTCCCATGACTCCTGTGTGGGCATGGAAGTGATAGCAACAGGTGACAGCCTGGTGCCCTGATCTGCCACTTGAACTGTGTATCCAATGGAGCACTTGTTACAAAGTGTCAGTTGCAGCGATCTCAGGCATCTCAATGGAGCCCAGGCATCCCTATGGTGGTGCTGTTTTGAAACATCGCTATAGAACTATAGTGCTATAGCGATCTTAGCCCGATGTTTTCAAAAAAAAAAAAAAACTGGAGATGATGTGCCGGCAGGCAGAAAAGGGCGCGAAAACGGCACTCCCGGAATCACTACGGGACATTTCACACAGCGTCCCATAGCGATTTCAACCCAGAAGGAGGGGTTGAAAACGGAAAGAAGATGCTCTTTGTTAATAACGACTCAGGCATGCCTCACTACCGGGACAGCTGTGGGACTGTGTAAAAAGGTGAGAGTATTCCGGTAGCAGCCAGTTACTGAATCGGGTCTGTCTGAAATGCCAGCAGAAACCTGTTACTGTTCAGTAACTGACCAGCTGCCATACCGGAATACTTAGGCTGTGTGAAAAAGCTCTCTGAGTATGAGGGAGCACAACAAATTTCACCTCACTTAGGGTCATAAGCCAGCCATGCCCGGAGAGGCTTAGCAATGTCACTCGGAAGAGCTAATACCAAGGGCTCCCACACCCGGAAGAGAGTTACCAAGCCTTGTGATAAGCAGTTAAACCACAGGGAGCCTAATGCACAGGAGAGGTTACCCCAAGAGCATACTCGGGCTGCTGTAGAAAGCTCTAATTTCTCATTGCCAGCCACAGAGCTAACCTTGATGAGAAAGCCCTTGGTGCTGGTATGCAGTGACCCCTTCCCTGAACACCTCTGGAAAATGGATGCAGTGTTATCTCCACTGGAGACAGCAATAACCTAGTTCATGATATAGAAGTTTCACAGAATCCCAGCTGCAATCTGGTTGCTTCTTCTCCTCCCTTCTAGCCCTGGCAATGCTGGACATGGGGTGCAGCAGCTCTGTGCTAGCCTGTGCATTTCTCTAGAGCATTTTTATGCTGCAGCTGCCCACACATAAGATAATAAAAACAAACGATTTAAAAAAAATGAATTAAAATCCAGCATTTAAAAGCCCAGCATAAGAAAAAAGATTATAAAAATGGATCACAGATAACATTTTCCAGGCTAAAATAGTGTTTTAAAATATCCCCTTAATTAAGAGTCTGGGTGAACAAAACATTTTGGCCTGGCACTTAAAAGAAAACAACACAGGTGCCAGGTGAGCCTCAAAGGAAGGGCATACCACAAGTGAGGTGCCAGTAATGAAAAGGTCCTGTCCCAGGTTGCTACCTGCCTTGCCTCTGATGGAGGGGGCATGGAGAGCAGAACTTGTGAGGCAAATCTTAACTGATGGGCTGGGCAACATGGGAGTAGGCACTCCTTCAAGTACCCTGGCCCCACACCATTGAGGGCTTTAAAGGTAATAGCCAGCACTTTGAATTTTGCCCCAAAACAAATGGGCAGCTAGTGCAGCTCTTTCATCCCTGAGATGATATGATCCCTGTATTCTGCCCAGGACAACATGCTTACAAAAGTGCCACTGCGGCTGAAACCAGACGGTCAGTTTGGGGCAGCTTGTAGCCACCCCAAAGAAAGCCAGCCAGAAGAAGAGCGCCCCGGAGCTTCCAGACAGCACTGGAAGAAGGGGCGGGCCTTAGGCAGCCGGGGAGCAACTGGAACGCTCACGTGTCCTGCTTGCAGCTCCCCGGGTGCTCGTAAGGCACCCTCCGGCCTTCCAGACGGCCGGGCACCGCCTCAGAGCCACCCCAGCAAAAAGGGACCACTTTCCAAGTGGTGCCTTTTTGAGGTGGTTGGAACGTCCTCGAGGATGGGGTAAGTGCGGGACGGGGCGGGTGGCAGATGTTGCCGTCTGGATGGGTTTTTTGGGTCAACTTCAGAGGTGTCTCTGAGTCAATCCAAAGTGCCAGTCTGTAATCAGCCTGATTGTCTTATTTGAGGATAACTGAAGATGCTAAACAAAATGGCAAGCCCTATTGCCAATCATTCCCTTCTCCAGTAAGCACAAGGAAGGGTCTATCCCGATCAGGACATGACCCTCTGAAGAAAACAATCCACAAGCTCTGGACTTGCAGAAGCTTGAAGCAATGCCTCGGGGGGGGGGGGGGGGGGGAGACGACGACTTCCTATGCACATTTTGTTGCTTATGAAATAATCACAAGAATAGCTACCGAAGCTTGTGATTTCTTTACAGCAAAACAGCAGTTACACATTTGTTTGTCAAGCCAGTTTGTATTCAAGTGTATTGTTCCAGTACCTATGGAACTGTCTATGGTCACTTATGTCTGAAATATGCATGCACAGAACCTGGTGTATACGTCCAACAACATTGTGTCATGACCTTAGGGTTGCCAAGTCCAATTCAAGAAATATTTGGGGACTTTGGGGGTGGAGCCAGGAGACTTTGGGGGTGGGGCCAGGAGACACTGGGGGCGGAGCCAGAAGCAAGGGTGTGACAAGCATAATTGAACTCCAAGGGAGTTCTGGCCATCACATTTAAAGGGACAGCACACCTTTTAGAATGCCTTCCTTCCATAGAAAATAATGAAGGATAGGGGCACCTTCTTTTGGGGTTCATAGAATTGGACCCCCTGGTCCAATCTTTTTGAAACTTGGGAGGTATTTTGGGGAGAGGCACTAGATGCTATACTGAAAATTTGGCACCTCTACCTCAAAAGACAGCCCCCCCCAGAGCCCCTGACACCCACGGATCAATTCCCCATCATTCCCTATGGGAATCGTTCCTGGAGGTGCATAATAGCTATGGGGGTGGAGCTTCCCCCGCCGGCCAGCTGGCTGGGGGAGGCGGGAAGCCTGTAAAACCAGGGGATCCCCCGCTGGGACCTGGGGATTGGGAAGCGTACATGACCTTCAGTGTATGGTATGAACAAATCACAGTCAGACCTACCCAGCAACTAAAATTAAAGCAATCAAAATGATACTGCAAATGGCAGCTACTGTCATCAAGCAAGTTCTCAGTTATAGACAGGAACTGGGGAGAGCTGACTGAAAAATCCTGGAAGTCAAGGCAACTATGGGAGAAGGCCAGTAGTGGGGAGAGGGGGACATTAAAGCATAGGCCTGAAAGCCTAGATTAAAAAGTTCTCTTCTCAGCACTGCCTCTCGGAGCATATTCAGCCCTGTCTGCAAGGTAAGTTGTGATCCCCTGGTGACAGGCAGCCAGGAGCTAATTAATGCTCATTAATCCACATGGCTCCTGCAGGGACTGGTCCTGGGAGCACTTAGTCAATGTTTACAGCTTGGCTTTACAGCTTTCAGTCAATGACCCTCACAGTCTCACATGTGGGAGTGGAGTGAAATTTGAATGTGTTTCCCACAGTTCGGATGATTTTAGGAAGAGGCTTCAGCAAAGTAGAGCAAAGGGCTGGAAGCTAATTAGAGCAGTGAGATTCAAGGCCCAAGTTATCCTGCACTGCTACCACCGGGGCATTATGTCATCAACTCTTCAGCAGCTGCTTTTATGGAAGGGCCACTTTGAGGGATGAGCCCCTCTGTCCCTCAAAGATTTATTTATTTTATTATTTTTATTTTATTTTATTCGATTTATATCCCGCCCTACCCCACCGAGGTGGGCTCAGGGCGGCTTACAACATAAAAGCTAACGAAGTCAGTTTAAAATACATTAATAATTATACAATAAATACATAAAAACACATAAAACTCACTTCAATATGTACTATGCTACCTTTCCTTAAATCAATTCTTCAATATTCCAGTATTCAATAATCTGTTGTTCGAGATTTGAATATTCAGGCATTCCGATAACAATTAATTATATGCCAACCGTAAGAGGGTTGTTTTGCAGGCCCTGCGGAACTGTTCAAGGTTCCGCAGGGCCCTCACCTCTTCCGGGAGCTGATTCCACCAACAGGGAGCTGCGATCAAAAAGGCCCTGTCTCTAGTCGCTTTCAGACGGGCCTCCTTTGGCCCAGGTATTATAAGGAGGTTCTGAGACCCCGATCTCAGCACTCTCTGGGGAACATGTGGGGAGAGACGGTCCCTAAGGTAGGCAGGTCCCAGGCCATAAAGGGCTTTAAAGGTCATAACCAGCACCTTGTACCGAACTCGGTATGTTATCGGCAGCCAGTGCAGTCCCCGAAGCCCCGGCTGAATGTGCTCCCGTCTAGGGATGGGCTGCCACCAGGTTCCATCACCATTGCCACCTCTAATGGCATATTATGCTGATTTCAAGGCATATACTTCACCTTGCTACAATCAGAGTGGCTTTTAACCAGTCATAAGAGATATTCAAACAGCCTTGGGGACCCTATTTTGGGTGGAAAGACAACATAAAAATGTTTTACATGTATAGATAAAACAAACCACTTCAAACAATCAAAGTAAATAGGATAAATCAGGGCTGGCCAAACTTGTTTAACATAAGAGCCACATGGAATAAACATCAGAAGTTTGAGAGCTGCAAGACATGAACGTCACATGAGAGCAAGGGGAGGGAGGGAGGAAGGAAGGCAAATAGATGGGGAGGGAGGAGGGAGGGAGAGGTGGAAAAGAAAGCAACTTAAACTTGAAATACATTCTCTAAGCTTACCAGTGGGGTAGTGAGGACTTCGAGAGCCACACATGATGTGTGAAAGAGCCACGTGTGGCTCCTGAGCCGCAGTTTGGCCACCCTTGGGGATAAATACTTTGGTCTATTGCTAATTCTATATTGCTAAATCTTCAGAAATATCTATTTTGTATAAACTATGAAAAGCCAGACTGCTGTAAGTGGCATCCAGCTGGCAGGGAGAGGCAGATTTGATCCTGAAGCCTCCAGGAGCTGATCCCCAGGCTAGGCTTCCAAAAGAACCTGAGGCTGCATTGGGACGATGTTTCCAGTCCTATTCCTCCTAAATCAAAGAGGGCTGGTGGGGTGTATCAGGCAACAAGTGACTTTTTTTTCTCCCACTGCCAACCTCTCCGACCTGCAGTGTGAAGTAAATGTGTTGCTTAGCAGGAAACTCGATTAGGACTTTTTCCAAATTCTCTGAGCCCCTGACCAAATTAAACTGGAACTCTTCTCCCCAGCTTGGCTCCAACCAATTATCACCATAATCACGTCTGTGCCCTGTCATCATATCAATTAGCTGCAGCCTTAGCAGAAAGGGGGGGGGGGGTGCTTTAGATGCAAAGATGGCTGAAGAAGAGAAAGTGATGGATTGGGAGGAAGGTGGGAAAATTAGTAAGAAAGAGAGAGAGTGAAGAGTGATTGTGAATTAACAAAAGCTATTTTTGTTTCCTTAAAATTAGCTATCATATTAGCCTTTATTTGTAAATCACTGCTAAAATACAGTTGTCACTAGAAGAATATGACTTAACCCACCGCACCAAGGAGCATCTGTCTTGGGGGCACTTATACATAAAGGGCTATCTCCGGCTCTGATCAGACTCATTAATAGAATATTAGCATAGAGGGACACCTATTTACTATATTAAAATATACTGAGAGCAGTTTAGATATAATATAGAGGCTGCACCATTTATTATAATGTTTAAAATGATCCAGGTGACTAACAAAGATGATACAGAATAAGCGCTCAAGGCAAAAATAAAACCTTTAAGACAGAGTTACAACTCTGAATCAGGGTTTGTACCGTGAAGCACAGTCTTCCATTAAACAAGGAAGCAGGTTAATCAAAACAGAGGCTAAATTAATTGAATTATAAATGGTAGCTTTGTTGGAGACATCAGACCATACCTACACCCCACCTCTCTACCCAGAAAAAGCTGCAACACATTTTTATGGTTTTTAGTTTTTCCTTCTATATCAAAATTTAGGAGTTTTTTCTTAACACCCTCTGCCTTTCACATGTTTTAATTTTTACTTTGAATACCTCTGCATGAAGAGTTTTTGAAAGATCACCCGCCGATTAGTGAGCATTAGTTAGTCCAATAAAAGGTATCACCTCACTAGTTTTATACATTTTTATTCTGAGAGATCAACACCGTTGCTAAGAGTCTGAAGTGCAAAGGAAACCTTTTTAAAACGCTTTGCTCTCCTCCAGAGGTAAACCAGATACCTGGCATAATTGATTAAAATCTTAGTTATCATAAAAACACTTTGATTCAGAGATACATTTCCTCTCATCCCTGAAAAGTTCTTACCAGTACTGCAGGGGGCCCGGAACCTATCCTATTTTGAAGTATTAATTTTAAGATAAAGTACTGTTCTCTTAGGGCCCTCTTAACATTAGGCATGATGGGGGTACTTTTGAAGAGCAGAATTATTGCCAGTCATCCAATTTATCCAGCTGGAATCAGTCTGAGAGAGGCCTCTAAGAAACACATAGAAGTCTCCATAAGTTGCACAGCCATCATGTACTCACAGGGAATTTTCTGTTACTGTCTCTCAACAGGTCTTTGGCAGAGGAAACTCTTCCATTGCTCAAACACTGTTCATATCTACTCATTTCAGTCATATCAGCCCAGGAGGAGAGATGAAGGAATGCTACAGCAGGGTTTTGCCATTTACGAGAAGGGCCGGCTCGCCCATTAGGCAAACTAGGCGGTAGCCTAGGGTGCTGGGGGTCAGGGGACGGCAAATTGGTCTCTCCCCCGGTGCCCCAGGCAAGTGCTTAGTTTGCCTTCCTCTCCCCCCCCCCCGCTGCTGCTGCGGCTGCCCCCACCGCCACTAGCCCCCTCCGGCCCGCCGCCACCCCATACCCCCACCACCGAGCTCTGCTTGCTCCCCCCCTCCCACTCCGCTCGCTGCAAGTAAAACTAAGGCCTGCTGCCTCCTTGCAGCCAGTGCCTGCACGTTTTGTTAAGAGTCTCGGCTTTTGTTAAGGCACGGGCTGCGAGGAGCCGGCAGACCTTAGTTTTACTCGCGGCGAGCAGGGAGGGAGGTGCAACGAGCAAGCAATGTCAGCGGGGGTGTCAGCAGGATGGAGTGGGCTAGCGGTGGCCGTGGCAGCAGCAGAGAGGGGAGGGAGGCAAACGGGAAAGGAACAGAGAGAGGAGGTGGGTGAGCACCGCGCCTTGGCGGGGCACCGGGGGGGGGTGGCGGGGGGTGCCTGCCTTGGTCACCAGGCTCCTACGGGCCGGCACTGCTTACTAGAGTACCAGGTGTACTGAAACTTCTTCCATTCTTGAACTCTACAATAAATCCTCTTTACTAGTTCTGAAATACAGCCACCTAAGAAAGGGGTAATCTATTTCTTTTCCAAAGTCAACATTTAATTTGCAGTAATAAACCTGCTATAAATTTAAATGGAATACCACACCACAATGTAATTATGTGTTACATGATGCATTAGGGTGAGACGATTGTTTCCTTCAGGATGGGAACTGATTTGAGTTCCAGAAATCTTGAAATCACAATCACCCCACAGAACAATGCAAAAAGCTATGGATTAGAGTTCACTTTCTGACAGTGTTTGCAGAAAGCAGTATGTTTATTGTTCAAAATTACATTTTATTTATTTATTTGCCTTAAATTTGTACGCCGCCCACTCCACACATGGGCTCTGGGCGGTTCCCAATCGTAACACAGCATTAATAATACCTCATGATTTTAAAAGCAAAACGCTTATAAACGATTTATAAATTTAAAACTTAAAAATGGTGCCATAAGGTAGATTTCTGCCTTCCCACTAATCCATTTTCCCATCAACTCAGGAGCCTGCACAGCCCTCTGACTATGATATACCATGGCCAAGAGAATATGACTCATTACCTGTTTCCAAGACTGGTGGGCTCATTCTTTCTAGGTCCCAAGCAATGGGCACATCTGTTATGTTCAGCTGTTAAAAAGGAAGACAAACAATTTCCCATGGAAAATCAGAAGTGAAGCTGGGTCAAGCCCTTTCTCATATACTGCAGGTTGCAAGAACTAGGATACTAGACTGCCTTTTCGGCTGGAAGCTCCTCATGCTGCATAGCGACCCAGTCCAAACAAAATAAGCCAACTGTGTTATAGTTACCATTTCTTCTCTCTTCCTCAGGGCTGGTGCATCCATTAGGCAATCTTAGGTGGGTGCCCCCCCCAGGCAGTGGCAGGGAAGCTAGTGAGTGAGCAAGGGAGAGCTGCTGCCCTTCCCACTCACTGATAAAGGGCCCGCTGATCAGCTGACTGGTGAGCTTTTTCCCTGGAGCCCTCCCTTGCCTTTAAAATCATGAGGGAAGGAGGCAGTGGCAGATGCAAAGGATGTGGCTGCAATCCAGATGTGTGTCTAGATCGCAACCCCTGCAGCCAGGTCACACCGCCACACTGGGGGAACTCAGCATGGCTGCTGGTGGCAGTGCAGAAGGAAGCCCTGCACCGCCTCCAAGGTAAGGGGGTGAGGCTGGTGCCTGTGTGTGTGTGGAGGGGGGAGAATGGCAGTGAGGGCACGCTTTGCCCATGGGTAGGGAGGAGACAGGGCAGGAAGTCAGGGGTGGGGGTGGGCACCTTGCCTGGGAAGCTAGGCTCCCTAGTGTTGGCGAACCTCTGGGATTGGGGGCTTGGCAGCCCTAAAAACACATTAGTTAGTGTAGTGTAAATGCACCCACAGTTCCAGTATCAGGACACTGCCCTTACTCCAATCTCTTGTTAAGCTAACCATTTCACTTTGCTCTCTCAGCCTCCACCCTTCAAACCCTAATTGTCAAAATCTTAAAACTCACTCCTGCTTGCCAGTCTAGAACTCCTATTGGCTGGTGAAACCCTGCTCTAATTGGCTTCTCTGTACATATTTTTTCCCCTTCTCTCTCTGTCACAGGATGGTTTACTCAAACCATAGGTAGCCTTCAAACCAGAAATGGAAAACCATTGGAGATCGTGGTTTCCAGTTGTAATTTAGAGGGAAATTATAGTTTGTGCAAAATATAAATTACCTGGTTTGGACACCACAGCAACCAGGGAACGGGGTGGAACAGAGTGGAGGAGCCTCTTTGTGGAATCAAAATTCTCAAAAAATGCTTAAAGGTTTATGAGGGGCACCTGTGTGTTTCTCCTTCATTTTCCTCTTTAGAGTTCTGGTACCTCTTTTTCCAGGAAGAAAAGCCCTGGCAGCAAGTAATCTTTTGCCTAATCCAGGAAGAAAGGGTGGGATTCAGAGCAAACAAGGAAGAAGAGAAAAGGAACAGGAAGGACAGAGTACACTAGAGCAGGGGTGTCGAACTCATTCGTTATGAGGGCCGGATCTGACATAAAGGAGGCCTTGTTGGGCCGGGCCGGGCCATGTCAGGCTGGGCTATGTGTGTTCCTATTTAAGATTAGGAAGCAGAGATATAAACTTTATAAAGGACACAGACAAACACAAAGGTATTTTTTTAAACCCTTAAAAATAAAACATTAGCACTCGTTGGTCTTAAAGGTGCTTTCTTTGTATTTCTCCTATGGGATCCAGGGACCTGGGCAAAGGAAGATCTGGCTCTTTCCTTCCTTCCCCAAGGGATCAGGAAGTGGAGGAGCCTGAGCCAATAGAGGGAAGAAAGACTTGGCTCAGTAGCTCTGCTGCGGCAGTGAGAGAGCCTGGCAAAGCAAGCTCTCCCTACCCCCTTCCTTCCTACGGGAGGAGCCTCGGGCAATGGAGGTTTTGTTCTGTAGCTCTTGTGCAATTGAGCAAGCCTGGCAAAGCTGTGATGCAGAAGGAAGCAAAAGAGAGGGAGAAGGGAGCAGATGACAGCCAGTTGCTCAGGGGCCTGATAGGAGCCCTCCAGGGGCCTGATTTGGCCCCTTGGCCACATGTTTGACACCCCTGCAGTAGAGAATACCCATTCACTACAATCAAACCCTGTTCTGGCTGTAATATGTGAACCAGTTCATGGATGCACATGCCCTTCCTAAGTTCCAAGGCACAACAAGTTCTAGGGTCTAGGGATCCGCAGGTATCTGGGGCTCTGGGGAATGGCTGTTTTTTGAGGTAGAGGCACCAAATTTTCAGCATAGCATCTGGTGCCTCTCATTAAAAAAAAAACTCCACATTTCAAAAAGATTAGACCAGGGGATCCAATTCTATGAGCCCCCAAAAAAGGTGCCCCTATCCTTCATTATTGCCAAATGGAGGTGTGCAGTCCCTTTAATTGTGATTGCCAGAACTCCCTTCAGAGTTCAGTCATGCTTGTCACACCCTAACTTCTGGCTCCACACCCAAAGTCCCCAGATATTTTCTGAGTCGGACCTGGCAACCCTCGTTTTGTCAGCCTTACCAAGTGTGTTTTAAAACTCATCATCACAGCTAGGCAAGAAGTAATTTTAAATCTGCATGCATGATAATCAACACATGCAAATGAGCAATGGTATGTTTCTTTTTTCCTCTGGATGAAATAATAACCTTAACTAATCATCCTTTGGCAGGAAATAACCTTTTCCTTGCCTGATCAAAGCACACAGAATAGGGGTAATCGGCTAGACAATCTACTGTACAAGTAGCTCAGGCTGGAATGGTATGGTCTGTGATAACAGGCAACCAGGGTGTTTCATAGGACACTAAAAGCATCTTTGAATTTCTCATGCTGTGTGTGTACGCATGGGTGAATGCTGTTAATATAGGATAAAAGTGCTAGAGAAGCCTTATTAAACCTAATATACATTCTAGAAGATGTAGATATTGCATCTGAAGTGTTAACATGGCAAAATGCAAAAAACAATTTAAGCATCACATGAAAATCTTCAGTGGTGAAAAATCCAAAGGGGTAAATTGTTCTATTTCCACCGGAATCAATTTGTCCAGATAGTGAGTTGTTGATGGTAGAATATCCTGATTCTGATGTTATTGAAGCCAGTCTGAAGGACACCAGTCAGTAAGAACTGTCTTCGCCACTCTGATAAACTAGGCATTACTGCTTGACGGGGGAGGGAGGAATCCCCCCCCATCCTGACCACAGCAAAGAGCTGAAAGGATTTGATAACAGACTAATGAGAACCGGGACACAGACAGGGCATCAGCAAACACTGATGAAGTCAGAGCTCCAGGTTATAGATCTGTAAAACAGTTTATCCTCCCAGATCAAGTATTGGTGTGGACAGTAGGGCAGTCTTAGCCTATAGGCAACAAAGGCAGCTGGCCCAGGCCACACCCTCCTTACACAGAGGAGAAAAGAGATAAAAAGTACACGTTCTCATTGCTGCTACCGCTCAAACCAAGCCCAGCTGGCCTCCTGCTGATTGTGGCAGCCGCTTGCACCCACTCCAGCTGGGACTTTGGCAGCTGGCTCAGCTGTAGCTGTACTAGAATCTAGACCATTGGGAGTGTGGGCTTCTGGTGGTGGTTGCTGCCTGCCTCAGGGTGCAGCAGACACCAGTTGATTGGTCCCAGCCCGGGCTTCTTTTGTAGAAAAAGCGCAGCAGGAATTCATTTGCATATTAGGCCACACTCCCTGATGCCAAGCCAGCCAGAACTGCATTCCTGTGCATACCAGCTCTGGTCCCAGCAGGGATTCCAGGGGACAGGAGGAATGGCTGTAACTCTGGTGCCCCCATCTCATCTACAGGGTCCCAGAATAACAAAGACTGCCCATGGTGGACAGCCCGATTCAACGTTTGATGGCAGTCCTAGTTCACACAGGGAATGTTTTAAATTATGAGCCAGGACAGAGTTTTAGGTAGCCCAAGAAAGAGAGGAAGTCACCACCACCACTACAAGGATATGCCAAGACAGGACGTTTGTTTGGGTGGTTTATCACACAGAAGTGGCAAATTTTAAGTTTGGGCAACCTTGATTTCAACCTCTTCCCTTCATAATGGACCTATAGCAGGCTCTGAATCTCAAAAAGAAATGAGGCTTTGATTATCAAAGCTACTAGGCAGTGAAACGGAGAATTCCACTTATTCAGTGTCCTTCTTACAACAAAAAATTCTCTAGAGGATTCTGATACTGGCTAATGTTGAACGAAGGTGATACCTGCTCTCTGTGTGGAAAAGTTTGTAAACAGTACTGAGAAACCCTGGGGTGTGGGAATCTGAAGTCTGTTGATTCAGTGGTTGAAATCAACAAGGAAACAGAAGATAATGAAATATAGGATGCCTGTAGTAAAAGCCAGATAGGAGAGGCTGAGCTGTGCCCCTCCTTCCCTTCCATTTGACAGTACCATCCCAAATGGCATCCAAACAGATTGCCATCCCCTAATCACTTCCCAGCATGTTGCTTCTAATCCCAGGCAGTTGCTCAGCCTGGGCAGGGGGAAGGGCTTACAACATGTGTATGTGGGAGTGGCTGAGGCATATGCATAAGGACAAAACATGGATGAATGAGCACATTTTTACATGTGTGTATATATGCGAGCAGGTAGGCACAAATGATGTGTGGATGGATGGATGATAGACAAGACAGATTTATTTGATTTGATTTTTAGCCCGCCCTTCCCCTAGAACAGGCTCAGGGCCAGTTACTTCACAAAAACAGTCAACAGTAAAAACAGTAAAAAACCAATTTAAAATATATAAAATCTAAAATAACAAAGACTAAGATGGCAGATTCCACCTCACAGACGTGACCTATTGTCCAGGTCCAGCAGATCTTATAGCGCTGGGATGGAATAAGGGGGGGGGGGGAGTCTGGTAACAAGTGACACCTACTGCCTCAGCTGAAAGCCTGGTGAAAGAGCTCTGTTTTACAGGCCCTGCGGAACTGAAGCAGATCCCGTAGAGCCCGGATCTCCAGGGGGAGCTCATTCCACCAGGCAGGGGCTGGGGCTGAAAAGGCCCTGGCCCTCATCAAGACCAGATGGACATCTCTGGGGCCAGGTATTACCAAAAGTTGTTGGATCGCTGATCGTAAGGAAGAGGCAGTCCCAAAGGTATGCTGGCCCCTGGCCGTATAGGGCTTTAAAGGTAAGTACCAGCACCTTGAACCAGATCCGGTACTCAATGGGTAGCCAGTGCAGTTCACGCAGCACAGGATGGATCTGTGCCCATACAGGCGACGAAGTCGACATCCGTGCAGCAGCGTTCTGCACCAGCTGGAGGAGGGTCAAGGGCAGCTCCATGTAGAGAGAGTTACAACAATCTAGCCTGGAAGTGACCATTGCATGGGTTGCTGTGGCCAGGTTGTGGGGGTCGAGATACGGGACCAACTGTCTGACCCACTTCAGATGGAAAAAGGCCAATCTGGCAGTGGTGGTAACCTGGGCCTCTGTAGTCAGAGAGGCATCCAGGAATAGCCCCACGCTCTTCACCTTTGACGTGGGCATCAATGGAGCCCCATCAAAGGATGGGAGCCTGATCTCTGATCCCAGTCCCCTATAACCTAGACACAGCACCTCTGTCTTTGGCGGATTCAGTTTCAGCCAGCTCTGTTGCAACCAACCAGCCACAGCTTGCAATGCCCTACCCAGTTCCTCCGGGGCCAAATCCAGGTGGCCATCCATCAGCAGATAGAGCTGGGTGTCATCCACATATTGATGACACCCCAGCCCATACCTCTGGATGATCTGGGCAAGGGGGAGCATGTAGATGTTGAATAACATTGGGGAGAGAATTGCTCCCTCAGTACACCACATAGTAATGGGTGCGCTGGGATAGTTCACCCCCAAGCGCCACCCTCTGTCCCTGACCTTGGAGAAAGGAGACCAGCCATTGTAGGGCCAGCCCCCGTATCCCTGCGTCAGCAAGGCGGTGGGCCAACACTTCATGGTCGACCGTATCGAATGCTGCTGACAGATCAAGAAGGATCAGCAGTGCCGAAGGCAGGCAGGCAGGCAGATAGATTCATATAAACAGAATGAATCTATATACCGCATCTGTTTATAGATCTCTCTCTCATTTACACACACACACCTTCTCCGTCATATATATTCGTATAAGTTGTGTATATATTCATTCTATGCTACTGCAAGAGGCCCTTGGGAAAACAGCCTCACCATTGTATGCAAGACAGGTAACGCAGCCTCAGAATCTGGCTGCAGACGCCCACATGCTCCCTGGCTAAATAATACTCATTAATGTTTTCAAAAACCTACATACACAAGTTAAGAATTAGCCACCCACAAACTGTAAGATTTGGATGGAAAGGAAATGCATTAAAAAACTGCACTCCCCCCTCCCCCCCGTAGGTTGCAGCCCCTGGTCTGTCTGCACAGTAAACTCTCATATGCCAGACAACCTTTCTAAGGAAGCACTTGGTGGCTTGCAATGGCTATAATTGCTATGGGAAGGAACCTGGCTTCCATATCCCACATGACCAGGGCACAGCAGGGCATTGTTCTTGTCACATCAGTGTTTTTGGTAGACATACATAGTTTCCCTTTGGCTTAGGTGCTGGTGAGGTTTCTAAGGAAAGGCTGGGCCTATGCAGTGAGATGTCAATTTAGATATGGCTGAAGAGCTCCCTGCTCAGAGGAATTTTATGCTGCAATGTCATTCTTTAAAATACCACGATTTTGGCTCTGGACAAATGCCACAGGCTCACAAAACCAAAAGTCCTTTCCCAGACTACACACATAGCCACAAAGGTTGCACCACAGAAGTAAATAGCTAACTAAATCCAATTGGTGCTAATACGTCCAGATCCCATTCATTTCAAAGGAATAATGCTGATTTACAAAAGAATCCAATTTGAAAAGGAAGCCGTTTATACCCAACTCAAACCCTGGTCCACTGGCACAACAATCTCAAGGTTGCAAAATGGAGAGCAGGCCATACAGAACACCCCACAGCTACAAGTGAAACAGAGGCAGAATGGATGCACATATTTGGTGCAAGCCATCCTTCCCAGGTTCCTTCACAAATCAGGTTTGTGCAGCATGCTGCTAACCCCCAGGGCACACAAGCATTAAGCGAACAGTTGACTTTTGGAACGTCTTTCTATGTGGAGGAATTCCCTGAGACTCCATGCTGGACATTCTTTTTATAGTGAGAAGATCTCTAACTTTCCGAAAGGAACTGGGGTAAATAGCATCATCAGAAATGGACTCGTTTTCCGTCATTGAAGTATTTATCTGGGATTTCAAATATAAATTGGAGAGAAATAACATTAATGGAAACAACAGTGAAGATCACAATATTCATAGAAAGACTTCAAAAGACTGGAAAGCTTCTCTGGCTCTGGAAATAAACTTGGCACTGAAAGGAGAGATTATTTGAAAGCTATTGGTGTCCAAGCAGTTACCACCTACCTCCAAAGCACTGAATACCTCATGCACTGGAGGCAGGTTACTAGCCTAGTTGGATCAGTTAATCAGTTTTTGGTAGAAAAAGTCCAACAGAAATTCATTTGCATATTAGGCCACACCCCCTGACACCAAGCCAGCTGGAATTGCGTTCCTGTGCGTTCCTGCTTAAAAAAAAAAAGGCCTGGTTAATCTAGTATAGAAGGAGGGTGCCTGTTAAATCCCTTTTGTCTTACAGCATTGACAAGTATATGATAATCCTCTTTGCAAGTAGTAAACCAAATCCTGCATGTATTTAGCTCTTGCAATGGCTCCATATCCAAGCATGGAAGTTACCTTTCCCATCCTTTGCTGGATGCAGCCCCAGCCTATTACAGTTCCATGAATTCAAAGAAAATGGTTACTTGCTGTACCTCTCCATGGATGGGCTTCCATTAACACTAACATGAGAAACGAAGGATCTCAGTTTCTTCAACCATTTCCCTGTTTACCTGCCGCTTACCCCAAATTTGTGGATATGAAAGTGCTGGGACGTATTTGATTTCCAGCTGCACCCAGGGTCTCTTCCAGTGGGTGCCCTCATTTCATATTTAAATTTTATCTCAAGAAGTATATATCATCTTAGTAGATGGAAAGGAAGGAGGAGATTCTATGCCAGGTCTTCTATCACGCTTGCAGTCCCCTAAACCTGATTTGAGCCACAGATTAGGCTTAACAATACACACCATCGCAGTTCCAAGACATGGCATTTGTGATTTTAACAATACAGAAGATGATTTCCTAAACCAGGACTGGCTTCCTACCCATTCTGCAGAAAACCCTAAGGGATGCAGGTAAGTCAAGTAAGGGCAAACAGGCTCTACAGACACAGTCAATGACAAACAAAGCAACATACAATGATGATGGTGAATGAGAGGTACAAAGCCAAGCCTTTTTTAATTAGTTTTGGAGCAGCTAGGAATTATGATCTCAGTTCCCATTCTCCTAAACCAGATGTTTATTGCCCACTTAGTGCTTGGGGCTTTTCTATGCAGCTCCTGGGAAGTACCTCAAAAAACCACATACATATATATACTCAGTACACAATGCTCATGAGCTAAACTTGTTTTCAAGATCAAGGATTAAAAGAAACTCTAAGCAAGACTGAAGTGAACTTAGAAGGATGCACCTGTACTTAGAATTGCACTGTTAGCCCTGCATCCTGTGAAGAAATAATACAGAGGAATTGTATTATAAACAGAGGGTCTCTCCTTCTCCTCAGAGGGACTACAACCATCTTAAATATGTTTGAGGTTAGAGGGCAAAACTTCCAAGAGTGATTACTTCCAGGTAGGCTTGAATCGCAGTGCCTATGACTTTTAAGAACTGACAGAACGCTGTAATTCTAGTTCCCATGTATTCAATCAAACAGGCCACATTTCTTTCTTAGAACTGAGAATAAAACCAGTGAAAACACTCATTCAACAAAAGGGGACCGAAAGGAATAAAAGGAGAGGGATCATATTGTTTCTCAGTATCTGGTATCCTGGTTATTCTACTGCAGATGCAATTCAAAAGCTTCTAAACCCTCTCCTCCTTCACAGTGTCTTCTCCTCACCCTGCTATTATTCCAGAGATGACTGAACAGTAGTGGGCCAGTACCTCATCTTACCAGTGCTACATGCAAAGCTTTTTTTGTAGCAGGAGCTCCTTTGCATATTAGGCCACATACCCCTGATGTAGCCAATCCTCCAAGAGCTTACAGTAGGCCCTGTAAAAAGAACCCTGTAAGGTCTTGGAGGATTGGCTACATAAGAGGGGTGTGACCTAATATACAAAGGAGTTACTGCTACAAAAAAAATGCCCTGGAAAGCTGCACAAATATTTGATACATGACACTGTTAGATTTATTTGAGTCCCTACTTTATATGTACTTTTATTCCTTTCTTTTTTAAAATTCTATTTAATTGCTGAATTTTGAGGGTTTTTTCTCCCCTTCTTTTTTCTAATTTTTGTTTTAAAATAAATAAAAATAATTACAAAATCAGAGACTTGGAGGATATTTCCTTATGGATCCTAGCAATGTCTTCTCCCTTTTTTTCTGCTCAAAGATGCAGGATAGGAAAGACAGAAGAGGGGAAATTCAGGCCATAATGCAAATCTCTCACTTATGGGGAAAGACTGCCTGTCTTCTTCTTCAAGTGTCAAAATGAGATAGTTTCATTAAGCAAGGCCAAATCCTATATATTGTGCATGCCGTGATTTATTTTAACAAACCTCATATTCTGTTTTTCCAAAGCAATTATTGTTTTACACCTTTTGATTCTCCACATTAGCCAAGCGAACCAATACATTAAAAGATTGGGGGAGGGGGGCTGGGGAGATAAGACCATTCATCAGAATCAGAAATATATAACAGGAAACTGGAAGACGTGGAGAAGAAAAGGAAAAGAAATTTGAGGAGAAAAAGAAGAGGAGGAAAATAGAGTGATGACTAGCAGATTCTTTATTTGATCATCCAGTCGCCCTTCATCATTCTGCTTATTCTTAATCTACATTTTGCTCTTTGTATTCATCCATTGCCCCCCCCTCTTGATAATTTGTATCTACACACACATACACCCCCCCCCCCAGCCCTATCTAGTCGTCTCCTTTTCCCTTGAGCCCAGTTGAGAGGGAGGGCAGTTCAGAAATCAAATAAATAAAGAGCCTAAGGACCATTCTCCAGCTGCGGACAGAGAGGGCACCATCCTGCCACAGATCTGGACCCGTTCGAACCCCCGACTTCCCACTCCCTTTAAGAATTTGAAATCAAAATGGTTTGCAGCTCTCAGTCTCCCCGCTTCCCTCCCACTCTGCTTTGGGAGTGGATCGTTTGAAGCCAGCGCATTTCCAGAACCCCGTTCCCCTTCGCTTCTCCCGCATTCTGGCTGGATGCGGAAACATTCCTTTTAGGGGCGCCCAGCCCGTTCGTTTCCTCGGGACGATCCCCGGGGCCAGTCTGCACGCGGGCAAAGGCCTGGCTCCGAGAAGGAGCAGAAGGGAGCTCAGGCCCCCCAGACGGCGCACGATGGGAGCTGCTCAGCGGCCCCAAAGGCTGGAAGGGCCCGGCCCGAGGTGAAGGAAGGGGCACGCCAGGCCGCCCCTCGAGCGACGAGCTGGGCCTCGGGGGCGGAGACCAGGGTGGGCCTGGAGGGTGGGGGGGGGGACGGCACAAGCCCGGAGCCATCACAACAAGCCCCTGCGCGCCACCCCCACCCCCATTAACCATTCCGCCTGCATCCGCCTCCCAGCTTGAAATGAGACGGGGGGGGGGGAGATCTGCGTCCCTCCGCGCAGCCCCCCCCCCCCTCCTCTCCAGCCTGTTACATAAAAAACACGTCGGGGGGGGGAGGCGGGGGGCGGCCGCGAAAGGAGCAGCTGCCGCGATCTTGTCCTAGTTCCGGCGGGTTTTTTTCCCTGCAGCAAAATTGACCGAAGGCGGGGGGGGGGGGGGAGGGCGAGAAGAGCACCCGAGACAAATATCGAGCAGCAGCCCTGCCCTTCTCTTCGCGCACGACAGCATTGCGATGCTGCCTTCCTTCCCCACACACACACACACACACACACCCCTTTCTTGTGCACGCAAATCTGTACAAAAGCAGCAGCAGCGGCGGCGGCTGGCGGGGGGGGGGGGGGGAATACCGCAGTCGCGGCGGCGAGGGGCAGGCGCTGCTTTTTGCAGACGGCTTTGTCTGGGCTGCGCGCGGAGCCCGTGCCCGGGGCGGGCGGCCGCCTCAGCCAGACGCGGCGAAGACCCTCCTTGGCGGAGCCCTTGCAAACCCCGAGCCCCCCCGGTCCAGCAGCACACAAAGCCGCGCTGTTTGGCGTGCAAAAGAGCGCAGCCGTGCCGCCTCCCCCGCCCTCCGCGAGGCCACCGGGGTCAGCGATTCCACGGGGGCCCCGCTCTTACCTGCTGCAAGCCAGTCCCGCCGGCGTCCTCCATGCACGGCTCCCTACTCCATGCCGACGCCCAGGCGGCCGGGCTGCGGCCCCCGCGGGTCTTCGAAGCACGAGGCAGCCCGCCCGCGGCGAGGCTTTGCCCCCGGAGGGGCGCGGGGAGGGAGGCGAGGCGAGGCGAGGCGAGCGGGGCCAGGCTGCTGGAAAGCCGCGCGGTGTGTGCCGCTTGCGGCCGCCCCCTCCCCAAACAGCAGAAGGGAGGAGGAGGAGGGGGAGGAGGAGGGAAGGGGCCAAATCAGAGCCCTCCTTCCCCCGAGGAGATGTCACTGGCGGCCGCCTCCAGGAGGCGAGCCGCCTCGCCTCGCGACGCGAAAGGAAGTCTTAAAATGCATCCATTCGTGGAAGGCAGCCCGGGCATTTTGGAGACGGCGGCTGCAGCGAGGAGCCCGGGAGCCCGCGATCTCTCTCTCTCTCTCGCTCCCGCTCGCAGGCGCGCGCCCTGGCGGCGGCGGGGGGGGGGGGGGGCTCCGTCTGCCTGCTCGTCTCTTCTGGCCTCCGCTCCCCCCGCCCCGGCCGCGGCGCACACAGGCACGCACGGGCGCGCTGGCCGAGCGGGGAGCAAGCCTCCAGGCCGCAGCGCCGCCTCTAGCCCTGTTGCAGCTTGTCGGGGCTCTTGCCAGCTAACGGCGCTGCGACGCTTGCGGCTCGCCCGCGAACGCTCTGCGATCGCCGGGGCCGCACAGCCAGGACGCGCCTCGCTCTTGGCACGCAGGGAGCGGGAGGCGGCGGCCGGCCGCTTCCATTCACAGGGAGGGAAGGCCGGAGGGGGGAAGCGGCACGGAAGCCAGGAGGGCTGGGGGCGCCTGGGGGGCGAGGCGCACATACATCACACGGCAGAGAAAATCTGGAGCGGAACAAAGGTGGGGGCTAATCAATGTGGAAGCGAGGAATAGCGTGAATGGAGCCGAGAGCGGAGACCTGGGTAAGAAGCAGAGCGGAGGGAAGATCCAGTGCAGGGGGGGGATGGAGAAGACCAAAAATGCGGAGTGGATCGTAATATAGAAGGGTGGGGAGTGATGGGAAAGGGCTGGAGGGAAAAGGGGGGAGGGGGGTTCCCCTGTTTTATCTTGTGGTGAATGCAATGGTTCCGGTTTGTGGTGAAATACCCAGACTGGACTTTCACCCCTAAGTGTGTATTTTCAGAATCAGACTGTGGGGCAGGGAGAAGGGTGGGGAGAGAGGGGGGGGGGAGTTTTAGGTAGAACTGGATCTAGCTAAACAACATTCTCCTAGCACAGGGGTGGCCAACGGTAGCTCTCCAGATGTTTTTTTCCCTACAACTCCCATCAGCCCCAGCCATTGGCCATGCTGGCTGGGGCTGATGGGAGTTGTAGGCAAAAAACATCTGGAGAGCTGCCGTTCGCCACCCCTGTCCTAGCAGATAATAAAGAATTGGTAAATCCTGTCAGGACTTGGGGGGCACTGTTGCTGATAGGCTTGGCTGGAAAGTGGGTGGAGGCAAAAGCTGAGATGGAATCATTCATACTTCTGGCTGAAACACCTGAATGGATGTCAGAAGAAGGCAAAACCTGTTTCAGATCCCAAGATGTGGAACTGATCAAATGCAGGAAAGAAATGAAAAGCTATTTCAAATCACTTCATTCTGCAACATTGGGCAGCAAATAGCAAACAGAAGAGGACTTGTACAATCAAAGGGATGCTTAGCAGCTGGAAGAATTAATGTAATTCTGGGAAAATGCAAAGGCATTTGCCATCAAGAGGATGGCTAATACTAGACTTGCACAGCTTATGAGGCATAAACTCACTTAACCTCTATTCCTGCACAAGGAAGTGGCAGTTAAGAGACTCATGGTTTAGACTGGCCATGTTGAAGCACAGAATGTTTTAGGCACCTGTTGTACATTAAAATCTATCCAGTAACAATCCAGATGTTTCCTCTAGCAACAAGATATGACAAAATCTGTGAGTATTAAGGTACTTCTAAATCATAACAATTGCAATGTCATTAAAACTACAGTAAATTAAACCACCCGTATTCACACACATACACACTCCACACAAGAAACTCGATCATCTGGATAGAGTGCACCACATGCAAAGAACAGAAACAAGTCCGTTGCTAGTCAAGAAATGAAATGAGTAAAAACAAACTAGCAAACCTATGTACTATATACTTTGAAATGTGTTCCATTGCATTTTATGGGATTTACACCTAAGAAAGTGTGCATATGATTGCAGCCAATAATGGGAAAAGAAGAAGAATTGCAGGTTTATACCCCGCCCTTCTCTCTGAATCAGAGACTCAGAGCGGCTTACAATCTCCCTTGTCTTCTCCCCCCACAATAGACACCCTGTGAGGTGGGTGGGGCTGGAGAGGGCTCTCACAGCAGCTGCCCTTCAAGGACAACCTCTGCCAGAGCTATGGCTGACCCAAGGCCATTCCAGCAGGTGCAAGTGGAGGAGTGGGGAATCAAACCCGGTTCTCCCAGATAAGAGAGCTCTGGCTGACCCAAGGCCATTCCAGCAGGTGCAAGTGGAGGAGGGGGGAATCAAACCCAGTTCTCCCAGATAAGAGAGCTCTGGCTGACCCAAGGCCATTCCAGCAGGTGCAAGTGGAGGAGTGGGGAATCAAACCCGGTTCTCCCAGATAAGAGAGCTCTGGCTGACCCAAGGCCATTCCAGCAGGTGCAAGTGGAGGAGGGGGGAATCAAACCCAGTTCTCCCAGATAAGAGAGCTCTGGCTGACCCAAGGCCATTCCAGCAGGTGCAAGTGGAGGAGTGGGGAATCAAACCCGGTTCTCCCAGATAAGAGAGCTCTGGCTGACCCAAGGCCATTCCAGCAGGTGCAAGTGGAGGAGTGGGGAATCAAACCCGGTTCTCCCAGATAAGAGAGCTCTGGCTGACCCAAGGCCATTCCAGCAGGTGCAAGTGGAGGAGGGGGGAATCAAACCCAGTTCTCCCAGATAAGAGAGCTCTGGCTGACCCAAGGCCATTCCAGCAGGTGCAAGTGGAGGAGTGGGGAATCAAACCCGGTTCTCCCAGATAAGAGAGCTCTGGCTGACCCAAGGCCATTCCAGCAGGTGCAAGTGGAGGAGGGGGGAATCAAACCCAGTTCTCCCAGATAAGAGTCCACGCACTTAACCATTACACCAAACTGGCTCTTCTTTGTATGCCTCCTGTGTACCCTGACCTGGACGGCCTAGGCTAGCCCAATCTCTTCAGATATAGGAAGCTAAGCAGGGGTAGCCAGCGTTAGTATTTGGATGGAAGACCCTCCTCCCCCCAAAGGAGGTCCAGGGTCACAATGCAGAATCTGGCAATGGCAAACCACCTCAAAACATCTCTTACCTTGAAAACCAAATGCACCCATTATACCAACACATTCCAGGAAGACAACTATGTTAATTTCCTGCAGCCAAAATAACAAAAAGAGTCTGGTGGGACCATAAAGATTTATTTAATTTCAGTTGATACATCTGATGAAGTGGGTTCTGGCTTCTGGTAGGGTTGCTAACTTCCAGGTGGAATGTGGAGATCAACTGGGATCATTGATGATCTCCAGACTATAGAGATGAGTTCCCCCCCCCCCCGGGAGGGGAATGACTGTTTTGGAAGGTGGACTCTATGGCATTATATGCTGCTCCTCCCCAAATTCCACCCTCCTCAGGCTCCATGCACAAATCTCCCAACCTGGAGTTGGCAACTCTACAAGTCATGAATGCTTATGCCATAAGTTGGTTCATCTGCAAAGGATCACAAGCACACGAAAGCTTACGTTCTGAATAAAACTTTGTTGGTTTTAAAGGTACGCTTGACTCCTACTTTATTCTACAAGCTTCTTTATTAGTTTCCTATAAAGTGATTTCGCATCATTCCATAAATTCTCAGCCGAGACCATTCATGCTGTGCCGGACTCGATGCACTTCCGCAGGACCTGTAAGTAGTGTTCCCTCTAAGCTGAGTTAGTGAGAACTAGCTCACCGTTTCTTGGTCCCTGGTTCACAAATTTTTGTCTTTGTTCAGGAAAAATGGCCCCAGAGCCAACTAATTGATTCAGTAGCTCACAACTTCAATGCCAGTAGCTCACAACGTAGAATTTTTGCTCACACGACTCCACAGTTTATTGCCTGTAAGCCAGACTTTTCGTTGAAGACAGGATGGTTACATCCTTCTGTCCACACCTCCCTTGTGAGGCAACGGTACTCAGGGGCGGCCCTAGGGTGTCAACCACAAGTTCTTTCAGACCTGTTCTTCTCAAGAGCAGTTCTGGGAGAGCTCTCTCAGCCCCAGCTACCTCACAGGGTGTCTGTTATGGGGAGAGGAAGGGAAGATAAGCCGCTCTAAGATTCCTAGTGAAGGGCAGTGTATAAATCCAGTCTCTTCTTGTTTAACATCCTGTCATTTTCCATATTCCCCATTGGCTGTGGTGTGTACCACATCAGCTATCTGCATGAACCAGTTATTCCAGCAAGGAGCTGAAAAGAAGACTGTGTAATGCAATATTGAACATATATGAACATATGAAGCTGCCTTATACTGAATCAGACCCTTGGTCCATCAAAGTCAGTATTGTCTTCTCAGACTGGCAGCGGCTCTCCAGGGTCTCACGCTGAGGTTTTTCACACCTATTTGCCTGGACCCTTTTTTGGAGATGCCAGGGATTGAACCTGGGACCTTCTGCTTCCCAAGCAGATGCTCTACCACTGAGCCACCATCCCTCCCTATTTGAAAACAGTAAAGGCTTTGCCTTGTTCCATTTTGAAATGAATGCAAACATTGTCAAGGAGACTATACAGCAGGGTGAACCAAGACTCTCGACAAAGAGACTAGATGATTGTGGAGCTCAAGGTTCCTGCACCCCAACTTTGGGAGAAGAGTCTCCAGGTCCAGAGAAGTCAGCAAGCACCTGAAATAGAGAGACACTGGATTACAAGTTGAGACTTATTTTTTGAGACAATTTCTTTTTACCTGTAGAATGGTAAAATATTGCTGCATTATGTATTATTTTCATGTGCATACATTATTTGTTAATGTCTATTCCACTTTATAAATGTATCGCTTTAAGAGGACTAGTAGTTTTGTCACAGTCTGGTTTTCAAGCTGGAGTTTGTGGAGGGCAGGGTTTAGGGAGGAGAGAGCCCTCAGCTGAATAGAATGCCATAGAGTCCACCCTCCAAAGCAGTTATTTTCTCCAGGGGGAGAGAGATCTGTTGTCTGGAGTTCAGTTGTGATACTAGGAGATCTTCAGGCTCCACCTGGAGGTTGTCTACCCTAGGCCTGGCAACACCCTCTGGGTGACTTGATGCCACCTGACTCACTGCCATGACTTAACTAGGTCTGGCTGATTGCTCCTGTTCAGCAGCAGTTCCCCTATGACAGCCAGTATGATTTGCAAGTTGCCAACTCTGGCCTGGGGAATTCCTGGAGATCTGAGGGGTGGAGCCTTTGAGAAGAGATGGGACCTCAGGTACAATGCCATTCACTCCACCCTCCAAACTAGCCACTTCCTCCTGTGGAACCACTGCAGCCAATTTCCAGATGAAGAATGGAGGTCACTCAGAATTATAACTACTTTCCAAATGGCACAGATCAGCTCCCCTGGAGAAACCGACTGCTTTGCAGGGTGGACTCTGTTTCATTATACTCTACTGAGGTAGCTTCCGTTTTTGTGGTGGTGGTGATTTTGGACCACTCACAGACTTTCAGCACTCCAAATTAATATTGTAATCACAGAGTTATTGTGCAGATCAAAAGGGGGAAGAAGAGAATGATATGAGATGCTTTGGTCCCCACTATAGAGAAAGACTTTCAAGGATTGCTGCCTTGACGTGGCGAGAGGGCTTGCATGATTCAGTGAGGCTGTGGGCTATGCCATGCAGGGCCACCCAAGATGGACAGGCCACTAGAAAAAGAAATGCAAGAAAGCAAAGTGGCTGTCTGGTGAGGCTTTACAAATAGCTGAGGAAAGAAGGAAAATGAAAGGCAAAGGTGAAAAGGAAATATTCACCCAACTGAATGTTCAAACTATCGCACCATTGCACTCATTTCACATGCCAGCAAGGTCATGTTAAAGATCCTACAAGCTAGGCTTCAGCAGTATGTAGGTCGGGAACTACCAGAAGTTCAAGCTGGGTTTCGGAGAGGTAGAGGAACTGGAGATCAAATTGCCAACATTCACTGGATTATGGAGAAAGCATGGGAGTATCAGAAAAATGTCTATTTCTGTTTCATTGACTACGCTAAAGCCTTTGATTCTGTGGATCACAACAAACTATGGCAAGTTCTTAAAGAGATGGAAGTACCAGACCACCTCTCATGTCTCCTGAGAAACCTGTATAAGGGTCAAGAAGCAACGGACAGAACAGGATTTGGAACAACTGATTGGTTTGGAATAGGAAAGGGAGTTCAACAAGGATGTATATTGTCACCCTGTTTATTTAATTTATATGCAGAGTACATCATGCGGAATCCTGGCCTGGATGATGCAGAAACCAGAATTAAGATTGCTGGGGAAAACATCAACAACCTCAGATATGCAGATGACGCCACTTTAATGGCAAAAAGTGAGGAGGACCTAAAGAACCTCTTGTTGAGGGTGAAAGAGGAGAGCACAAAAGTAGGCTTGAAACTCAACATCAAAAAAACTAAGATCATGGCATCCAGCCCCATCACACCTTGGCAAATAAGGTAGAAGGGGAAGACATGGAAGTAGAGAAAGAGTTCACATTTCTGGGATCCGAGTTTACTGCAGATGGTGACTGTAGCCATGAAATTAAAAGACGTTTGCCTTAGTACCCTAGTACTAGTACCTTAGTAACCCTAGTAACGATAAGTCAATTGCATGCAACCCCTTTGGTTGTAGCAAGCCCAATATATTAGAAAAATATATTTAGGAGGTCAAAGAGGAGGCAAAGTAATTTCCATTGGTTAAACTTTGTCAGATATAAAAGAGTTGTAAGAAAAAATATTTGTAATGAGGAATGAGAGTTTTTCAGAAGGATACTGTGTGTCACCCCTGCTCAGTGTAGGAGTATTTAAAACAAAGCCCTTTCCTTCCCCCATATTATTTTGGGACATTTTATAAGTTTCTGATCAGAGTTTATCTACTCTAGAAATTGTTGCCTCCAAATAAATGGCATTTGGAAGCTGAACTTGATTCCCTCCCCCCCCCCCCCCCTTTATCTAGCAAAGCCTCTTTAACTGAGCATAAATGCAAGTGTCGGGAGGCGGGGGAGAATATCATAAATATTCTGTATGATAGTAAAAATAAATGAAATATCAGTCAGCCCATCTCTCCTACATCCTTGCCAGAAATGAATTGTTCATCATAATCCCACTTTAAAGCTGTAATCTTCTGTTTATTAACTTGGAAGTAAACATGCAGGGGATTGGGCTATGTGATTTTGTTCTCTCTTGACAGAACTAATCTGGTTTTTTATCATTGTCTGTTCCTATCAATGGGAAACCAGTCCGGTGTTTGCTCCCACCTGCTGGAGGCTACGATTCCCACCCCCACCCCCTTCCATTCAATGGCTAGAAATCCATCCCACTTTTACTCCTAAACCAATCCCCCTTTTTGTGTCATTTGGATTCACCTTTCAAGCTTTTCTCTGCTGCCACAAGGGTTAGAAAATTCATTTTGTTTAAAAAATGAATCTGAGATGCTCACATAATACCCTTTGTCCTCCAAAGATCTAGGCTAAGTCATCAATTTTTCTTTGCTAGCATATCCCAGAATAAATACTAGATTTGCTTAGGAAAAATGCAATGCAACACATCTGCACTAAAATCTGGCAAAGGAAATGGAGATTGTACAAATACTGCCTGTCCACTGACACTATCTGGAAACCGCACCAGACTTTCACAGCTGCTTTGAATCAGGAAAGGGATTATTATGACATAAACTAGTTATTCCAACTAACTCTTCTCCTTTGGAGTCTTGGCTGTAGCATGGCTGCTTGAAGCAGAAGGGACAGCTAGATTGGGGTGGGGGTAGGGATTCACAAATGAAATCTAAATGCTGTTTCTGTAGCCTAGAAGAGCCTACACTGAGGGGCATATTACTGCTTCTGCTGGAAAGGTTGAACCAAAGCCAGGGTTTTATTGACAATTTAGCCTGATCTTTGGAAGATTTTCCTGCCTGGGAGAATGACAGGGGTAGTGCATTTACTCAATGTGAGTAAATACATCACAACATTGGAAGGGAATAAGTTATTGGCAGGACATGCTGGGTGTATCCACTCAAAATATTCAAGGAATGTTGTAACAAATACATGGTTTCTAGAACAATTCCTCCTATGAGGACTGTAATAAAACTGAGACCGATTTCCTACTCACCTTACGCCACTCTCACATTCCTCTTCTCAGCGGGGCTTCCTTCCAATTTCACACTATCCGCACTTGGGGCTGCAGCTAGCGTCGGCTTTTTCGTGCAGCAAACAGAAACCTCTAAAAACCAGTTTCTGTTTGCTGTGTGAAAAAGCCGACGCTAGCTGCAGCCCTGGGACAGATGGTGTGAAATCAGAAGGAAGCCCCACTGAGAAGAGGAGCGTGAGAGCGGCGTAAGGTGCATGGGAAATCGGTTTGAGAGTTGGTGACCTTGGCTGTTTTTTTCAATTTCTTAAAATAGATACAGCATTGCAGTGTGGTCTTCATCAGAGTTACAGCAGACTAAGTCCATTGATTTCAATGGATTTAGGGTGGAGTAATTCTGTATAAAAAGGTAAAGCATTGAGTAATTAGAACTGCACTATTAAAATTGTTTTCTTCAGTTGGTTGGTTTCTGTTCTTGACCATTGAACTCCCACCAAATTTTGCTGTTTCTTTCAGGTCTATGTTGAGGAGCAACCCTCTACACTAGTCTTCTAGCAAATTATATTAGCCACGTATTTTAAAAAATACAAAATAAAACATACACAAAACATTTTGATTCGGCACTGAGAAGATTTTATAACAGATGCGTTTGATGCTTAATGCCTGTTTTGTTTTGCAGATCATTATCACAGTATTCTCTTGTGGACCTTAGTATTATGCTGCTCATGTTTGTTCATGTGTCTTTCCATTCTTTTTCATATCCTGAAACACAACACTAATTTCCTACAAGGTAATCCTGCACACTTGCAGCCAAACATGCAGGAAACAATGAGATCCATCAGCTTGGGGGGGGGGGGGGGAAGCCATGCAAAACAAAAAATCTGATTACAGCACTCATGCTGGGGAAAGAACCTGAATACCATCTTTCCTAGCTGACCTTAGTCTGTTTGTGGGGGGGGGGGGGAGGGTGACTGGCACAGATGTTTTAAAATCTAGTGCAACAGGGGTGGCCAACGGTAGCTCTCCAGATGTTTTTTGCCTATAACTCCCATCAGCCCCAGCCTTTGGCCATTTTTGCTGGGGCTGATGGGAGTTGTAGGCAAAAAACATCTGGAGAACTACCTTTGGCCATCCCTGTAGTACAGCATACCAGACACAAGGTCTGAAATCAAATTTGTATGACCAAAATATAGATAGACACAGAGTTATTCAAAATCAGAAGTTCTATACTTTAAAACAATTACAAGCAATTACTGCGATGTATCAAAGTTTCAGTGAGTTTGCAAGCAGCTTGGATTAATCAACTAAGGTTGAAGTTTTATGTACAACAGGAGTAAGGCCCATTGGGAAGAAAAATACAGTGGGCTCTAGAAGGAGGCTCTGGGTGAGTGCCCGCCACCCTTGCCGTCTTCCCACCCACCCAAGTGAAGGCATTGGCTCTGCTCCCCACCTCAAGGGGAGCTGATCTCTGCCATCTAGAGAACAATTGTAAATCTGAATGATCTCTAGTGGTTCCTCAGTAGGAAATGGCATTGTACCTGTCTGAGGACCTATCCCTCCTCAAACGCCACCCTGTCCAGGCCCCTTAAATATCCATTAATTTCCTAACCTGGAGTTGACAACCCTATCTCCTTCCCTGTCTCTGACCCTCTAACTTCAAGTTTCTTCCCCCTTCCCCCTCCTGCAGCCTCTACATAGGAAAATGACAGTGTTTCTTCACAGTGGGAGGGGACCCAAGCAGTTTTCTCCTCTCCACCCTTTGATCTGAACAACAACCCCATGAGGCAGGTTAGGCTGGAAGTCTGTGACTGGTCCAAAATCACCCAGTCAGCTTCCACAGCAAAAACCTGTGTTTGGCAGACTCCATTCTAAAGTTGTAACTCGTATGCCCTCCTCAAACTCCACCACAGAATCTCCAGAAATTTCCCACCAACCTGGAAAGGTGTCACTAAAGGCCTCTGGGTGTGTGCCCCCTCACTCTTGCTGTTTTTCAACCCACCCAAGTGAAGGCATTTACTCCCCCCCCACACCTCAAGAGGAGCTGATCTCTGCCATCTGGAAAGCAGTTGTAATTCTGAGTGATCTCCAGCCCTCACTTGGAGATTGGCAACAGCAGTCCCCTGGGAGGAAATGGCTGTTAGCATCAAGGCATCCAAAATGTGCTGCCCAATGGATGCTGAAGATCTCCTGGGATCACAACTGAACTACAGACAACACATCTCTCTCCCTATCCTGGAAAAAAAAATCCTGCTTTGGAGGGTGGACTGTATGCCATTCTATTCCCCTGAGACCTTTACTGACCAGCAGCCTATGTTACCTAGCAACAGCCTCACTAGCACTTTCTAGGTAGCAGGAAACACTTCCAGCAGGGCCAGCCTCTCTGGCTATCTCTGTGGCCTTTGGAAGCTACATGTGCTGAGACGCCTTTCGTGAGGCAGCAGTAGCTTTGCAGCCCTTTCTGAGGCCAGTTGACAGGACACAGAGAAGAGTTGGAGATGTGGCTGTCTCTGAGGGAAGGCTGCTTCTGCCAGTTTGTTCAACATTCCTGGGCCTGAGTAGGCGGGGGAGAGCAGAGTCAGCCAGAGTGAGGCCAATGGCCATCCTCTATTTGGCCATGGTGATAAGAGAATTATTACTATAGATCAGGGGTATCGAACTCATTTGTTATGAGGGCCAGATCTGACCTAAATGAAGAAGAAGATATTGGATTAATATCCCACCCTCCACTCTGAAGAGTCTCAGAGTGGCTCACAATCTCCTTTATCTTCCTCCCCCACAGCAGACACCCTGTGAGGTGAGTGGGGCTGGAGAGGGCTCTCACAGCAGCTGCCGTTTCAAGGACAACCTCTGACAGAGCTATGGCTGACCCAAGGCCATGCCAGCAGGTGCAAGCGGAGGAGTGGGGAATCAAACCCAGTTCTCCCAGATAAAAGTCCACACACTTAACCACTACACCAAACTGGAGGACAAATGAGACCTTGTTGGGCCAAGCCATGTCAGGCCAGGCCATGCATGCACGTATTTCAGATTAGCTAGCAGAGATACAGACTTTTTAAAGAACACAGACGAACTTGACTAAAGATTGGGTTTTTTTTTAAAAAAAAAAATTAAAATGCTTAAAACATTAGCACTTGTTGTGCTTTCTTTGTATATCTCTCATGGGCTCCAGGAAACTGGGCAAAGGAAGCTCTGGCTCTTTCCCTCCCTCTCCAGGGGACCAGGAGGGAGAGGAGCCTCAACCAATGGAGAAAATTGAGGCTTTGCTCTGTAGCTCCTGTGTGATTGAGCAAGCCTTGCAAAGCAAGCTGAGATGCAGAAGGAAGCAAGAGAGAGGGAGAAGGAAGCAGACAAGAGCCAGTTGCTCAGGGGCCTGATAGAAGCCCTTCGGGGGCCTAATTCGGCCCCCGGGCCACATGTTTGACACCTCTGCTATAGATTATTTGCAAGTTAAGTTCAACTGAGCTTGGTGGACTTATCCTTGAGATACTACAGTTACTGTAAGAAAACCATGCAATATGTATGTCAGAACATTAAAGTAATATATTTTTGAAACAGTTTTTTTTTAATGTTTTATTGACTCTTATACAATTGGCCATTACAGCATATGAATGTTGGAATTACAAATAACCCTCCCCCCCCCCAACCCTCCCCATCTTCTCTTAGTCTTTCCCTTTCAGCCAAGGGCACAAAGTCTTGATCTTCCACTGAATGTCCTTCCTTGTTTCTCCTGAGATCCATTCTAAATAAGGTTCCATCTGGTCTCGATTTCCTTGACTTTATCTTCCCACATGGAATCCTTGTTGATTGTTGCCACGATGTCAGACTGTATGTAATCCAACAAATAGCTGTGCCAGATTTCTATTGACCATTTACTTTTATCTTTCCACCCCAAAGCGATGACCGCCTTCCCCGCTAGTATCATTGCCTTGACAAGGTTTTGAGTGGGTCTACTTAGTGCCGGACTTCCTATTGTGCTTAACAACATCATATTAAAGCCAATGGTTAGTGGGACATCGCAGACTTTTCTAATAAATTGAATAATTTCCCCTCAAAAGGGTTTAACCTCTTCACACTCCCACCACATATGTGCAAACCAGCCCTTAGATTGTTTGCAATGCCAGCACTTGGAACTCATTCCTGGGAATATATTGGCTATTTGTGCGGGAGTTTTGTACCATTTTGTGAAAAATTTATATTCCAGTTCTTTAAATTTGATTACTTTAATCCTTTCTAGTCCTTCCAAGATTTTCCCAGCCAACCTCTCTGTTAACTGACCTTCATGACTCCAAATCTTTTGTAAATGTACTATTATTTTATCTTTATTTGAAATCATTTTCCTGTATAGTAACCCCACTAGACCCTTCCTTTGTTTGGCCATTACTTTATATATCTCTTCCATTGGAGCGTCTAACCAAAGCTCTCCCTTTTCACTGATCTTCTTAACTCTCTTATGCAGACCTGCTATGTTTAACCAGTATTGATTACCTAAATCTTCTGTAATTTCCTGTAAGGGTTTTAGTTTACCACCCCTAAACATATCATCCACTCTAAAATAGCCTTTGTTTTTAAGCCTTTCCCACCATTTTATAGCATGCACCTCCTTAACAATAGCTTCTAGGGGGCTCCACCTTGAAACCTTTCCTAGCCACTGTGGGTACCATTTCATCCAGGTTTCTAATGCTACTCTTCTGGGCCCTATAGCTAATTTTAGATCTTTTGTCGACACTGTGGAAAAAATTCCAAATCTTCCAATACCACTGTTGACTGCATTCTCGAAATTAATCCACTTCTGTGCCTTATCCTCACTCAGATCTAGTAACGCTCTTAGTTGGAAGGCCTCATAATATTTACTTAAATCTGGGATTCCGCAACCTAATTCTGATTTAAGGTTGTATAGAATTCTCTTATGAAACCTACAGTTTTTATTATTAAAAATCCACACTTTGATTGCTTTATTCCATTGTTCAATTTGATTTTTCCTCAAACCTAAAGGCAACGTTTGGAATAAATACATTAACTTTGGTATCAAGAACATTTTAAGAGATCTTATTCTAGTTGATATCCCTAGTATTTTATGATTCCATTTATTCATATATCTCTCTGTTTTCTTCCATATTTCACCATAGTTCTCCTTTATCATTTTGTCCATATTTTTTTGCAGGACTATCCCTAGATATTTAAGTCTCTTGGCTCCCATTCCTATATTCGTAATCCTATTTATTTTCTGTTTTTCCTCTCTATTAACATTAAGGTATAGAATTTCTGATTTTGCCATATTCACTCCGAGCCCTGAACACTTTTCAAAATCATCTAAAATTATCTTAATCTCCTTAACTCCGTCTTTTGGGTTAGACATAATTACTATGATATCATCCGCAAATAAATTAATTTTCATTTCTTCATTACCTGACTTATACCCCTCTATTCTCCCCGCATTCCTAATTCGCTCTGCTAATTGCTCTATAGCTATTATAAATATAAGCGGGGATAGTGGACAGCCTTGTCTTACCCCCCCTTGAATTGGAAACGCTTGTGAGTGGTCAGTGTTGACTCTAACTTTGGCCTTACCTCCATTGTATATTTCCTGTATAGCGTGTAAGAACCATTCCTCTAAACCTATCTTCTTTAATATTTGCCACAAGAATTCATGTGAGAGAGTATCAAAGGCTTTATAAACATCCAACTTTAACAGAGCTATTTTTTTCTTTTGGCCATGGTGCAATACATTTAAGATATCTCTAATAGGATGGGCAATAGATCTACCCTCAATAAAACCGTATTGGTCCTCTTTTATGATTAACGGGATAACTCTCTTAAGTCTATTTGCTAAAACCTTAGCAAAGATCTTATAATCTTGATTTAGTAAACTAATGGGCCTATACGAACCAACTTCTTCCGGATCTTTCTGGGGCTTTAATATCAAAATTATTTCTGTTTCCTTCCATGAGTCCGGGGCTTTCTTTCCTTCCAAGACTTCGTTAAAAACTACCTGCAATTCTGGTGCTATAATTTCTACCTTTTCTTTATAAAAGTCAGAAGTAAAGCCATCCAGCCCTGGTGATTTACCTTTTTTGAGCGCTTTTATTACTTCCTTTATCTCTTGGAGTGTAATCTCAGCACCCAGTGAGGCTTTTGCTTCCTCCTCTATGATTAGCTTAGGTGTGTCCCACACCTCCGTTATATTCTTTTTCATATATAATTTTTTATAGAAGTCTTCAAATGCCTTAGTGATTTCCTTAGAGTTTTGAGTTGTATTATTATTAATTTTAATACTTCTAATTGATTGTTTTGCCTTTTTAACTTTCAAATAATTAGCTAACCTTTTTGCTGTATTAATGCTATTCCTCTGAAAGTCGTTCCTAACCATTATTTCCTTTTTCCACATTGTTGCCATATCTAGGGCTTCCAACTGTTTTTGAATCTCTTTAATTCTAACCTGTAAACTAGGATTACCCTTTCCCCTTATTTCTTTTTGTAACTCCTCCAATTCATTAAGTTTTGTTTGCCTTTTTTTATACCATTCTCTTTTTATGTCTTTTTCCTTCCTAACCAAATGGCCCCTTATTACCGCTTTAGCAGCGTCCCATAATATATTAGTTGACACAGTTCCTCTATTTTCCTTAAAATATAATTTTAACTGTGTCATTAAGTATTCCCTATCCTCTTCTTTTGCC
Organism: Heteronotia binoei; assembly: GCF_032191835.1. Taxonomy (NCBI): domain Eukaryota; kingdom Metazoa; phylum Chordata; class Lepidosauria; order Squamata; family Gekkonidae; genus Heteronotia; species Heteronotia binoei. Next base: position 169,147,549 of record NC_083227.1, on the reverse strand, counting down.
ATTACCAGGTTATTATACCTCCAAGGTCTATTTGTCGAGGGAAGATTTAGTTCTAATTCAATACTTAGAGGGGCATGGTCAGAAATCAAGATTGGATGGGTCTTGATCTCTTTAACCACCATATTATTATTTTTTTCCAAAATTATATAATCTAAGTGGGATGCTGTTTTATGTCTACAAGAAATATGTGTCGGGCTGGGTCTCGTGTTGGTAAACTCATGAGCGTCCTTCAAGCCCCAATCTCTTAGCTTAATACTATTGTTCTTGGTTATGTCCAAGAGGCTGTCTCTTCCTTTGAGAACACACGCATAGCTGGTCTTGAGGACAAAAGGAGATTGAGGAAGAATCGCACTGCTACAGGACCAACCCTAAATCAGACTTTTCCCTGCAGCCGCTGTGGCCGGACCTGCCTGTCCCACATTGGTCTTGTCAGCCACCAGCGAGCCTGCAGCAAACGTGGACTATTGCACCCTTCTTAAATCTTCGTTCGCGAAGCCAAGCCGAGAGAGAGAGAGAGGTTATGTCCATATTTACATCGCCCACTACAATTAGTTCGCCCTCTGAAAACTGTTATATCTTCTTAAAAACCAAGTTTAAGAATTTCCTTTGTCTTTTATTTGGTGCATAAACATTTACTATAGTGATTTTTATGGCTTCCAGCTTAAACTTAACTAACAGGTATCTACCTTCCTTATCTACTAATTTTTCCATGTTCTCCACCTTAATATCCTTACGAATCAATGTAGCCACGCCTCTAGCTTTGGAAGACCCTCTTGCTTCTGCTAAAACCTGCCACCCCAAATCTTTTATCAATGGTTTTCTATCATTTATTTTTTTGTGAGTTTCCTGTAGGCACAACAGATCTATTCTTTGTTCTTTAGCCATTTTAATTACTCTGAATCTCTTAAGATTTGATGTTAGACCATTCACATTCAGTGAAAGGATTCTTAAAGATCTATCCATTCTTTTTATTTGTAACAAACTTGGGCCCTAATGGCTGAGGGTATTTTACTATACTTCTAACTGAACCCCCCCCCCCCATTCCCTTCCCCTGTGGCACAGACAACTTTCTGGATGAGACCATCATCCTGTCTTCCACCTTCCAGGGGGTACGCACCCCGCCCTCCCCTTCTAGCTTCTAGCTAAATTTAGCTCAAAATGTTTTATACTTCCCTTTAGTAGTCCGTTCTTGGCCTTTTCTCTTGTCTACTTGAGCTTCCTTCTCCCGGGTCCACATCGAGCTCCACTGTTTCTTCTTCTTCTTCTTCCTCTCTCGGGTCTCTCAGGTCGTCTTTGGCGATGCCCAGGTGAGTGAGGAGATCTCTTGCTTCCTTAGGGTTGCGGGCCACCAGCCTTTTTTCGTCTTACCAATTCCAGGATGCCCAATGTAACAACAACAACAGCAACAACCTTTATTGATATAGATGTGCATAATCAGCAAGGGGGAAAACATGTATTACCCCAACATTTGAAACATTCCTCTCCTCTTAGAAACAGCACAGATATTTTGCCACAGTCTCAATAATCTCAGGGTTATGAGAGGACATTAGGAAAAGAGTCTTACCACCATCAGATCGTCCCTCATGATTTCGAAGAAGAGGATCTAAGTAAATGGAACGAATATCACAGTAAAAGGCGACTCTACACATGGACATCACCTGATGGGCAACACAGAAATCAGATTAATTATATACTCTGCAGTCAAAGATGGAAAAGCTCCTTCCTGTCAGCAAAAACAAGACCTGGAGCTGACTGTGGTTCAGGTCATGAGCTACTCATTGCAAAATTTAGGCTTAAACTGAAGAAAATTGGGGAAGCCATTAGGCCATTCAGGTTTGACTTTGATCACATCCCTTATGAATATACAGTGGAGGTGAAGAATAGGTTTAAGGAACTAGAGTTGATAGAGTGCCTGAAGAACTATGGAGGTTCATGACATTGTACAGAAGGCAGCAATCAGCACTATCTCAAAGAAAAAGAAATGCAAGAAAGCAAAGTGGCTGTCTGATGAGGATTTACAAATAGTTGAGGAAAGAAGCAAATCAAAAGGCAAAGGTGAAAAAGAAAGATTCACCCAACTGAATACAGATTTCCAGAGAACAGCAAGGAGAGATAAGGAGGCCTTCCTAAAAGAACCATGCAAAACAATAGAGGAAAATAATAAAATGGGAAGAACAAGGGATCTCTTCAAGAAAATTGGAGAAATAAAGGGACCGTTTTGCACAAAGATGGCCATGATAAAGGACAAAAACGGTAGGGACCTAACAGAAGCAGAAGAGATCAGGAAGAGGTGGCAAGAATACACAGAAGAATTATATAAGAAGGATCTTAAGGTTCTTGACAATCATGATAGTGAAATTACTGATCTTGAGCCAGACATCCTGGAGTGTGAATTTAATTTAATTTAATTTTTCAACTGATACCTCGCCCTATCCTATAAACATGCTCAGGGTGGCTTACAACATTAAAAACTTTACAACAACATTAAATAAACCACATCCAAACAAAACAATATAATAATTACAGGATTTTCAGTCAAATGGGCCTTAGAAAGCATAACTAACAACAAAGCGAGCGGAGATTATGGTATCACAGTTGAGCTATTCAAAATCCTAAAAGACATTGCTGTTAAAGTGAAGCCCTCATTATGTCAGCAAATTTGGAAAACACAACAGTGGCCACAGGATTGGAAAAGGTCAGTTTATATTCCAATCCCAAAGAAGGGTGATGCCAAGGAATGTTCAAACTATTGCACCATTGCACTCATTTCACACACCAGCAAGGTCATGTTAAAGATCCTACAAGCTAGGTTTCAGTAGTATGTGGATCGGGAACTACCAAAAGTAAAAGCTGGGTTTCAGAGAGGTAGAGGAACTAGAGATCAAGTTGCCAACATTCACTGGATTATGGAGAAAGCATGGGTGTACCAGAAAAAGTCTATTTCTGCTTCATTGACTATGCTATAGCCATTGATTCTGTGGATCACAACAAACTACGGTAAGTCCTTAAAGAGATGGGAGTACCAGCCCACCTCACATTTCTCCTGAGAAACCTATATGAGGATCAAGAAGCAACTGTCAAAACGGGATATGGAGCAATTGATTGGTTTAGAATAGGAAAGGGGGTTCGACAAGGATGTATATTGTCACCCTGCTTATTTAATTTATATGCAGAGTACATCGTGCAGAATACTAGCCTGGATGAAGCACAAGCCAGAATTAAGATTGCCGGGGAAAACATCAACAACCTCAGATATGCAGACAACACCACTCTAATGGCAGAAAATGAAGAGGACCTAAAGAACCTCTTGTTGAGGGTGAAAGAGGAGAGCACAAAAGTAGCCTTGAAACTCAACATCAAAAAAACTAAGATCATGGCATCTGGCCCCATCACACCTTGGCAAATAGAAGGGGAAGACATGGAAGTAGTAACAGACTTGACATACCTGGGATCCAAGATCACTACAGATGGTGACTGCAGTCATGAAATTAAAAGATGTTTGCTCCTTGGGAGGACAGCTATGGTGAACCTAGGCAGTATAATAAAAAGTATAGACATCATCCTGCCAACAAAAGTCCATATAGTCAAGGCGATGGTATTTCCAGTATTAATGTATGACTGTGAGAGCTGGACCATAAGGAAGGCTGAGCACAGAGGAATAGATGCTTTTTAACTGTGGTGCTGGAGAAGACTCTTGATAGTTCCTTGGACTGCAAAAAGATCACATCAGTCAGTCCTAAGGGAAATCAACCCTGACTGTTCCCTGGAAGGTCAAATACTTTGGCCATCCAATGAGAAGGGAGCAGTCACTGGAGAAGACCCTGATGCTGGGAAAGACAGAAGGCAAAAGAAGAAGGGGTTGCCAAAAGATGAGATGACTGGACAGCGTTATTGATCTAACTAACATGAATTTGAGCAGACTTCAGAGGGTGGTGGAGGACAGGAAGGTCTGGCATGACTTGGTCCATGGGGTAGCAAAGAGTCAGATTCAACTGTGTGACTGAACAACAAAACCCCCACACAAACACATACATCTGTATTTATTAATTTAATTCCACTGTTCCAGAATCGCTCAAGGTTGTTCAAATTTTTTAAGTAAAAATAGATACAATTAACCTTTCAAATGATTCAATCAACCCATAACAATTTGCTTAGTGTTTCAGGATGTTCCTGGGCTCATTCTTGTTTTAAAATAGCAGGTTGGTGTAGTGACCAAAAGTCCACTCTATCTGCTGCATCTGGTTCACTAACTCTCTTCTTTCTTAGATTCAGCCAGTTTGGCTAGGCTAATCCCCACTTTCGTAATCTCATGGTTGGGTTACTGTAACATGCTCTGTCTTGGGCTGTTCTTGAAGACAACCCATACACCAACTGGTTTAGAATAGGGGTGTGCAAAAAAAAAAAATTCGGAATTAATCGGATTCGGAAATATATGGGGCCAAAATATTCAGAATACCGTAAGTTTCCAAATACCAGTACTCAGAATTGCCTTATATACAGGAGATATACAGCTATTTCCGAATATACAGCCCCATTATACCTTATGGGTCATTGAAATCAATGGCAAAATAGGGTATATTGGAAGCTGCCTGAAGGGGAGGGGGTTTGAGGGATAGCCCCCAAATCTTCAGGGGACCTGCAGGGGACTCTCCCCTACGAACCCCCCAAGTCCCAAAAAGATTGGGCCAGGGGTTCCCATTCCAGGGGCACCCAAAGAGGGTGCCCCTATTCCACCATTATACCCTATGGGCCATTGAAATCAATGGCAACAGAGGACATAATCAGAGGCTACTGGGGGACAGAAGGTTTGAGGGAGAGACCCCAAAGCTGCATGGAACCCTCAGACTCAAAAAATATCTCTATAAAAGCATGAAAGTGACCCACCCCACACAGCCCACACACCAACCCCCTCATACCAACCAGAGGTAATTAAAAAAAAACACAAATTGTGACAGAAAGAAACTTAACTTTTAAACACACACACACACCCCAAGAAAAAATCAGAACCAGGAAAAGGGACAACAGGACAGGATGCAAAACCAACAGCAACAGATCCAAACAAATTAGAGAAAAGGCCAACAAATTCAACTATTAAAAACTGAACTTTTAAACAATAAAAAACCTCAGGCCAAATCAGTCAACACCCCCCCCCCCAAAAAAAAAAAAACAGAACCAGGAAAAGGGACAACAGGACAGGATGCAAAACCAACAACAACACAGATCCAAACAAATCCAACTGAGAAAAGGCAACAAACTCAACTGTTAAAAACTCAACTTTTAACAATAAAAATTAGGCCAAACAGTGCCCCCCCCCCCCGCCCAAGAACCAGAAGAGAAAAGGAACAACAGCAGCACAACACAGCAGCAACAAATCAAACACAGAATCCTTTTAAAACAGTAAAAAAGTTGACTTTTAACAATACAGGAACTTAACCAACCCCTCCCCCCAAAAAACCCTTCACCCTAACCCCAAGAAATCCAAGCCACCCAAATTAGGAAAAGTAAAAGGACACTGCACTTTCAAAAGTCCTCTCACTAAAGTTAGATATAGGCAAATAGGCAACCCCCCATCCCAGGCCCCCACCCCCAGCAGAACCCCCTAACCCCAAATAAGCTACAAATCTGGATAAGTAAAGGGACTCTGAGTCTTAAAAAGTCCTTTTACTTTTATCCTTACTAAAATAAAAACAAGAACCCCAAGACTGTCTTGCCTTAGATGTCTTCTCCAGGCAGGTCAGGCAAGGCTGATAGAGAGCAGCAGCAGCTGAGGACAAGGGCCAGTGCAGCACAATCTCTCTCACACACCAACACCAACACAACAGCAATGGAATGGAGTCCAGCCAGGCAGATTCCTTAAAAAGGTTCTCTGGCGCTACACAGAACAGTTTCAAAAAATACTACTGCTCTGTGATTGGCCAGAGAACACTGTTTATTTGGATACCCAAGTAAAAAAAGAACAACAATGTTGCTGATGGCTGGGGGATTAGCCCAGCCATCAGCTACACAACAGCCCTGCAAAGCATGCATTTGCAAGGCATTTTGCAAATGCATGCTTTGGATTGGCTGCTGGGGCTCCTCTCCCCCTTTCCCTCCCACCCTGATCCCAGGGAGGCTATGGGAGAGGCAGGAAAAGGCTTCCAATGGCGGGAAAGGAGGCAAGCAGCTTCCCTGAGGCTGCAGAAGCTCCTTTCCCGCCTTTTACATTGAGTTCCGTATACTTCCAAATATTGATTCGAAAGTATATGGGGAGCCGTATACAACTCCCGTATAATGCCTTCTAATTGGATTTGGAAGTATACGATGCTGTATACTTCCAAATCAGGGTGTATTCGGCCGTCTATTCGGTTTGGCCGAACCAAATGCACACTCCTAGTTTAGAATGCAACAGTCTGATCATTGTTAGGGACTCTCCAATGAGAATGAATCTTACATATTTTAAAATAGGTACAGTGGCTGACATTTTGTTTCTGATTTTAATTCAAAGTGCTGGTTGTGAATTTAAAGCCTTTCATAACCTAGGATCCCCATATCTGAAGGAAGGTCTTTTTCCATAAACCTCGAAGCAGCAGTTATGATTCTCAGGTTGTCATTGGCTAGCTGTTCCCCCGCTTAGGCTAGACTGCCTGGCATCAGCTAGGGACCAGAGAGCAAAGTACTTATCTAGGGGAATGCTCACCTCTTGCCTCTTCCAACACAGCTTACATCCTTCAGTTTTATTTTTCATGGTGGGTATAAATACAGCCACTAATGTTGGGTGGCTACTTTCCTGAAGCTATATGGAATTCTTCCAGGACTAGAAAAGCAATTTCCCTTTGGATGTAGCTCCAGAGGGTACACTGAGATTATACAGTATTGAGTTTTTAATTGAGTACTCAGTTAATCAGTTAATCAGCAGCAGCAACAGTAAATTTAACCAACTGACAACTTTAGAAACAATAATTCATCTCTTTTGAGTCCAACCACTTCGCTATTACTATAGCTGCCCAACATGGAGGGTTTTTTTTTTACTTAGCTTCCAAACCGGAGCACTTTTTTGAGGAGCATTCACATGATGTAATTGTTGGATATTTCAGCAGAGTGAAAGGGAACCACATAGCACACGTGTAAATAAGCTAAAAGAAAGTTTACTAATAAAATTAGAAAGAGTTACATGATAAGGATAAAACAATTAACTATCTATCTAGCTACATCCTTCTAGTTACTGTTAGCTCCAAGATAGAGACTCATACCCTAATCCCTAAACAAAGGAAAGAAGAAGAAACCCCAAAATGTCTACATGCAAAATATGCGGTAACTTCACCCAACTATAAATTGACCAACAGCCAGACTAAAGGTTATGCATAGAACTTCCTTTTCTCTGGCAAGAACTACCTGCAAGATAGCTCATTGGTTCTAAAGTTAACAATTGCTGTAAACAAACAGTTCAGCTCTTCCATGATATCAGGGAGTGTACCTGCAAATATCCCAAAAGCGTGCTGTAATTGTCCTCTCTTCGTGGTTTTCCCATCCTCAATATGCTCTTTATCAAACCTGCTTTACACTGTAAAGAACACAGTCCAAGCATGTTTGCATGTTCTGTGAAAAGGACCCTGGCAGATTAAGCACGATTTTCCTGCCATCAGCCTTTTGTGGTGTCATTTTTCTGACAGTTTTTTTCCAGCCTGGCTACTGCAAGGTTTCTTCAGGCTTAAAAGAGGGGGAGGGTAATCGCTATTGTGCTATAGTGCTATATTGCCCCTCTCCTGTTTTTGTTTTTGATTTTAGTTCCTCTGAATTCCCAGTTTTCTTTTCAGTGATGCCTCTGCCCTCTTCTGCTGCAGAGATGTAAAGGGAAAGGGAGGCAATGTTTGTCCCAACTGCTTGAAATGGAATGAGGGAGCAGAATCTATGGTAGCCATAGATGGAAAGGAAAGGAAAGGTCCCCTGTGCAAGCACCAGTCGTTTCCGACTCTGGGGTGACATTGCTTTCACAATGTTTTCACGGCAGACTTTTTACAGGGTGGTTTGCCATTGCCTTCCCCAGTCATCTACACTTTCCCCCCCAGCAAGCTGGGTACTCATTTTACCGACCTCGGAAGGATAGAAGGCTGAGTCAACCTGGAGCCGGCTACTTGAACCAGCTTCTGCTGGGATCGAACTCAGGTCGTGAGCAGAGTTTAGGACTGCTGTACTGCAGCTTTAACACTCTGTGCCATGATGACCACACCCCAAAAGTCAATGCAGAGTTGCTGCAAAGCCCAGGTGATGAGAAAAAGTAAAAAAGATGGGGAAAATTACAGAAAATTGAAGAAGTTATGAACGCATTACAGAGAATCCACACTGTGGGGAAGCAGTATTAGTGTACAGCAGGGCCCTGCAACATAGGGAAGAGATTTTTCAGTCTAGAGGAACAGTAATTTGTTTTGGTTTGCAGCAGTTAATGCCTTATACTATGGCTGAGTCCTACTATGCACTTATTGGAAGATCAAGTCACAATCAAGTGAACATTCATTTCCTTTTAAATAATCATGGGTTGCTAATTAATCTACTATGAAACGTATCTATGCATCTAAATTTATGTCTGGTTTCCAAATAAATCTTACTTTTGTTAACAGTTTCTTAGGAATAATGAAACTTGCAAAGGTTTGCTATTGTTGTTGCTGAGAAACATGTAAATCTTAATTTATACTGAGAAGAGGTGAACAGGACACTTGGAATGTCATGTGAGTTTAATAAGAGTATGTGCATAGATCCCCATCAGTATTACTTTTTACTATTGTTCCAACTCCGGAAACCTCTTTCCATTTGGTTTTAAATAAAAATAATGTTAATTTTGACAGCTACCCTAGATGGATGCTAGTTAGCTTACTCTTATTCTTTTGTGTTAAAACTTGCCCCAGAGAAGGTCTGTGAGTTTCATGTCGCTCACAAAAAGCAATCTCTGGTGTTAGGGTTTTATTTTTTCTTAATGGTGGTGGTCCTGCTCCAAACACACAAAATTAAAACCCTTTGAAGAATCATGTATAAAAGAAGCATACTGATCCCTCTGCAAAAATATTAAATTTGATTTTGAAATATTCATGGTTAAAATGTACATTGACCATTTTATTCATTTCCCTTTCTTCTCTCCAAAATATATGCATAAAAACTTCAAAACTGTCATCGATGAATAGACTTTCGATTGACAGAGTGACCCAAATACCTCCTCATGCTCTGATTTAGGATATAAAACACCCTCTAAGTCCCCCATCAATCAATTGGCAGGGCTAGTCTCTTAAAGCTTCTGTTTTATGCCAAATGGTCCTCTTGGCATAAAACCTGGCCCCAACACACCGTTCCCCATATCAGTGCCCTTTCCAATCAAACAGGAGCATGAGCAGCCACATCTGGAGCACTCTAAACTACATACCAGACATAAGAACATAAGAGAAGCCATGTTAGATCAGGCCAATGGCCCATCCAGTCTGTGTCACACAGTGGCCCAAAAAACCCCCCATGCACAATCAGGAGGTCCGTCAGTGGGGCCAGGACACTAGAAGTCCTCCCACTGTTGCCCTCCCCCAAGCACTAAGAATACAGAGCATCACTACCCCAGAAAGAGAGATCCAACAATATGCTGTGACTAATAGCCACTGATGGACCTCTATTCCATATGTTTATCCAATCCCCTCTTGAAGCTGTCTATGCTTGCAGCTGCCACCACCTCCTGTGGCAGTGAATTCCATGTGTTAATCACCCTTTGTGTGAAGAAGTACTTCAATTCTAACCCAACTGCTCAGTAATTTCATTGAATGTCCATGAGTTCTCATATTGTGAGAACTACTTCTTTCTCTATCTTCTCTATCCCATGCATAATCTTGTAAACCTCTATCATGTCACCCCTCAGGTGACGTTTCTCCAAGCTAAAGAGGCCCAAACATTTTTATATTGCAATTATTTAGGCATTTAGAGTTAAAAATACTGTGTAGAAAGATGTCTCATCAGTCTAAGACCAAATTCTCCCCTGGTCAGCCTAAGGCAGTGGGAACAACTCTATCCCAAGATGCTGTGAAAGATCTACAGCAAACATTTGTGGAGGCTTTAGGGCAGGTTCAAAACACACTAAGCACGCAAATGGAGGGGTTAGCTAGTAAACTGGTCGGGTTGGAAATCCAATCCAGAGATACTAAAAAGGAAATTGTGGAGCTGCTTAAAATGACAAAATCAATAGAAAATAATCAGAAGTTAATTGACTCTAGGGTTGAAGAGTTAGAGGTAAAACAAGTGGATCAAGATAGAAAGCTAGCAAGACTAGAAATGGATAGAGCTGAGTATATGTTGAGATTTATGAACATTCCAGAGGAAAAAAATGAGAATTTGTTTTCCATTCTAGCAGAGGCTTTAACGGATACACTTAATATGAAGAAAGGAGAGATAGAAGCAGAATTTGATTATGCTTATAGAGTTAACTCATTCTATGCCAGAAAGAACGACCTACCAAGGGAAATTCACCTTAAATTTGTGAGGAAAAAGATCAAGGAAAGGGTCTGGATGGCAGCACGAGAACAACCACTCATAATAAAAGGGACAAAGATAAAGATCATGCGTGAGGTTCCTTGGTCGATAAGAAGCAAAAGAAAAGAGTATAAGAAGTTAACGGCAATTCTGCAAGAAAAGGGAATTGCATATAGATGGCTTATTCCTGAGGGACTGATTTTCACCTTTACAAATACCAGGTATAGAATAGACTCTATTTTCAAGTCGGAAGAGTTCTTAAAAAAACAGATGATGAATGGCTCAAAAAAATCAGAGCGAAAGATGTTTGATGACCCAGAGGCTGAACCAACACTGCCCGAGGGGCTGGACAGGGACTCGAGTGAACAAGAGGAAGGGGAAGTGGGGCTTGAAGCTGGCTTAGTAGCGAGGGAGACTAGACAACAAAAGAAAAAGAGAACACAACAAACAGAAACTAAGGATTGGTAAATATAAATATGGCTACTCAATTAAAGATATTATCATTAAACGTAAACGGACTTAATTCGCCACAGAAAAGGAAACGAGTTTTCTTACAACTGAAAAAATTCAAGGCAGATATCATATGCCTTCAAGAAACTCATATAAAACAAAAAGATGTAGCGTTGCTTCAAAATAAAAGGCTTGGTATGGCAATAATTTCCTTGGAGAAAGATAAGAAAAAAAGAGGCTTGGTGACGTATGTTAAAGAAGACATTCAGGCGCAACTTGTCTTTGAAGCGGATGATGCAAGATACCAAGGTATCCAAATCTCTAAAGGACAACAAAATTTCTTGCTTATAAATATATACGCACCTAACACTAAACAGCAAAATTTTTACAAGGAATTACAACGGATGGTTAACAATCAAAAGGTGGATAATATGTGTATAATCGGAGATTTTAATGCTGTGACCTGTTCAAAGCTAGATAAAAGCTATGGCAAGGATGGAATGAAGCATGGTTCTTTCACATGTAAAACTCTCCCAGACATGTTTTTCCGGATAGCAGATGAATATGTGTTAGTGGACGTCTGGCGTACCTTAAACCCAAATAAGAAAGATTTCACTTTTTTTTTCAAACAGACATTGCTCTTGGTCCTGGATCGACATGTGCTGGGTTTCAGCCACATTGATGAGGGTGGTAGAGGAGGCTGAAATCCATCCTAGAACAGTGGCAGACCACAGACCACTCATGATTTATATCAAGGGAGAAAGGAAAAGACAAGGCTGGAGAATGAACCCCAGATTAACAGATAACAAGAAATTTGTGAAATATATTGAAGAAGAAATGAAAAAAAAATTTCGTTGGAATATCCGGAAAGAAACATCAATTAAGACGGTGTGGGAAACAAGCAAAGCTTTCTTCAGAGGTTTGGTAATAAGTTTCAATGCTCAAAAGAAACGTGAAGAAAGTAAAAAATTTAGCGAAATGATGGAAGCAATAAAAGATAAAGAAAAACAGATGAAAGAAAACCCTAAGATGCAAGAAATAAAGAATGAGATAAAAACTCTTCAGCATAAGATTCATGTTTTTTTTCTGGAAGAGATGGAGAAAAAGATACGTTTCACCAAACAATATTTTTTTGAAAACGCCAACAAGCCAGGAAGGTGGCTCGCACATAAAATTAGGAAAGAACGAGATAATAAAACGATTAAAATTCTAAAAGACAGTGAGGGAAACTATAACCATACTCAAACAGGAATGAAAGCGATAATAAAGGATTACTACACGCAACTGTATGAACCAAGAGAGTTGGACAAAGTACAACAGGAAGAATACATGATGAAAAAATCATTGCCAAAACTAACCGAAGAACAGAGGGAAGGACTGAATGGTCCGATAACGATGTATGAAATTGAAGAAGTCTGGAGCAATTTGAAGAAAAACAAAGCAGCGGGTCCAGACGGTATTCCAGCGGAATATTATATTACGTTTAAAGAGACCTTAATTAGTCATTTTAAAAATGTGCTTGAAGAAGTCACTGAATTCCACAGGTTTGCTGCCTCTTAATATGGCGGTTCCCTTTACTCACCATGGCTAGCAATCTTTGATGGACCTGCAGTCCATGAGTCTAACCCCCATTTAAAGCTGTAATGGCTTCCTATTGGGTAAGAGACTGAAGTCTTCAGTTTGAATTTATTTTGTGCTGTAGACTTGCCAGATGACATCTGGCAAGCCATGCCCTCTTGACCATCACACCCTCATCAGAAGTACAGAGATAATTATATTCAGCATTTTTGCAAGGATTGTAAGATAATGCATGTGAAATGCTTTTGCATACTTAGAAGTATTATGCAAATATTAAGTGTCATTACCCTTTTCATAATAAACGGTTCCCATCTCCCTCATACACAGCTCTTGACCCACTTACCATTACAAAAGCAACAAAAAACAATTTTCTTTAAGATAACTGACGTTAGCTATTGGTTGTAAAGTCTGGCAGTTTAAACCCGCAATTATGCTATTGTCCTTAGTAAGGAAGGAAGTCCCACAGGAGGATGAATATGTGACAATATATGTTTTAACAGCAGCTAGAATTGTTTATGCCAGGCATTGGAAACAAAAAGAAACTCCTGAATTAGAGGAGGTGGTAGATAAAACACTGCAAGCCGCAGAGATGGATATTTTATCGAACATGTTAAAAGGGATCCCCAAAGTTGAAGCAATTAAAAAATGGGAAAACTTTTATAGTTGGTTAAAAAAAAGGTGCAAGGTAAAAGACAATTAAAGGTAAAAAGAAATGTTAGTATTACCATTTATAAAGAAAAAATGTCGTTAAGATGGATGTTCGATTATGGTTTGACACCACGTTCTACCCCATTTGGGTAATTTGGGGATAGGTTATATCTTAGAGGACAATATTGTTTATGTGGAAGACAAATCTATCTGTATGCGAAATGTTAGAGTGATACCTCTTTGTAAATTATTTTTGGTGTTGAAATAAACTTTTGATTTATATATATAAAAAAAAAGAGGCCCAAACATTTTAATCTTTCTTCATAGGGAAAGTGTTCCAACCCTTTAATCATTCTAGTTGTCTTTTTCTGCCATTTTTCCAATGCTATAATATCTTTTTTGAGGTGCGGTGACCAGAATTGTACACAGTATTCCAAATGAGGCTATACTATTGATTTATATAGGGGCATTATGATACTGGGTTATTTGTTTTCAGTTCCATTCCTAAACATTCCCAGCATGGCATTGGCCTTTTTTATTGCAATCGCACACTGTCTTGACATTTTCAGTGAGTTATCTACCACAACCCCAAGATCTGTCTCTTGGTCAGTCTCTGCTAGTTCACACCCCATCAACTTGTATTTATAGTTAGGATTTTTGGCTCCAATGTACATCACTTTGCACTTGGCCATGTTGAACCAAATTTGCCACATTGACACCCACTCGCCCAGCCTCAACAGATCCCTTTGGAATGCCTCACAATCCTCCATGGTTCTCACCACCCTCAACAATTTAGTATCATTCACAAACGTAACCACTTCACTGCTTACTCTCAACTCCAAATCATTAATGAACAAGTTAAAAAGCATGGGACCCAGTACTGAGCCCTGCGGCACCCCACTGCTTACCATTCTCCATTGCAAAAATTGCCCATATATACTCACTCTCTGTTTCCTATTAATTAGCCAGTTTTTGATCCACAAGAGGACTTGTCCTTTTACGCCGTGACTCTCAAGCGTACTAAGAAGCCTTTGATCTTTATCAAAAGCTTTCTAGAAGTCAAAGTAAACAACATCAATTGGATCTGCTTTGTCCACATGTTTGTTCACCCCCTCAAAGAACTCTAACAGGTTAATGAGCCAAGATCTTCCCTTACAGAACCCATGCTGAGTCTTCCTCAATAACTTTTGTTCAGAAGATCCACAAGTCAGAACTCTTGGATGTATGCCATCTAGGCCTGGTGACTTATCAGCTTTTAAACTGTCTTATCAGTCGAAGGACCTCCTGTCTCATCACCTCAATCTAAGGTCTTTCAACACCCCTCCCAAAATCAGTAGTTCTGGAGTGGGCAAACACTTCTCATCCTCCACAGTGGAGGCAAAAAATACATTCAGCTTCTCAGCCATTTCCCTATTCTCTTTCAGTAACCCTTTTACCCCTTGGTCATCCAAGGACCCCCCTCCCTCCCTGGCTGGTTTCTTGCTTCTAATGTATTTGAAGAAATTTTTATTGTTGGTCTTTATGTTTTTTGTGATATGCTCCTCATAGTCCCTTTTTGCCTGCCCGATCACAGACTTGAATGTTATTTAGCACAGCCTGTGTGCCCTTTTATTAACCTCACTTGGACTAGCTTTCCACCGCTTAAAGGAATCCTTCTTACCTTTTACAGCTTCCTTTACTTTTTTTCTTTTAAATAGTTTTTATTTTATTGAATCTAATCCAATACAATGGGAACATAGGGAAAATAAATAGCAGAAATATCAATCTAACATACAAGAAACCAATTTAGATCATTGGATGACTATAACAAACAATTTACAAAAACAATACATAATATGCTAGGTGTTAAGAATTAAGAAAAAGCCTACAATTCATTCTATTAGGCAAAAAAGGAAATATTCCCAAAGATTTCCAAAACCAGGGCCAAAAGCAAATCTATAGCCAAATTAGTACCATTTTCAAAGAAAGGGTTATCCATTGTCTTATCCATTACATATTGGTCCCATAACTTATCATACCACATTTCAATCGTGAGAGTTTCCCATTTTTAGCAATTGTCATACTAGCTATTGCCAACATTGTCGAGATGAAAGATTTCTGATCTTTACTCACCTATTTATCAGGCCAGATATCAAATAGAAGAAGTTTAAAATCTACTGGAATGGTTAGATCGAATATAAGTTTTATTTGCTCTACCACTTTATTCCAAAAGTTTGACACTGTTGGACATTCCCACCACATATGATACGGGAAGCCTTTAGTTTTACAATTCCTCTAATAATCTGGACTTGAGACCCTAGAGATTTTACTCATCGTGACAGGATTTAAATACCAATGTGAATACATTTTTTTAAAATTGGAGTTGAATACCAATACTTTTAGCCTTAATGGAAGGGAAGTTCTGGACTCTTTCTCAATCGCTTTCCTCTAGCCTTTGAGGTAGCATTAAATTCCAACGTTTAATATAAGTGGGTGGATATTAATGAAGAGAGTCAATTAAGTAATTATATATTTTAGAAAACAAACCTTTCTTGCCAATGCCCTCCTCTTTAAGCAAGACCTCAAATGGCGTCAATTCATATCTAATAGCTTCTTTCCTCTGAAGAGAGTATACCATATTCTGAACTTGAAGGTATTGATACCAATAGATATTGGCTCCTAATTTCTCTTCTGCTTGTTCCTTAGTAATAATATTGTTCCCTTGAATCCACTCCCCAATTCTATCTAGCCCCTTAATCCCCCACGGATGGCTGGTGTTTGCCTTAATGAATTGTGGGGACCAATCTTGGTTGAAAAAACTACCTACTAAAGAAATACCCTGCGCAATCCACTTCCTTAGTTTATCCCATATTCTTAATGAATTTTCAAGGAAGGGATTTGCTAGTATAGAATGTGATCTCTTCTGACATATAGACAAAAAAATTCCTCTCAAAGAGAAGGGGAGAATATACTCTTGTTCAATACTGATCCAAGCTTCTACTGGATTTGTCCTAATCATTTTAACTGTTTGGGCAAGATTAGCTGCATAATAGTAGATACTTGGGTATTGAAAAAAAAACCCTTCTTAATGGGTCTACACATTGTTGAAAATTTTATCCTAGGCCTAGTGTTATTCCACATAACACAATTTAAGATTTGTTGCCGTTTATTCAGTTTTTTCTGATATTTCTATTGGAATAGCCCAGAAAAAAATTAAAATGTAGGAAGAATAACACATTTCATACTCATGAATCTTTCATACCAAGAACGGTTGATTTTGTTCCATTTAATTAATAATGCTTGAACTTTCTTTAGCAACTCATCATAGCTGAATTTCTTTAAAGCCTTAATTTCCTTTGGGATTTTTATCCCTAAATATGATCACTTCTTATCCACCCATTAATAAGGGACTAGATTTCTTAGCCTTGCTTCGGTATCAACTGACAGGTTAATCGGATGCAAAATTGTTTTTTCCAGGTTGATTTTTAACCCAAACACAAGACTAAATTGTTGTAAAATCTGATTGATAGCCTGTACCAACTTTATTAGGAGCTCCGTGGCGCAGAGTGGTAAAGCTGCAGTACTGCAGTTCAGGTAGCCGGCTCTAGGTCGACTCAGCCTTCCATCCTTCTGAGGTCGGTAAAATGAGTACCTAGCTTGCTGGGGGGAAAGTTTAGATGACTGGGCAATGGCAAACCACCCCGTAAAAAGTCTGCCGTGAAAACATTGTGAAAGTAACATCACCCCAGAGTCGGAAACGACTGGTGCTTGCACAAGGGACTACCTTTACCTTTTTACCGACTTTATTGGGGAAGAGGTATATAATACAACATCATCAGCAAAGAGCGCTATTTTATGGGTTTTAGAGCTTATTGAGACACCCTCAACATCTTGATTTCTTCAAATACATTCTGCCAGGGGTTCCATAGAAAGCAAAAATTAATGGCGAAAGAGGATGCCCTTGGGGTGTACCTCTTTTAAGTTGATAGGACTGAGAGTAATAATCATTAACTCTTATTTGAGCAGAGGGATTGTTGTACAAAGCACAGAGACCATTTAAAAAGTTCTTACCACAACCCATATTCTCAAAGCCAGTCATAAAAAAATCTTTCTCCACAGAATCAAAAGCTTTAACCATATTGATTGAATCCTGTTTAGTTACCGTGCAAGAATCAAAAGCTTTAACCATATTGACTAATTCCTGTTTAGTTACCGTACAATAATTCAAGATGTCCAAAGTTCTTCTAATATTCTCTGAAATATCCCTCCCAGGGATAAGACCAGTTTGGTCAGAATGAATCAAATTATTGACAATCTGTTTCAATCTTTTAGCTAACACAGTGGTAAAAAATCTTATAATCACAGTTAAGAAGGGCAATAGGTCTATAATTACTTGAAGTTGAAACATCTTTCATTTCTTTAGAAATCAGGACAATCACTGCCAATTCCCATGAGGGAGGCAATAAAGCTTTCATAAAGATATTATTACACACTTGAGTTAAAGGTTTAACTAAAATAGATCTGAATCTTTTATAAAATTTGACAAGAAAGCTGTCTAAACCAGGGGCAGTGTTATTTTTAAGAGATCCAATCGCATCATCAATCTCATGTTCTGAAATTAAACCATCCTATAAATCTCTATCCAAAGGCTTTAATTTTGGGACCAAATCTTTATCTTGAAGAAATTTTCTTATCTCTTTAGGGTCCGGATTTGTAGTAGCATGTAACATGGAGTAAAATTCTGAAAAAGTACTTGGCATTTGTTCTGAGGAGAAAAGCACCTAACTCAATTTATCCCTAATATGCTTAATTCTTTTACCAGACTTAAAATTATATCATGAAGCAGTTTGCTTAGTATGGATAAAAGAATGGATAATGTTGTTAAACAAGAAACTCTTAGCGTTGGAAGATCATGGAAATAAATTTGGCTGGCACGCTTATATGTATTATGGGGGGGGGGAGATAGACGGCTTTTTCTCTCACCATTATATAAAAAACAGCTTGCTAAATACATGGATGAAATATAAGAAATATGGAGATAAGAGAAAACCGTTATGGATAGTGCCAGCCGAAGTGATAAAAATAACAGCTGAGACGGGTGAAGAAAAGTGGTTATCATATAATCAACTATTAAAAATACAAAGTTGCAAAATAGAATTGAAAACTGCTGAAGAGCTGAATAATAAATATGATTGGTTTCAAATGCAACAAACAAAGAGCTTGGTAGAGAATGACATTAAAACTGAAGGAATAAGAAAAGAGCAAACAGAAATGGAAAAAGTTCTGCTTGGAGACAACAAAAAATTAATTTCAAAATTATATATTACTTTTAAAATGGTCTACGGAAGATGAAGTAGTGAAATCTCAAATGATTAAGTGGCCAATTAATGTAAATAAAGAAATACAGATGGAAACTTGGGAATATTTGTGGAAGAACTCTATGAAGCTTTTGACGTGTCATAGTATTAAAGAGAACTGTTTTAAAATGATGTATAGATGGTATATGACTCCTAAGAAATTGGCAAAGATGAATAATAAGACGCCAGACAGATGTTGGAAATGTAAAAAACATGAAGGTTCTTTCTACCATACATGGTGGACTTGTGAAAGAGCAAAAAAGTATTGGCAGATGATTCAACAAGAAATTTCTAGGCTCTTGGGATATGAATTTAAGAAAGTTGCAGAGACTTTTCTGTTGGGATTACAAATGGAAAAATGTCCAAGAGAAGATAGAACTATAATTTGGTACTTGCTTTCAGCTGCTAGGACATTATATGCGCAGTTGTGGAAGCAAGAAAAAATATCAGAGAAATGGGATTGGATTGTAAAAAGTTATGACATGGAGTGAAATGGACAAATTAACAAGAATTTTAAGAGACTATGATTTAGAAGATTTTAAGATGGAGTGGAAAAAGTTCAGAAGATATGTAGAAAAAGAGTGGAAAATAAAAGGACATTGGACAATTTTTGATAATGATTAAGTCTTAGAAAAAAGAAGAATATTAATTTTTTTGTTTTTATTAGTTAAGGGTACCTTTAAACATTAGTACTTTAAGTAAATAACACCGGCAGGGGTCAAGTAACGGGGGGAGGGGTGGGTAAAAAGTAATATATGGGATAGATAAAAGAAGTTATTAATGATGCAAGAAATATAATTTGTTACCATATGTTACCAAATAAAATTGTTTTAACAAAAAAAAAAGATCAAACTTCTCTAACAGATGTTGTAAGCCAGTAGGGCTTCTCTCTTTCTTATTCTTTGCACTAAGTCTAATAGTAGATTTATCCAGGTTCTTATCCAAGATTACATTTAGGTCTCCCCCTAAAATTAAATGACCCACACTAAATGTCTGTAGCTTCTCAAATACTTGTTCTAATAAGGATATCTGAGCTGTATTAGGTGCATAAACTGAAGCTAGTGTTAGCTCCTGCAAACCAATTTTGCCTTTTATAAAGACATATCTGTCTTCTGTGTTAATTTGTTGGGCATCTACCACCATTTCGAAATCTGAAGAAATTTCTACTCCCACTCCACAGGCTTTAGAAGTACCAGCGGCTATAAATTGTTGCTCATATTGATGGAGACGTTTCGTGCTTTGTGTTTAATATGAGTCTCTTGTATGAAGAGGATGTGGGGCTTTTCCTTCTTAATTATGGAAGAAAATCTGAAGGCTTTAATATTATTTAGACCTCTAATATTCACTGAATTAATATTTAAATTATCAGCCATTTCAATTAAAATCAATTAACCCTACCTCTCAAAAGAATATTGTTACAATGCTTTATTATATTACTTCTCCTTCTTCCCTTTTAATCCTATGTCCAGTATCACAACTAATTATAATTCTAGCACTAAATGAGAAGAAAAGTAAGGGCAGAAAATTATATATAAAAAGGAAGAATACTTTATTTTCTCCTGACCAGATCAATACCTAGCAGAAGCTTATCTCAAATAAGTTTATTTCTATGCTCCCTTATCCTAAATACTATACTAAGAGTCTTAAACCTAATCTTCCCTAGCAATGCAAATTAAAAAAAAACAATTACACACAAAATTAGGGCTCCACACTACTCTCTCCTTTGAGATAAATAGAAAACACATAGAAAAGGAAAATGTGATACACAAAAAACAAAAATACCCTCCTATCCCACCCTTCCCACCTTCCCACCCCCCACTCACCCCCCTCTCCACCCCTTGAGAAACAAGCTACAGCGGAAGAATACAATTAACAGTTCAAGTTCCAAGATTCCCTGTCCTCCACCGAAAATGCTAGAAACAGAATATTAAAACAAGAGGGTGGTCAGCTCAGAACGAGAGCCCCAACCTACAGACCAGGTGGAACTGCACAGAACATTAACTGTGCAACCAAAAGGAGCTGAAAAACAAAACAGGGGTAATATCCTCCCCCTTCCCTCCCTTCCCCCAGAACACTAATATACATCAACATAATATATTCCTCCACCATTTTAAATCAAAAAACAAATTAGATAATCAACCAAATCAATAGAAGTATTACTTTTGCCTTACAAAAGTCCCTTTCCAGCCTTATTACAAAGCATAACCTAATACAGCTATTAAATCAAAATAGTTTGAAGCATCAACACAATCTGCTTCACAGCATTTTTTCAGGTGTGGTCCCAGTTGGCCTTGGCCTTTTCTTTGATTGCCCAGTCGCTTCCATAACTTCATTTTCCTCTGGAGTGACAGACTGGAGCAGTTTTACACCAGAAGCCTCATCCCACGCTGAAAAAAGAGAACCTTGAAAATATACTATAAGTCTTCCTGCAGGAGACCATTTGTAATGAATGTCCAAACTTTGAAGCGTTGACACTATCACCATAAGAGATCTTCTCCTCTGCAATGCTTCCATTGGAATATCTGGAAACACCCATATCTTTAAATCCTGCAGCTTTAAATAACCCTCTTCTTTTGCCAAGTCTAGAATTTTATTTCTCATGTCTTTATTAGTGAACTTTACAATTATATCTCATGGGCTCCTTCGTTTGGGGCTGCTGATTGCTTTCCAGATGAGAGGGGAGCCCTGCACTGAGGAGACCCAGGGGCTACCAGTAGGAATAAAAGAGCACTGGGAGGTGGAGGTTTTTGTCATAGCCCCCTCCTCATCATTTGATGTAGTACTTGGAGTGGGTTGGTTGGCCCGACACCAGCCGGACATACAGTGGGGGGCGCAAACGATCGACTTCACCGATCAGCGGTGCACCCATCACCATTGGCAGGGGCGATGGAGGCCAACACCTCCCCCTAGGAATGAGAAAATGTGTTTATCGGTGGAAGAGGTCAGATCAATCCCAAAGGAATACAGGGACCTCCACAAAGTGTTTAGCAAAGAGGAGGCTGACAAACTGCCGCCCCACAGGGACACTGACTGTGCCATCAAATTGATCCCAGGGCAGGAGCTACCAAAGGCAAAGCTGTACTCAATGGGGTGGGCAGAGAAAGCAGAGTTACGGAAGTTTATCGACAAAACCTTAAAGCGGGGGTTCATTAGGCCAGCAACCGCCCTGCACGCCTCCCCGGTCCTCTTCCGGAAGAAGAAGGACGGGAGTCTGAGACTTTGCACAGACTTTCGCAGGACAAACGGGATTTCCATGTCCAACGTTTACCCTATCCCACTAATCAAAGACTTGCTGAGCACGGTGTCGGAAGGGTCCATGTTCACAAAGTTAGATCTGAGGGATGCTTACTTTCGAGTCAGGATCAAGGAGGGGGATGAGTGGAAAACCCTTCTCTACACTTTGAGGAAGTGATAGAAAGATTGGCAAGGACAATCTACACACAGACGATATTGGGTTGGATCATCTTCATCCAATTTCTTTTTAGTGACAACAACGTTACTAGACCACTCAGAAGTGCATGGCTCTATCACCCCCATTTGTAGCACCTTCTCAATTTCTGTTTTAATTATTACCCTCATAGGTCCACACACAGGATAAGGGTTTTTTTCGGATTTCCAATAGATAGTCAGTGTTTATAAGCAATTTAATGCAAAAACTCTATGACTTGGCAGGGGTGACCTAACAGTGACCTAACAGAAATGGGAAGGAATGCTGACATGAATGTTAAAAGCCTTTTGCCTAGAACATGATGGCAATTGGGATGAGGCTATTCCACTTCTAGTTAGGTCAAATTGAGATGCTGTGCATCCATCCCTTGGAGGTTTTTCACCAAATGAGCTAGTATTTGGCAGACAGTTGCCAGGAATTCTGGAATTATTGAAGGCAAATTGGGAGGGAGTTTGGGCTCCTGAGTCTGCATCAGAATATTTTGCTAATTTACAATACACTTTGAGAAACTTATGCTCATCAAGCCCTTACAGAGCTAGGGAAAAACAAAAAATATACTTTGATAAAACAGCTAAACCCAGAACCCTACAAGTTGGAGATCAGGCCTTACTTTCGAGCCCTGAAGGTGTAGGAAAGCTGGATTTATATTGGACTGGACCCTTCAAGGTCACACAGAACCTTGGAGATGAAAACTATGAGATCAGAGACAAAGAGAGAGGCCTATTATTTCATATTATTGCTTTAAAAGATTTGTTACTCACCAAATACAGCAAATGTTAATTGAAATTTGGCCAGAGGAGGGCTTTGACATCCCAGATCCTCTTGAAGAGGCCAAAAGGCCCTCTGCAGTATCTGAGATCCCTGTAAATGAGGCTCTGTTACATGAACAGCAACAACAACTATGAGAGCTGTTGCAAGAATTTTAAAAAAATGTTTACTGTTCTTAATGAAACAGCTGCTGAAAAGCAAGTTGCCCAGTCTATAATGACAAGGAGAAATCTTTTTCCTGATTTGGTAGGGGGGGAAGGACCCTGAACATCAATTTGTATTTCAGAAAATGGTACTTGCACTATTGGAATCTTCCCCAGTGGCACCTTAATATGATCAGAAGAATGCCCCACCTTTTGATGTATTTCACAAGAATTGACGTACTCTTTAGTACCTTTGCTCACTCTAGGTTAATAAAATGCTGCAGTGACCTTAGCAAGAGTTCTCTTAAAACCCAAATGTCCAGACAGTGGAAGGTCATGGGCAAGCCTTGGAACTTCTCTTCTAAAGAGTTCAGGGATCACTAACTGCTTTACTGGTTGGCTCCCTTTCCTTTGGGTAGGTGTTCTCTATATAAAAGATCATTGGGCCAATAAATCTTACTATTTCCAAGTTTATCCAATGGGCAATCAATTTTCTCAGCAGCCTCACAACAGGATTGTAAACCTGGAAATGTCTTTAACAAGTCCCTAAAGACTTTTGAATCAAATTTCATGGATGGAACACTGCTATCAGTTATAGATGCAGACTGATTACCATAACCTAAAGATTGCAGGGTGCCTTCTCCCTTTTCTTGATCCCTCTTTCTGTTGAAACTCAAATAAAGGGCTTTCTTCCTGCAGAACTGGTTGTAGTATTTCTGCAGCTCTGGTTTTGCTTCTAGTAGTTACTGGGAACTAACTGATGCAGTTTTTTGCTTTTGACATTCTAAAATAAACATCCATCACAAACAGAAAGACAGGCTTATCCCCCTTATGTAATAATGGGATCGTATCAGATCAGTCTTCTATAGTAACCTTGGTGTAGGTAACAGGTTGTTATTTGGGCTGGGCATCATATGTCCAAATATCTACCTTCCCATCTGGTTGTAACCATAGTTTATTAAAGGTAGTTTCACAGATAGATGACATATCAGCCTCACTATCCCATATTGCTTTAAAATGGGTGCCCTCCTGTACCTTCACATGAATTGTTCTCTTTCGAGAGCACCAGTCAGTTTGTTCTTGACTAATATAACATGAAAAGGGTCTTTTAGGAATGTTAGTCAAGTTAATACAGTTCATCTCAACTTCATCCCCCACTGGCTGATTCTGCTGTTCTTTTTAAAACTGTACTTCTCTGGCAGGCCGATTGGTAATCCACCCAGGCTTCTGTATACATACCATCTGAATCTGAGATGCTTCTTTAGTAGAGGCAGTCAACACACTATCTTGAGACTGTATATCCTGTTGACCTTGATCTGCCAAAGATGTTGACACCTAGCTGAATATTTGGTTGCTGTGACGTATTCTTCCCCATCAGCCGGAGGCATCGAGCCGAAATGTGACCCCGTTGCTTACAATAATAACAAGCTGGTACTGCTGGCATGGAACTACTTGGTCCCCTGCAATCTTGAGCATGAACTCCTGCTTAAACTGGGGGACGCTGCTCAAGGATTGAGATGGGCAGCTTTTGTTGGTACTCTTCGTTCCTTGGCTGTTGTGGATGCTGGTATAGTTTATCTCCATTGGCTTGGCATTTCCAAACCACTTCAATTGTGAAGGTTGATTTGCAGCAGCAATTTCATCTAGTATCTCTGCAAGTATGCATAACTTTCTAGGCCTCTGAGCTCGAACTAAAGATGCAATTTTTGTGGGATAACTTGAGAAATTTGTTCTTTCACTATTAGTTCCAACAAATCATAGAAGGTACGCACTTGAGTACCCTCTGCCCATCTCATGCAGAGTCTCTGTACTCTGCTTACAAATGCACTGTAAGATTCTTCTGGTCTTAACCTGACATCGCGAAAGTGTCTTTTCAGTTGTTCTACAGAAGGCCCAAATTACTGAATTGCTAAACTTTTGAAATAATGGTAATCTTTAGCTTGATTTGGGGCTAATTGAGCTAATAATCCAACAACTCCCCCATGCATACACCATCTAATTACTCCCAAATACTCTGTTTCAGGAAGATGGTAGTCCTGTGCAGATGCTTCAAACTATGCAAAAAAGGCAACAGCATCTTCACCAGGCCTCAGTTCTGGGAATTTTAGCTTGGACCATCTATCATTCTGATTTTGGACAAGATGGTTTTGAAGAAAATTTATCTATTGACTATTTTGGCCTAGTAACTGGGTCAGCAGAGTGCATAACTGTTCCATTGGTCCCACTGAGGGCATTGATGATGATTGCTGCTCTTGAGAGGATACAACATATATTGAAATCATTGGCTGAGTATTCACAATGGGAGTTGGTCTGTTGTCTGTTGGCTGAGCAGAATATGAAGATTGTAATAGTTGAAGTAGGCCATCAGAATATTCTTCCTTTGAACAACTTTGTAATCCCTCTTGCCATAGGTAGGAGTCATTTCCTAGATACAGTGCCTGTTTCTGAAGATCACGAGATGATTCATTATGATTTAATTGGTCTATTTCAGGATTTTGTAAGTAATCTTCATTATGAGAGTGTAGCTGCACTGATGAATCAGATGAAGCTTTTCTAGTGTGGCTAAATGGCACAGCAAACTCTGCTTCGTAAATCATTTGGTTAGACACATTACTAGATAACAAAACTCTATGGTTTAAACTCATATTAATATAAAGAGCATAAGCAGCTTTCTTCACTTGTCAAACTTCAAAACTGGATTTGTTGTTGTTCAGTCACACAGTCAAGTTCAACTCTTTGCGACCCCATGGACAAAGTCAAGCCAGGCCCTCCTGTCTCCCACCATCTTCCAAAGTCTGCTCAAATTCGTGTTTGTTACATCAGTAACGCTGTCCAGCCATCTCATCTTTTGCCGTCCCCTTCTTCTTTTGCCTTCTGTCTTTCCCAGCATTGGGATCTTCTCCAGTGAGTGCTCCCTTCTCATTTGGTGGCCAAAACTGGATACATGGATACAGCATTTATAATACAAATCCCGCTGAAAATTCCTGCTTTGCTGCTACCATACGTGGTTCAGGGTCTCGCCCTGAGCCCCGTCGCTCTGCAATTAGAGTTGCTCAGGATTCCAGGCTAACAAGTCCAGTCTGCTTTGACTACAAGGGGTTGCTTCTTCAGAAAATCCTCCCCTTCTAATCTAGGGTTCAATTCCAGGGGCAAAAGGCACTTGCAAATAATGCTGTTCCACACTTCAGTCTTCAATTAAAGTCCAACAAGAATTTATTACAAAAGAGATTAAAACAAAAATACAACTGTCATTGCAGTGAGTCCTATGAGCAAACAGTCAAGTCATTAAAACTCTGTGATCTACCCTGAGCCCATTATGGGAAAGGGTGGAATATAAATAAATAAATAAAGCAAGCAAGCTCCACACCGGCTTGGTGATTAGGGAGGAATGCTCATTAAATGTCAGAGTCTTTCTGGCTGCAGAACAACGCCCCCAGAACAAACAAAAACAACAAAAGGAGCATGTACAACTCAATAAAATCAAACAGTCAAATGTCCGAGGAGTGAAGATTGCTATTTCTTCTTACTCCCCCACCTACAGCCTTCACCAACAAAAAGAGAAAAGTTCCTCCAGCCTCCTTTTTTTGCTACACTGCTGCTAGTTAAGACCAAGAGCTTATTACTCGCAGCTGTAGCTATTTAAAGAGGTATGTACCAGATTTCCAGCTTGCTCTAAAGATCTGGGCTAACAACATTTCCATATACACAGTCATTGAGAATGTTTAGAAACTCAATCTTTTTCTCCCGACCAGAACACATATTGGCCCAATCAATGTGTGGGTAGTTAAAATCACCTATTGTGACACAATTTTTACAGTTATCCGCTATCTTTAATTCTTTCATCATTTTATAATCATCCTCTATCTTTTGATCCGGCGGGCGATAACAAACTCCTATAGTTAAATTTCCTTTTGGACCAACTATTTCAACCCAAAGCATTTCTAGAAGGGAATCCAATTCTCTTACCTTCTCAATATTACTGGACTGTATACCCTCTCTGATATACAGAGCCACCCCACCTCCAACCCTTCCCTCCTTATCCTTCCAATATAATTTATATCCAGGAATTACTGTATCCCACTGATTCTCCTCATTCCACCAAGTTTCTGAAATACTTACAATGCATTCCAACTCCTCGATTTTACCTCCCCGATTTCATATACAGCATTTGTATATAAACACCATAATTTTGCAGGCAAGTTAGACCCGCAACCTTTCTCCTGTTGCCTTAAGACTTTGCAAGACAGTCCATACTATTTGTCACCATCTCAGTGGACAACTCTAATCCATTGCCCAATAGAAAAGTAAGAACTAACCTATCATACCTTTGAGATGTGTTATCCCAAACCAGAGACATTTCATCTCCTGTCAGCTTTCCCCCAAGATTCAGTTTAAAAACTGCTCTGCCACCTTTTTGATTTTAAGAGTCAACAGTCTGTTTCCTTCTGGGGACATGGAGACCGTCTCTTTTGTACAGCTCCCATTTGTTCCAAAAAGCATCCCAGTGCCTAACATACTTGAACCTTTCCTCCCTACACCATCGTCTCATCCATGCATTGAGACTCCTAATTTGTGCCTGTCTCTCTGGCCCTGTGCGTGGAACAGGTAGCACTTCTGATAAGGCTACCTTGAAGGTCCTGGCATTGAGTTTCCTGCCTAGCAGCCTAAATTTTTCTTCCAGGACCTCATGACTGCATTTCCCCACATCGTTGGTGCTGACATGTACCATGACCACTGGCTCCTCCCCTGCACGGTCTATCATTCTGTCTATAACATACATAATGTCTGCTACCTTTGCACCAGGAAGGCAAGTCACGATACGGTCAGTATGTGGTTTTTCCACCCAACTGTCTACTTGTCTAAAGATTGAATCACCAACTACCAAGACTCCCTCCCTGCCCAGGGATGGTTCCTTGGCACAACAGGATACCTGCTCACCAACTGAAGAAGAGGTCCTTTCTGAGGGCGCATTCCCCTTAGCATGGTGCCCTGTTCCTTCTCAACCCTCATGCTCCCTGGCAGCAGTGGGGCTACCATGTTCAGAGTGGGACACATCCATCAAGTCCCCGAGAGCCTTCTCCAAGTGCCTAACTCACTATCTCTGCTTCTGCAGGTCAGCCACCTTGGCCTCAAAGGTGTGAATTCATTCCCTGAGGACCAGGAATTCCTTGTACTGAGCACACACCCAAGACTTCTCTCCAGTGGGCAGATAGTCATACATGTGACAGTGCAAAACACTAGAAAAGCCCCCCCTCCCCACTGGCATTCTACCTTCATAATAGCTTTTTAAATATACAATCCTCCCTTTAAGTTCTTTTGTGTTTATGTGGCTCTTCTTGTGGAAAATCTACTTACCTTATTGGGAACACAAGGAAACTAGAGCCACCGCTTCCTGGTCCTTCTGGCTACTTACAGAGCCCCCAGGCTAAGAGCCACAGGCCAAGAGCCCTTTAGCTCTCACCTCTGGCAAGGTGCAGCCTTATAAATGCAAAGAAAGTGGGGCCAGCAGTCAGCCCCAGGCAACACAGACACTCCCAATCAGCAACAATCATTTACTGCAATCACCTACAGCTCACTCAAAACAAACAGCAGTTCCCCAACAACCACACAAACTCAGACTCTCTCCTCCCACAAAGTAGCAACCAGCGAATTCCTCCCATCTGTTAAGAAAATGCAGTTCAGAAAAGGCAAATACTCACCCTTTCAGCAGCCCACCTTTCCCACTCTCTTTCAGAGCTCAACTGTGACTAAAAGGCCATTGCCATTTGGTCCCACAGCAGCTGACTGGCATATATGTTGCACTTGTACTATCGTCTACTTTATTTTAAGAATGAAACCATCCAGTCTTCATTCCACTACTGTGCATGTACAAACTCCTTCCCTTATGTCTCTCTTCTTTGATAAGAGAAAGAATGAGGACAGCATCGTATATTAAGCAGAAGTCAACAGAGTAGAAATGCAAGCATAAAGTTCTCTAATGCAGAATCTTAAGCATCTGTCTTGCAGCTTCTGGGGTTGGGGTCAGAAGGGATAAGTAAGGGGGCAGACATCATTTTTTTTAAACAAGACTCCTCTTGTTTCTCCAATGTTTATGAGGCCAATGGAAATAAAATCAGCATAAACAAAGGAATCTGCAGTAAGGATGACTGACTTCGTGAATGTCTGAGTTCATGCATGTGAAGCACCTTTAGCTGAGCTCTATAAATGCTAAGCATTGTTGTTGAATTGCTACAGTGTTGCACAGAAGTTAATGAATACAAGGCTCTGATTTAGGATATCTGCAGAAAAATATCATCTAATGCCTATTACTGTGGTTCATGACAACATGAAATAGGGCTGGTAACCTGGAGGGGGGGGGGACAATGAACATAAATCTGTGATAAAAAGGCCAGGAAAATCACATCTGGTTGCCAATAAACTGCTGCGTAATACTACTAAGGATAAATTAATAGTGGCACTTGGCAAGATAACTGAGCCAGTGGAATAATCCGGGTCATACATTGTACAGGCAGAGCATGGACAGCTAGTTTATACCTGTCAGCAGATTTGTTTTCAGTGGCAAGCCAGCAAGATTATGACTGCCCATCCTTCCAATTACTATAATTTGAATCTGATCTACAATTTCATCTTTATCATCTAAAATGCGACAAGGTGTTCAGCTCTTTTTGTTTTCTGTGAAGGTATTCCTTATGTTTTTATTGTTCTATCATTTCCAATAAGTAAAAATGTAACCATGTTTACAGCAAATGTGTCGCTCGATGTTGAGAGAGAGAGTTAAATGCTGATGGTCAAAACAGAGGACATATAAGAACGTAAGAGAAGCCATGTTGGATCAGGCCAATGGCCCATCCAGTCCAACACTCTGTGTCACACAGTGGCCAAACACACACAAAAAAAACCCCAAGTGCTATCAGGAGGTTCACAAGTGGGGCTAGAAACACTTCCACTTTATCCCCCCCACCCTTGCAAGAACCAAGAATACAGAGCATCACTGCCCCAGACAGAGAGTTCCAACAATACGCTGTGACTAATAGCCACTGATGGACCATATGCTTATCCAATTCCCTCTTGAAGCTGCCTATGCTTGTAGCCACCACCACCTCCTGTGGCAGTGAATTTCACATAATCACCCTTTGGGCGAAGAAGTTCTTTTTATCTGTAGGATCTTTGCTTGCTTATACTGTGTTAGATACGATCAGAAAAAAAAGTGTTGAGCTTTTTGGACTCTGAGGCTCTGTACAGACTATTTGGGGAGCAGCAAACCAATCATAAGAACATAAGACCATGTTGGATCAGGCCAATGGCCCATCCAGTCCAATACTCTGTGTCACACAGTGGCCAAAAGAATTATATATATATATATATATATACACACACACACACACATATATATATACACACTGTGGCTAATAGCCACTGATGGACCTCTGCTCCATATTTTTATCTAACCCCCTCTTGAAGCTGGCTATGCTTGTAGCCGCCACCACCTCTTGTGGCAGTGAATTCCACATGTTAATCACCCTTTGGGTGAAGAAGTACTTCCTTTTATCCGTTTTTACCCGACTGCTCAGCAATTTCATCGAATGCCCACGAGTTCTTGTATTGTGAGAAAGGGAGAAAAGTACTTATTTCTCTGCTTTCTCCATCCCATGCATAATCTTGTAAGCCTCTATCATGTCACCCCGCAGTTGACGTTTCTCCAAGCTAAAGAGCCCCAAGCGTTTAAACATTTCTTCATAGGGAAAGTGTTCCAACCCTTTAATCATTCTAGTTGCCCTTTTCTGGACTTCTTCCAATGTTATAATATCCTTTTTGAGGTGCGCTGATCAGAATTGTACACAGTATTTCAAATGAGACCGTACCATCAATTTATTCAGGGGCATTATGATACTGGCTGATTTGTTTTCAATTCCCTTCCTAATCATTCCCAACATGGCGTTGGCCTTTTTTATTGCAATCGCACACTGTCTTGACATTTTCAGTGAGTTATCTACTATGACCCCAAGATCTCTCTTTTTGTCAATCTCTGCAAGTTCACACCCCCATCAACTTGTATTTGTAGCTGGGATTTTTGGCCCCAATGTGCATTACTTTGCACTTGGTCACATTGAACCTCATTTGCCACGTTGACGCTCACTCACCCAGCCTCAACAGATCCCTTTGGAGTGCCTCACAATCCTCTCTGGTTCTTACCACCCTGAACAATTTAGTGTCATCTGCAAATTTGGCCATTTCACTGCTTACTCCCAACTCCAAATCATTTATGAACAAGTTAAAGAGCATGGGACCCAGTACTGAGCCCTGCGGCAGCCCACTGCTTACCGTTCTCCACTGCCCTTTTATACTCACTCTCTGCTTCCTATTAATTAGCCAGTTTTTGATCCACAAGAGGACTTGTCCTTTTACTCCATGACTCTCTAGCTTACTAAGGAGCCTTTGATGAGGAGCTTTATCAAAAGCTTTCTAGAAGTCAAGGTAAACAACATTTATTGGGTCTCCTTTGTCCACATGTTTGTTCACCCCCTCAAAGAAATGTAACAGGTTAGTGAGGCAAGATCTTCCCTTAAAGAAACCCATGCGGAGTCTTCCTCAATAACTCGTGTTCATCAATGTGCCCACTCATTCTGTCCTTGATAATGGTTTCTACCAACTTTCCCGGTATTGAAGTCAGACTGACTGGCCTGTAATTTCCCGGATCTCCTCTGGAACCCTTTTTAAAGATGGGGGTGACATTTGCTACCTTCCAGTCCTCAGGAACGGAGGCAGATTTCAATAAAAGATTACATATTTTTGTCAGAAGATCCACAAGTTCAACTTTGAGTTCTTTCAGCATTCTTGGATGAATGCCATCCAGACCTGGTGACTTATTAGTTTTTAATTTGTCTATCAGTTATAGGACCTCCTCTCTTGTCACCTCAATCTGACTCAGGTCTTTCAACACCTCTTCCAAAATAAGTGGTTCTGGAGCAGGCAAACACTTCTCATCTTCCACAGTGAAGACAGAGGCAAAAAATGCATTCAGCTTCTCAGCCATTTCCCTATCCTACTTCAATAATTCTTTGACCCCTTGGTCATCCATGGGCCCCACTGCCTCCCTGGCTGGTTTCCTGCTTCTAATATATTTGAAGAAATTTTAATTGTTGGTCTTTATGTTTTTTGCAATATGCTCCTCATAGTCCCTTTTTGCCTGCCTGATCACAGTCTTGCATTTGATTTGCCACAGCCTGTCTTCCCTTTTATTAATCTCACTTGGACCGCTTAAAGGAGTCCTTCTTACCTTTTGCAGCTTCCATTACTTTGTTTGTTAACCATGTAGGCCTTTTCTTATACCTGTTTGTTGTCAAGTCGACGGATTCAAGAATGAGTCAAAGTTGATATTAAGTTCCCATTTATCGATAACCGGTACTCTGGCGCAAGCCTCTAGCTTGCTAAGAATGAAACCAATACAGCGATACAGGAGGAAACATTCACACGCAACTGCTAGATACTTCCTCAGACGATAGCTAGCCAATGCTCTTGAATTGTTATGCAAGGCTTCCTCCCACCTCAGGCCCTGAGAAGGCGCCGGCTAGTTCCTTCACCCCAGTTACAAATCAAAATAAGAAAAGGGGGGAAGGGGAGCAACTAAGATAGAACATTAGTAGCAGTGGATCCATTAAGATTTTAACAGGGCCTATTGCTTAGGCCATGATCCCCCAGTCTTAAGTCATTATTAGTCGATCTTGACATATGTGCCTTTCCTCATGTGGTATATATTTTATCTGAGCTTCTAGGATTGTAGTTTTAAATAGCCTCCAAGCTCCCCCAAGGGTTTGGACTGTATTTACCTTTCCTTTCAGTTTCCTCTTCACATGCCTCCTCATCTCAGAGAATTTACCCTTTTTAAAGTTAAAAGTGGTCGTGCTGGTCTTTTGGGGCAACTCTCTATTTATGCAAATAGTGAAATCAAAAATGTTATGGTCACTGCTCCCAAGCGGTGTGATCACTTTTACATCTCTCACCAAGTCTTGGGCATTACTTAGGACCAAATCCAGGATCGCCCCACCCCTAGTAGGTTCTGTTACCATCTGCTCCATAGCACAGTCATTGAGAGCATCTAGAAACTCAGGTTCGTGCATGCCTAGGAATTAAGTTTCTGGCACAGAACTCTCAGTGCACATGGATTTTGTAAATGTGTGAGTTGACCCACACTGTCAAGATTATAGGAAAGCCACTGTAATATACTGAGTTTGATGCATTTGTAGTTCACATGGAACTGCTTTGTTGGTGACTACATATTACAAAGACAACATGGCAGGGCTGAGACCCCACTTATATACATTCCCAATAATGCTCCTCCCCCAGTCCATACCAAATCACGGCAGTCAAACTTCACG
Organism: Heteronotia binoei; assembly: GCF_032191835.1. Classification (NCBI taxonomy): domain Eukaryota; kingdom Metazoa; phylum Chordata; class Lepidosauria; order Squamata; family Gekkonidae; genus Heteronotia; species Heteronotia binoei. Next base: position 169,114,329 of record NC_083227.1, on the reverse strand, counting down.
CCATGACCACTCATCGGTTGCTGTACAGAGTTCAAATCATCCAAGTCCTTAGGCAGTCCTGCAGTTTCCCAGATGCCTGTGAAACTACTGTGGAGCAGTAAATTCAGTGCAGTTAATTCATGTAGCCAACTCAATACATAACAGTAACCTTCCAGCTTTGTGTGCCTTTTTGTTGCACGGAACAGCTGATGATGTGCATGTATGCAGTGTGACTGGAAGCCATGTTGCATTGTGCAAAAATGTGCTGTTGCACTTCAATGGGAATAGTTCATCGCCCAGAGATGCATAACGTTCCTGGGAGGTACGATATATGTCACATAATACTACCCAGATGTGTGTTATAGGAAAGTGTAATGTTTTGCAGAAGAGTTTATAGTACAGGCAAGGGTTCTGTTTAAGAGTTTAAAAAACTTAATACTGTGTACTGATAAGCTGTTTGTGTAGAGCCAGCGAGGCAGCCTTGCAGACCCTGCATATTCTGGGAACAGCCTATGCAGAAGGAGAATCCACAAGAAGCAGCCTTTATTTCTTTTTAATTAAACTCTTCGATCAACCCTTCTTCCCCTTTCCCTGATCCCAAGGCTCTTCCATTAGTGTTTCCCCTCCCTGCCTTACTAATGGCCTTGCAGGCCCTTCCCTGATATCACTCCCCCACCTCACCCCTGGGCTTCGCCATTCTCCCCTCCCCACTGCTGTTCAGAGCATGATTTACGAGAAGGCAGCACCAATTCCAGTCTGGCAGGGGAGTCGGGTACCACACTGGCTGAGAGAATGGCGCCGGTGCCAGGCCGGGGGGGTGGGGTGAGCACAGAGGGCACAGCTTCCCAGAAAGAAGGCAGAGGGGGCATGGTAGCCTTAGAGTCTGACAGAACAGGAAAACCACAACGCAATGGCATCAGATCCAGCAATTTCCTTCCCCTGTGTCTGTATAAGAACAGAAAGGGAATCCTGCAGCCAAAGAAAACTGCAAAGGGGCTGGAAGTTCAGTCAGGGTGGTCAACTCTGGGTTGGGAAATTCCTGGAGATTTGGGGTTGAAGGGCAGGATTTTGGGAGGAAAGGGATAATACTGGAGTCCACCCTACAAAGCTACCGTTTCCTCCAGGGGGATGGATCTGTGTCGTCTGGAGACCAGCTGTAATTCCAGGATAGCTTCAAGTCCCACCTGGAGGCTGGCAACCCTGTTATTCAGTAACCTGTTTTTGTGTTGTTTTAACAATTGGTTTTGTGCCTTTGGTAGGTACATAAATACATTCAATGCTGTATAAAAACAGTATATCAAACGTTGAGCTGGTCACATAGATATCCCTGATGAATATTCACATAGGCTGAAATATTCAGATGGTTGCCCTCTAAAGCACAAAGTATGTCATCTGAGGTTTCCTCAGCTGCCATTCTTAATTATCATTAGGTATTTTTAATTACCTTTTATAACTTAATAATTCACCCCCATTGATACATTTATGTTAAAGTATCAATGAAGGCAATACACTCAAAGGATAACAGAGTCCGTCGTCTTCTTGGGGAGGGGGGCATGCAGGACATACAACTGAAAGTCACTTTAGTGACCTAGGGAAGGTCTGTGGCTCAGTGATAGAACATCTGCTTTGCAAGTAGAAGGTCCCAGTTTCAACCCCAGCATCTCCAGTTAAAGAACCAGGCAGGAAACTATGGGAAAGACCTCAGCTCGAGACCTTGGAGACCCACTGCTGATCTGAGTAGACAATACTGACATTGATGGACCAAGGGTCTGATAAGGCAGAGTACCATGTGGGTTTCCACCCTCTTGCCTCACACAGAGAGATACCCCCTCCAGCACAGAGAACAGAGAACTCAGTTAATGCGTTGTACATGCTCACAAACCGCCACACTACAGGAAGAAAAAAATCCTTGTGCCAGCTGAGGCTCTCCAGTCTATGTTCATGAGCTAGTGTGTTTTTGTTCCACTTGCTGCTGAAAGTCTTAGCTCCTCTGGAATAGCTACCCCACTATCCCTCCATGCATTCTGTACCAACAACATCAGTGCAAATAGGATTCTGCCCATGTTGTGTAGAGGATAAATTAATGTTGGACTATAAGGGAGATACAGATTCGGAACCCAGCTCAGTTTTGCATCTTCGGGAGTTTCCTTGAGCCACTCACTGCTTTGTTGTCTACATGCAACAAAGAAGGGGGCAGAGTAAGGATGTACTATAGCATGTGAAAAGATCTTGTCTTTGGCCACTATCTTCTTCAGCTCTGTTGGTGGTGATAACCCAAAGAAAACATATGATTTTATTTTTATTTATTTATATCTGCATGCACACATTTCCACCAAAGCCTCCCTCCCTCTGCAGATCCTCACTAGGCTGATCCTGAGGGTCTATTCTCTCTTTCTCTGGCTGGGTGGGATGGGCTGCATAAGGAGCAGCACTTGGCAGAGCTGCCCCCCTTCCAGTGCTAATACTCAGTGCTAGGGAGTACTGCCATAAAAGCAGAAGAAGAATTGTTTTTATATCTCACTTTTTTCTACCCTAAAGCAGGGGCATCAAATGTACGGCCCGCAGGCCAGATCCCTCCCCCCCCAAGGGCTCTAGTCAGGCCCACCAACAACTGCACATTGTCTGCTTCCTTCTCCCTTGCCTGCTTCCTTTGGTCGCCATTTTGAGTTCTCCCCTGCAATATGCCAGCCAGCAAAGCAGTCTCTCCTGCTCTTTCCCTCTCCCCCTCCCCTTTCCCAAAGGGTGGAGGAGGGAGGAGGACCCACAGCCAATAGAGGAGCTTGGCTCTGTAGCTCTGCAGGGTGATTAAGTTTGCCAGGCTCAATCAATCAAATTGCGGAGCCAAGCCTCTCTTCCTTCTAGTGGCTGAGGCTCCTCCTCCTTCTTGTCCCTTGGGGTAGGAGGGAAAGACAGTGCTTCCTTTGCCCAGTTCCCTCAGTCTGGAGAGATGCAAAGAAAGCACTTTTAAGACTAGTGACATTTTGTTGAAGGTATGAGCTTTTTGTCTTGCTACAGAGAGACATTGTGTGTGTGTGTGTGTGTGTGTGTTGGGCTTGTTATGGGTTTAATTAAGTTTGCCTCCCTCTTTATTCATGCTCTCATGATCCAGTCCTTTTCAATAGGAAAGCGTGCAAACTGTTTAGAAGAGGAATAACAGCAAGCCAGGATGAGACTGAGAATGTGTCCAGACCAAATTTACCCAGCACATTTCCTTCGAGTTTGTTTCATGTTTTCCTTTGATTGATTGGGAATTTTGAACTTAGACTTCCCAGATAGTAGGCTGGTACTGACCACTATACATGGCTGCCTCTCTGTTCCTGCACTGTCTCATAGGAGCGGCAGTTATTTTTCTAGGGAAGACTACAGTTTTGTAGATAAACACATAGCTCTCAGTCTGTGCCATGGTGCCTTCACATGTTCTTGACCAGCACATGAAGCAGCTTATGTACAAAAGCTCACAATTTCCAGCCATTTTATGTTATCCTCTGGGTCATAAGATCAAAGCATCGATCATGAGATTTCTGTAATGAATGCCAATAAATCAAAAGTAGGTTTGCAGCTTGCGGATGCACATCTAAACAACACCTGAACAGCATACTCAAGATTTCTACAGCTCAGACATGGTCTCCAGTTTTTGATGCAATAATTCAGAGCAAGAAGTGTCAGTTATCAGTTAAACAAAATATTGCATGCTAATGTTTTTAATCATGTCTTATTTTAAGTTTAAAAAAAATCTTTAATTGTGTTTGTCTGTGTCCTTTATAAAGTTTGTATCTGTGCTACCTGGCATTACATTTTATGACACACGTGGCCCGGCCAGACAAGGTCTCATTTATGTCAAATCTGCCCCTCATAATAAATGAGTTGGACACCCCTGCCCTAAAGAGTCTCCAAGTGGCCTACAATCACCTTCCCTTCCTCTCTCCACAACAGGCAAGTTGTGAGGCAGGTGGAGCTGAGAGAGTTCTGCTGCTCATAGCCACTACACCACACTGGCTCCAAGCACTGCCTTAGCAAATGTTCACATGGGAGGAGATGATGCTAGAATTACATCTCGAAACAAGATTAGAAACTGATGCAGTTCTTGTAGTGCGACAAGAGTAATGTAGCCAACTGCAAAGGTTCCCCGCTGATACCCTTGCCATGGCATTCAGGGCAAGCTGAAGTTTCTGATCATGCCAACACTAACTTGCCTCATAGGCTAGTTGTGAGCACAAAATGGGTTATGGACGATTATGGACTTGATTCAGGTCTTCAGCGAGGAAGGCAGAGCTAAAATTGTGATAAGTAACTAAATGGTGCAGCTCAGTCCTTTGTGCACAGAAGGCCTCTGAGGTTCAGTTCTTGGCATCTCCAGTTAGAGACAGCAGAGCTGGGCAGGCTCTTGCCTGAAGCCTCCCTCAGAGGCCTGTTGTCAGCGTGGGCTAGAAGAATCAATTCAGTCTGAGCCTAAAAAATTCACACCAACTAGAGGGGGGCGGATCCTTGAAATTCTGAGTGATTACTGCAAGCATGTTAGGTCCCTGTTTGCCAAACTGATTCCCTGGGAGGCACTGCAGATTGTACTTCTCTGTACCTCCAGAATCTGGCCACTGGAAGTGCTGAGCCACCAGCACACCTGATCTCCACTATTAAACCTACCTAGCCCTGTTAGAGACATCTGGTAAGATATTGAGGCATTAGCTGCTGCCTCTTTCACATGCAGTCCTACAGTTGCATCTTCCTCCTGGATAAGAACGCCTTGTGTCTTCCTTTCCCCCACTGGTGTAGGTGATGAATGCTGCCTATGGAGAAAGCTCTTGTCTCTCACTCCGAAGGGCTCCCTGAACCAGGCTATCCCTGATGGCTGAAATCCAGGATGTCACTCCAGGGATGCAATTCTGCTTTTTGCATTAATAATTTACAGTGTGTTGTTCAGCTAATAATGGCCTTTACTTGTGATTAGCTGGCTTAATGGGTTAAAATTGGCAAAAGGACAATGGGGCTTTAATCATCATGGTGTGGGTGGGGGGCTGGAAGGAATTTCCTAGATTCCCCTGTGGGATATCTTTCTCCCTCTGTATTTAGAAAGGGCGAGGGAAGGTGAATGGGCTTGCAGGTATCACAGCCTCCTCCTCTGAGTACACAGCCAGACCTCTGTGTGAAAGACACCTTCAATGCCCCCCCCCCCCGGCAATCATGGACCTGGAGTACTAATAATCGCCAGCTGCCCAGTCTGGATTCTGGTGTATGGTTTCCCCAGTTGCCTGCCATAGTGCCCCATCAGTGCATCTGTGGGGTTTTATCATGCCCTAGGTTTTCCAAAAGTGAGGTATAACATGGCCATGCTTGTTCCCAGCAGTAGCAGAGTCATGATATCTGTAGTGGATACATCCCCAGTCAGCGGTTAGGAATAAACAATGAGAAGGAGATTAATGGAAATGATGGCCTCATTTCTAAGGCCCTCCTGTGGTATATGAATCCCACTGGCAGTGCCATCAGCCATTTTAACAGAGACAGTGTTTGCTGAGGGATAGTCTATCTCATCAGAGCTCAGAAACTAAGCAAAGTTGATACTTGGAAGGAAGACCACCAAGGAAGGCTTTCTTTTTTTCCACCAAGAAAGCCTCTGCGGAGGAAGACAATGGCAAACCACCTCTGCTTCCCAATTGCCTCAAAAGCCCCTTGCTAGGGTTGCCATAAGTCAATTGTGACTTGACAGCACTTCATACATGCAATGTTTGCTGAAAGTATGCTTTCCGAGAAAAGTAAAAGGAGGTGCTGGTTTTGAAGTGACTACTTATGACCTCAGGGAAACAATTTCTGGGAAGCAGTGACCTACATTTGTAAAGGGCAAAGTTTGCTTTCTCCAGTTGATCCAAGTAATCTGAACTCCGTATTTGTTTTATTCTGTCTCAGACACTGTGCTCCTGAGTTCCCACTCAGCTGATATTCCTGACTGACCCATATTCATTCTGCTCCATGCTTCCTGCTCTCCTTGGGCGCAGTCACACGTACCATTAGTTTCGACACAGCTCCGTCTGGCTGACGGATTAAATGTGTTCGTTCAGACATCCACATCTGCCAATCGAGCATCATCCGGCGTCATCCAGGCTTGCTGCAGATCAATGCCGCGTTAATTTGATAGCGCAGAAAGTCCGGCCCTTTTTCAAAACAGCGGCACAGGATCGGCTTTTTGTTGTTTGGACAGCTCACGCGCGATACTGCCTCTCACCATTTTTTTCAAAGAAAGCCCCAGCAGACATGCGCATTGCCAGATCATCTGGGAATCTGAGGTGACGCTTCTGCTTCTCCAATCAATACAGAATTGGAGGGGGGGAAACGTTATCTCACTATTCAGAACAGGGGGAAAATTCTTTTTTTTTCAATGTGGAGGATTTCAAGATATCATTGTCACTGCCAATTTCTAGGAAAATAATTCCTGGCAGTTCCGTGGTTTGGATCGGCAACGTTAATTCTGGAAACTTTTGCTCTTCCCCCCCGCCTCTGAAGAAAGTTTTGATTTCCCAGCTCCAAACACTTAGGCGCATGTTCAATGGACCCCCTCCCCTCCCAGAAATCACCATCTGATTACGCATGCTCCAAGAAAGGAGCGTGATATTATTGGATGTCTGATCGCACACAACAGAATGAATCGCATTCTTGGTTGCTCGTCTGAACTGCCCTGCATCGAATCAATATTCAGCAGTTCAGATTTGAGCGCTATACACCCGCTTTTAATGGTACGTGTGACCGCACCCCTTGACATGTTTCTTAGCTGTGACCTCAGTTCTGCTTAAGGAACTTTGCTCACTTCCTCTGACCCAGCAGTTCTTCCTTGGTTTCTGTGTATGAACTGTCTTCCTGGCCCTGCCTCTGCTTAGTTCCAAGACAGATTAATATCTAGTGATGTAAGTCTTCAAAGAGTTCCAACTTTTAATCTATATAATCTGATTCTATTTTATTAGAACTGATCATACAAGAGTTACTCCCTTCTAAACCCATTGAAGTCAAAGGGCTTAGAAAAGTGTCACTGCCTATGGAAGCACTATAAAATACTCTTTGTATCTAAAAAATCTCATGCCTTCTTCTTGCTGCATCTATCAGGCTTTGAGAAGGCAAAGATCCCTGCTGTTTAATATGCCCCTCTCCCCCACCAACTGATAAATGATTTTACTGCCTTGATGCTGCTCAACACGGAAAAAGTGAACCCACTTTCATGACTACCCTATAGATACAAAAGCCAAACTATACTGGTGACAACTCACCTACCTTCTCTTTGTCACTCAATCCTTCCAGCCCCAGGACAGATGAGGACTGAGCCACTGGGGATGCTGCCTTTGCCTCCTATTGACCGGTCCCACCAAGTCCTCTATTTCCCTTTAGTGGCTGTTGCTAGGTAATCATAGTTCAGTTCTGTCAGTAAAAGGCAGGGGGAGGAGGCCCCTTCCAGGCCTATTCTAGATTTTGAGAAAAAATTCATTGGAGCCAGTCCTGGCTAGGGTTGCCAGCTCCAGGTTGGGAAAATCCTGGAGATTTTGTGGTGGCATCTAGGGATGTGCAAAAAAAAAAAAATCGGTAGTACACGGATTCGGAAATATACGGGGTGGGGGGTGGGGTGGAATACGGAATCCTGTAGTCAGAATAGCCGCATATACGGTAGATGCACGGCTATTTCCAAATATACAGCCCCATTATACCCTATGGGCCATTGAAATTAATGGCAAATAGGGTATATTTGAAGCTGCCTGGAGGGGAGGGGGTTTGAGGGAAATCCCCCAAATTTGCAGGGGACTCTCCCCTACAACCCCCCCCCCCCAAGTCCCAAAAAGATTGGGCCAGCTGCATCTGTCTTACAAAGACTGTCTTACCTTAGATGTCTTCTCTACTCCAGGCAAGTCTGGTAAGGCTGAGAGAGAGCAGCAGCAGCTGAGGCCAAGGGCCAGGACAGCATAATCTCTCTCACACACCAACACACACCAACACAGCAGCAATGGAGGAGTCCAGCCAGGCAGACTCCTTAAAAGGGTTCTCTGGCCTTACAGAGAGCAGTTTCAAAAAATAGCACTGCTCTGTGATTGGCCAGAGAACAGTGCTTACTTGGATACCCAAGTAAGCAAAACATCAAAAGAACAACAATGTTGCTGATGGCTGGGGGATCAGCTACACAACAGCCCTGCAAAGCATGCATTTGCAATGCATTTTGCAAATGCATGCTTTGGATTGGCTGCTGGGGCTTCTCTTCCCCCTCCCCCCCTCCCTGATCCCAGGGAGGCTATGGGAGAGGCGGGAAAAGGCTACCAAAGGCGGGAAAGGAGGCAAGCAGCTCCCCTGAGGCTGCAGAAGCCCCTTTCCTGCCTTTTGCATTGAATTCCGTATACTTCTGAATATCTATATGGAAGTATACGGGGAGCCATACTCAGCTCCCACATAATGGGCCCCAATTGGATTCGGCTGTATGCGATTCCGTATACAGCCGAATCAGGGGTGATTCAGCGATTGATTCAATTCGGCCAAACCGCATGCACACCCCTAGTGGCATCTACAGAAACCAGTGTTTGGGGAGGGGAGAGGCCTCAGCTAATATAATGCTATAGAGTCCATCCTCTAAAGCAGTTATTTTCTCCAGGGGAAGAGAGAGCTGTTGTCTGGAGTTCAGTTGTGATACCAGGATATCTTCAGGCTCCATCTAGAGGTCTGGCAACCAGAGATCCACAGATAGAAGTGGCAAGAAGAGAAGCAAAGTTTTCATGTATAATGTCTAAGCACTGCTTACAAAAGCTTCTTAATAAAGTACAGACAATAAAATTAGAAAAATCTTAAATTCCTATTAATAGATACCAATATGCATTCATACAAACAGAACAATATATTCAAAGGGGAAAGCAACAATCAATCCTCAAATACTCACAATTCAATAGGTAAGTCCAGTATCTTTTCTTTCTAGGCTGACTGTGTGAAGAATTTAAGACGGACTTCAGAATGCAAGAAGAATGTGCTCCAGTCTAAAAGATTCTCTAATGTGCAGTTAATTTCCAAAATTCTCTGTATAAGCTAAACGGGCCTCCTGGGACATTTAGACCTTGTTTTCAACCAAGTGGGCTTTATCCAAGCTTTCATACATGTCTGTATACTTCCAGCCGATCCAATGTTTCATACTCTTACAATTCCCATACAGGTTTCAATTCTTAACTGCAACTATGAGTTGTAAGACTGTTCAGCAGCAGTCCGCCTATGACAGTCAGTGTGGCATAGCAGTTAGCACTTCAGAGCAGGGTCTGCCAGACTAAAGTTCTTGCTGTGGAAACTGACTGGGTGATTTCATACCAGTCACAGACTTTCAGCCTAACTTACCTCACAGGGTTGTTGTGCAGATCAAAGAAGAAAGACTGTACTTTTCCTAGGTAGAAGCTGCAGGGAAGGGGGAGGAGATGGAAAGCTGAAGTCAGATCACTTCCCCTACAGAAAATGGCTGCCTTGAAGCCTATACTCTGTGGTATACCATAACACAACCATGCCAGGCCAAAAAGGACAGATCACACACAATCGCACACTGATGCTGAAAGCTACAAGACTGAATATGACAGGAAAAGATGGCAACAATCTATTGCAGATTAAAAGAATGCTGAGCTTCAGCTTCTGCATAATTGTCATTACGGCAAACTGACACTTAGTGCCCAAGGCTGGGGCACTCACCTAGAGTCTCTTTTTAGAGTCCATTGTATTTATTCTCATGACAGGTCTTATTCCTAGTCTATCTATAATCCACTTTGGGAGTAGGTTACATGAGCTGTAAAATTACTAACTTTTCTCAAAACTCATAATGGAGTCCCTTAACTCACTGAGGCCAGAGTACTTGCACTTAGCTCAATATGACTAAGCTATTATAAATGCGAATATACTAGCCACATATAGTTCATGGACTGTGGAAATATCAGGGAATGAGATAGAAACTGAAGAAGCAGCTGCATCAGTTGCATGAATATTTTAGATACCTCAGCCAGCATACATGATCTTACACCTTAATTGCTTGTTAGCCCAGTTCACAAAGAAATATAGGATGCATATTCTTCCACAGAGCTCAACAGAGGCAATTCCAAACTCCCCAGTGACCCAGGTAATATACACCACAAGTCTATCTAACCTTGGGGAACAAATGTGCATCCTGAAATCCATACAGATTGCAGAGGGATGCTAGTGCTTACTCTAGAGAAGCCTACCTCGGACCCAGGAGATCCCAGTTATTATCAACCAGACTCAAATATTCCATTTTTAACTAAGGCAATTGAATGAATAGGGGGATGGACAACTCCAAGCTTTTTTTGGATGAGGCAAATTGTTTAGATCCATTTCAGTCTGGGTTTAGGCTTGGTTATGGGACTGAAACAGTCTTGTTTGCCCTGCTGGATCACCAGAACCAGAAAATGGACAAAGGGAGTGTTGTTGCTGATTGGGAGTGTTGAGCTCTGGGAGAGAGCGGGAAAGGTGTGCTGCTGAAAGGGCGAGTGTTTGCCTTTTCTGAACTGCCTTTTCTGAACAGCTGAGGGGAATTGCTGGTTGCTACTCTGTGGGAGGAGAGAGTCTGAGTTTATGTGATTGCTGAGGAACTGTTGTTTGTTTGTTTTGAATGAGCTGTAGGTGATTGCAGTAGGTGATTGTTGCTGATTAGGAGTGTCTGTGTTGCCTGGGGCTGAATGCTGGCCCTACCCTCTTTGCATTTATAAGGCTGCACTTTGCCAGAAGTGAGAGCTAAAGGGCTGTTGGCCTGTGGCTCTTAGCTTGGGGGCTCTGTAAGTAGCCAGAAGGACCAGGAAGCGGTGGCCCTAGTCCCCTTGTATTCCCAATAAGGTAAGTAGACTTTCCACAAGGAGAGCCACATAAACACAAAAGGACTTAAAAGGAGGATTATATATTTAAAAAGCTATTATGAAGGTAGAATGCCAGCTGGAGGGGGGTGCTTTCCAGTGTTTTGCACCGAGTGTCACATGTATGACGAAAGATTAAAACACTTGGGGCTCTTTAGCTTGGAGAAACGTCAACCGAGGGGTGACATGATAGAGGTTTACAAGATTATGCATAGAATAGAGGAGGTAGAGGAAGAAGTACCTTTCTCCCTTTTTCACAATACAAGAACTCGTGGACATTGAATGAAATTGCCGATAGAAGGAAGTACTTCCTCACACAAAGGGTGATTAACACATGAAATTCACTGCCACAGGAGGCATAGACAGCTTCAAGAGGGGATTGGATAGACATATGGCACAGAGGTTCATCAGTGGCTATTAGCCACAGAGTATTGTTGGAACTCTCTGTCTGGGGAAGTGATGCTCTGTATTCTTGGTGCTTGAGGGGCACAATGGGAGGGCCTCTAGTCTGGCCCCACTGATGGACCTCTTGATGGTGCCTGGGGTTTTTGGCCACTGTGTGACACAGAGTGTTGGACTGGATGGGTCATTGGCCTGATCCAACATGGCTTCTCTTACATCCTTATGTTCTTACTCTGTTGAGTCTCCTGGACCTCTCAGCAGCTTTTGATACCATCAATCATGGTATCTTTCTGGACCAGTAATAGAAGGCACTGTTCTGTGGTGGTTCTGATTCTTACTGGAGTAGGTTTCGGAAGGTGGTGCTGGGGTACTGTTGCTCAGCCTCTTGAGCTTTGGGCTATGGGGTCCCACAAGGTTTCTCCTTGTCCCCAATGCTATTTAACATCTACATGAAACCTCTGGGTGAGATCATTTAGGCTGGGTTATCATTATTATGAGGAGGAAGCTCAGGTCTATCTCACACTTCCAGATGATCCCACAAACACTGTAAAAATCCTGAACCAGCCTGGAGGTACTTATGGAGTGGATGTAGGCTAATAAACTAAAGCATAACCCCATCACGACAATATTGCTAGCAATCAGCAGTGAAGTGGGACTTGGGGATTCCCAGACAACAGAGGTCAGTTCCCCTGGGAAAAATGGGTGCTTTTGAGGGTGGATTCTGTGGCATTGTACCCTACTGAGGTCCCTGTCCTCCCCAGGTTTCATCCCCAAATCTCCAGGAGTTTCCCAGCCTGGATCTGACAATCCTCCAGAGGTCAGATGGGATCTGATCTGGCAACCCTAGTGAGCAGAAGGTCAGTGGGTGAAAAGTGTTTTTGTTTCATCTGGCATTCTTTCAATGACCTCATCTTCCTAAACAATGTTTTTATGTTTTGTATGTGTTTTTGCTGTTTTGTATTTTAACTGGGTTTTTTTAAAAAAAAAAACTTTAAAAAATTATTTTAATGATGTGTGTTTGGGGGGTGATTTTAATGGTTTCATAATGTAATTTTATCATGTATATTTTAAATTGTTAGGTGTCTTGGTGGCCCTTGTAGAGGCAGAAAAGTGGGATACCTTTGTTTGTAAACAAATAAATAATGATGAAACAATATTAGTTTTCAAGATGCCACACTGCCACTAGCCTTCTGTTCTATTAAATTCCATAGAGCTTTGTAAAAAACAGCCCATCAGATTCATAATATATTTCAGTTCCGTTAGGATCCATGAAGCAAATTCCCCTATATGTATAGAATCCCTTGGATATTTCAGGGATCTTCTAGCTATGCATTGTAGTCAATCTTACAGCGTCCTCTTCTGAGCCTCTGGCCTTTCATTCCAAGGACATCTTTGGAAGGCACCCCGAACTTGGCTTAGTATATGCCTCACTGCAAGGCCATAGAAGAGACACAGCACAAGACTGCGTTATTACAGAAATCCATTTATATTAGGGGGCACATAAAGTTGAAAGGGTGCAAGATGATGAAACGTAAATCTCACCTTTCATGAGAAAAGAACAGAGGATATTACATAACAGATCTGCCCTTTTTCTTCCCATACCTTCATATCAAACTTAGGTTTGAAATCTGGTTTAAGTAGGTTTTAAATAGCCATGCTGGGAAAGCAGGAGGATACTAGGCTGTTTCTACACTTGACAGAAGATCCTCTCTCGGTGCACATTTAAAATGCTCATCTACATGGCATCCCGTCATCACGTCTGACTTGCTTTGCATTATCTTAAGTCATCTACACTCTTGTTCTTGAATTGGCACCAAAAGCGGTTTCACCCCGGAGTTGCTCCTCACTTTACAAGAGTACTTTTGAACAGGAGTTTTCTGCCGGTAGATTCAATGCTCATAAAATCAGAATCAGCCCTGAGTGTAGAAACAGCCTACGTTAGGAATGAGGGGACAAAGGTTGTCTCAGAAGAGAAACCACTCATGCATATTGTTAAGAACATAAGAGAAGCCATGTTAGATCAGGCCAATGGCCCATCCAGTCCAACATTCTGTGTCACACAGCGGCCAAATATATATATATATATACACACACACACACACACACACTTTGGCTAATAGCCACTGATGGACCTCTGCTCCATATTTTTATCTAACCCCTTCTTGAAGGTGGCTATGCTTGTGGACGCCACCACCTCCTGTGGCAGTGAATTCCACATGTTAATCACCCTTTGGGTGAAGAAGTACTTCCTTTTATCCGTTTTAACCTTTCTGCTCAGCAATTTCATCGAATGCCCACGAGTTCTTGTATTGTGAGAAAGGGAGAAAAGTACTTCTTTCTCTACTTTCTCCATCCCATGCATTATCTTGTAAACTTCTATCATGTCACCCCTCAGTCGACGTTTCTCCAAGCTAAAGAGCCCTAAGCGTTTCAACCTTTCTTCATAGGGAAGGTGTTCCAGCCCTTTAATCATTTTAGTTGCCCTTTTCTGAACTTTCTCCAATGCTATAATATCCTTTTTGAGGTGGGGTGACCAGAACTGCACACAGTACTCCAAATGAGACCGCACCATCGATTTATACAGAGGCATTATGATACTGGCTGATTTGTTTTCAATTCCTTGTTACCTACTTTTGTTGCTTTATATGCTTTACATTGTATCAGGTATTGACTGTTGGCCTCCTCCCCTCCTCCCTTGGCATACCTGGTCAAGTATCAGCTTTCTTTTAGCCTGGAGGTAGAAATGCAACACCGGTTTCCTTAGATGTGCCTCTAGGTAAATATCAATTCACATGGATTCCACAACCAAGGCAGATCATGAGAGGAAGGGCAGGAAGGGTTGCATCAATGCTTACTTCTTGTGGCCCCTTCTTACACACCCAGGGAAATGCTGATTGACACTTTGGGGTTAGGAAGCAATTTTTCTCCAGGCCATCTTGCCAAGGGATCCTGGAGGTTTTTTTGCCATCTTTTGGGTATAGAGCTGGGGTTGATCTGTGTGTGTGTGTGTGTGTGTGAGAGAGAGATCTGTGAATTTCCTGCATTGTGCAGGGGGTTGGACTAGATGACCATGTGATTCTATAATTCTTAATAGGTTGGGTGGTGGGGGCTTTGAAAACCACATAATGTGTGTGAAAGAGCCACATTTGGCTCCCAAGCCCTGGTTTGGCCATCTCTTAGCGATGGTAACCACCTGTGAAGCCATGACATGGCCTCTAGGTTATTGCTAAACAGATTCCAGTCAAGGCTTCCTTCCACATCCTCTTAGCAAAGCTGCCTGAGTTCCTTACATGACATCTGCTACTACTCGATTAATGGTGCAATTCTAAGTAGAGTTGCACCCTTCTAAATCCATTGATCTCGATGAACTTGGAAAGTGATCCTGTTTAGGATTGCGATGAAAAACATGCAAGTAGGGGGTCTAATCAGAGGAAGCTAGTCTAAGGGAGGTGTAACCACTAGCTGGATACTACTAGATCCATCCAGGCACTTTCTCCTATTCCAACACATAGAATTTGATAGGTAGGCCTTTTCCAGTTAGCTATGGCAGCCCAAGACACCAGCACAAAACCAAAGCCTGGGGAAGCAAGAGGGGAACACAAAAATTTTGTCATTCCAGTAATGAAGTCATCATTGAGTATGAATAGGTGGTTTTGTAACAACTTTTAAAAAAACAATAGAATAGTGTGTCAAAGCAAATAAATCAAATATGAATGAAAATTAACACGCTACTACACGGTATGGATTTCTATAAAGCATATGTTAGGGAATTACACTTGATTTGCTTTTAAGAAATCAAATATTTTTAAACAAGTAACGTTCAAAACGTATATTGTATATTTCCTTCTTCCCTAAAGTGAACTAACTGTAAAACTAATCACTGTGGTTGTCCCAATATAGAAAGATGCCACAGGATTGTCTGGGAAAAGTATGGAGCAGGAGATATTATGCTTAAACTGAGAAGAGAGGTTTGTGTCTAAGGACGTCGCTGTGTTATAAGGGAGAGGGAGGGAGAGGGAGGGAGAGGGGGAGAGGTCTAATATCTATTAATAAAACTACAGCTCCCAGAGTTCCCTGGGGAGATGGAAGTCCTATTAAATCTGTTTGTGGTATGGATGTGTTTTAAATATTTGTCTAATGAGCTAGAAGCAATGTTTCCAGGAGCAATTAGGAGTTCTCCAAGCTTGTCGGTCCCTTGAACCCTGCACTTGTATCTTCCTTTAAAAAACAGTAATAGTGTCTGTGCTGCCTGCTGTTTCTCATTGCTTTGTTCTGTCTGTAAACATGTAAATAAACAGATGTTCACAAAGGAATCATAAGGCTCTGATGCTTTTCTTGCTGAAAAATGTAGATCCTGGGAAGGCTGAATTTCTTTGTGATCGGGGAGGAGAAGCAAAACTCTACTGCTGGGGGTATTTTTGTTTTTCCTTGAAGAGAAATTATGAGCTGCTTTATTTGTAAGTGCCTCCACTCCCCAAGGAGGAAAGTGAATTGGCTGAGTGCCTTCTAGTGCAGTTTCAGACATTCTGTTCCCCTGGAGGGAAGGGGCCCTCCTGCCGTGCCTTCTCTTTCCCCTCAACAGGAGTCCTTCTGGCTGTTGCCTCCCTGCTTGCATCTAACAAGTGAGCTCAGTGCCTGGTTCACTGCCATGCCACCCATCCATCACACCGATTTCTTCAGGAGTCACAACAGTGGTCTAGTGTGGTGCTATGGTTGCCAACCTCCAGGCAGTGGCTGGAAATTTCTGGGATTACAATTGATCTCCAGGCAACAGAGATTCATCTGGAGAAAATGGCCACTTTGGCGGGGGTGGACTCCATTGAAACCCCTCTTCTTCCCAAGCCCCAGCCTCCTCAGACTAAACCCTCAAAATATCCAGGTATTGTCAAGATCCCTTGCCATTTGTTTTCATATATGCTTGCTTTGTCTAGACTAGAGGAAACCGAAACTCAAGCACCCCACAAGAGAGGTCAATTCATTCCTTCCCAGCCTGGCCTTCAAGGTTACTCCAGTATGTTATCTTGTGGTGATTACATATGCTGCTTTGTAGTGTGAGAAACAAATGTAATTATTTTGTTCAGGCTTTTTGCTTTTGAATTAATCTTGCACTTAACACAAAAGGTACATTTGTAACGGCCACAAAGAAAGTATATATCTAACACACCTGCAGTTGTAACCCAGTTGTGACACCGGCTCGAACAGGGTCACTAGTGCTATCCAGGCCATTTTGGTCAGGGATCCGGAAGAAGAATTTCAGATTTGTACCCTGCCGTTCTCTCTGAATCAAAGACTCAGAGCAGTTTACAATCTCCTTTATTGTCCTCCCCCACAACAGACACCCTGTGAGGTGGGTGGAGCTGAGAGGACTCTCACAGCAGCTGCCCTTTCAAGGACAGCCTCTGCCAGAGTTATGGCTGACCCAAGGCCATTCCAGCAGCTGCAAGCGGAGGAGGGGGGAATCAAACCCGGTTCTCCCAGATAAGACTACAATATCATGCATACCATGAGCTCCCTCTTCTCCCAAAAGGGTCAAGCTTTCACCAAAAGTCCATTTTCATAACTTGCTGCAGCATAGTCATTGTAGAGGGAGTCAGAATCCCAACACAGTCCAAAAGCATTTTCATATGTTAAACCTTAAGATTCCTTTCTTTGAATCAGTCTGTAATGCAAGTGTGAAACCAATATTATCACAAATATATATTTGGCTTTTCTTATACATTCAGACCTGTGTAAATAACAACCACAAAGTATAAGGTGCTTCTCTATGCCTATTAACTGTATGAAGGCTCCTGGGAAATATCGCCTTGTGAGGCTATTGAGGGCTGCAGTCCGACTGGAAGGCTTGGCATGGTCTGGGAGCTCCTCTAAGTGCACTGGGTTAAAGTGTTGTGGGAAGGACGATCAGACGTACACCCTTGGGCAGTTTCCCTGCATGCTTGTCCAGTGGTGAGGCATCCACATTACTGCAGCACTTCAACCACAGAGCATGCTGCCTGTTTAGTTTCTTTAAAAAAAAGGGTGGGTGCATATGCTCAGGCACTTATGTGTGTATCGGCAGTAACTTTTTAAAAGCGGTGGAAATGGATCTGTGGCTTCAGCCTTCCCATGCAGTTTCAGTTTGCGATAGGGGAGTTCAGACACCCAGAAATGCAGAGTGGAGGCACTACTGTCCATAAATACTTGGCTCTCCCAGGTGCCTAATTACTCCACTTCCAAAGCACAGCAAGGCAGGGAGCCAATGACTGGGCCACAGAAGGCAGATGTCATCTTTGATTGAGCCCTTTAAATACACACAGGTATTTCTAGTATGTCGTGTCAAACACTTCATCAGACCATGGCCTAAGCCTCTTAATATCTACCTAATATTAGCTGTCCTGCTCCCAGCTCTGTTGGGTTTACCTGAGTAGCAGAGCTGCCACCTCCTTGTGTTGTTATCTCATGCTGTTTCAGTCACTTGAAAAGGAAAATTACATGTGGGGAGGGAGTATCACATGAACATTTACATATCAGCATCTCACTTCACTAGGAGCTCTGGTGTGGGGAGGAACTTCCCAACCCCCCCCCCCCAACATGTATCCTTTCACCATTTCATACATTATTAGACCAGTATCAGATGCAACCACTGCCAAGTTCCTACTTCTCTGGATAAAGATATTTACTGGAACCGGAGGACTTCTGTCCCCAAGTTTCCAAAAGAGGAAGGGCTGGAGAGATGTTCTTAGACACTAATGTTAGTGCTCAGGAAATTGCCTTAGGAGAATGAGACAAGCATACATTCGATGGCTCGTTCAATAGCAGTTTGTTTACTGCTTCTCTGAAAAGAACTCTAAGCAGTGATGTAGTACATAGACTATTGTCACCATTGTTGGCGTGGAAAGATATTTGTAGTGAGAACAGATTTCTCTTACGTTCAATGGCTATTTTGAATTGGAATCCTAAAACTACAAATGCTCAAGCGATTAGAGAAATTAAGCAGGACGTGTGACTCCTTCACTCACAATTATGGCACAACAAGATTACTACGCGTGGGAATGCAGGTAGGCTAACCAGATGGTGGTGCTCTGAAGACTGATAAGGAATGAAGATTTGTTCATGGGGAAGAAGGGCAAAAAGAAAAGGAAGTTACTCAGGATAAATTGAGCTACTAGTAATAATAGTTTGCAGAGAAGCGATTCAACAGAAAAGGAGGAGAGTAAAGGTAAAGGTAGTCCCCTGCACAAAGGATACAGAGGTTAAAAATGAATAAAATGAACAAGTGATCGCTATTAGTGGTACCTGGCTGCGCTAGAAAAGCTGGGAAAGGGAGGGCTGAGGTTTTGTGATGATTCTGCTGGCTATTTTCAGAAATTCAATCACCTTAGCAAAATCTATTTGGGTAGTGAAAAATGAAGAAAAGGGGACTAGGAAACCTGATGCTTTTATTGCATAGAATAATTTGCTTGGGGCACAGGAAGGTCTAATGTGTTATGTGTATACAATGCTGTTGATATAGCTCAGTGATAGAGAACATGCTTTGTACGCACAAGGTCTATGAATTCAGTCCCTGCATGTCCATTTAAGAAATGGCTCTCAGGCTGCGTGAGACTTTAGTGAGCCACTGCCCGACAGGATAGGCAACGCAGCGATAGATGCTAGGTGTCAAGCGTTGATATTTCTTAATAACCAGTCTTTTGTTTTAAATCAAAATTAGGTTTATTATTAGAAACTCAGGAGCCGTACCAAGGACACAAACCTTGGAAGTAATGACGTACAGTTACACAGTTGCTATATAGGATATCATCAAAGGTTACCATACAGATGCATACTTGAGTCACGGGTTCAAAGGTTACTAACCAACTATCTATTTTATTACTAAGGAATTTTAGACTATTGGAAGCATCAAACATTTTCACACTACTCTGGGAAGAGATAAGGGTTGTCTGTGTGAAACTGTGGGAGAGGCGACTTGAAGGTAACATCAGCCAGGCTGTAGCATAAACATCCTAAAGCCAAATTGATTTATTACTTGCCCACTGGCTGTATATAAGGGGTGGTGGGGGGGAGAGAAATGGAGAGTTGGTGACTTGCTCTCTGTCTAGAAAAATGCAGTACAGAAATGAGCACGCTTGACACTAGGGATGACAACAGTCTGGAGAAAAAAAATGCCCTGCCCCTTTAACAGAGGCTTAATGGGATGTTACTTACCAGATGGTTACAAGCCAGGAGAAGCTATAGCTATTCATTTCCACACACTGAACCTCTATTATAAGGACAGGACTCTCTCCCCTCCCCCCCTCAAGCTGTTGGCAACCTAGGGGTAGGAAAATCCTGGAGATTTTGAGGAGCGTGTTTGAGGAGGGGAGGGAGTTCAGTGGGGGTATAATGTCATAGAGTTCACACACCAAAGCAGGCATCTTCTCCAAGTGATCTGATCTCTGTTTTCTGGAGATCATTTGTAATTCCAGGTGTCCAAGGCCCACCTGGTGGTTGGCAACCCCAGGTGTGACTCCCTAGAAAGCAGCTTTATATGTTCATGTGCCTTGTTGGACTTTGCATTGGCAACAATTCTTCAGGATAGCTACAGACTCCAGGACATTTGCATTGTTCTCAGACTGAGATGACTGTGGCATCCACCTGAAGCACAGTTTTAGGTCACCACCTATAACTGTTTATGATCAAATTGTATTTTTTATTGATATGATATTGATATGAAATTGTTATTTGTACTGTTTTTATAATGATGTTATTTGACCTGAGTCCTTTCTGGGATAGGGCGGAATATAAATAGTCTAAAAAGAAAATAAATAAATAAATAATTTTAGCACAACAAACCACCTTGGATTAAAGTGAGGTCAAATATACAGCTCTACTCAAAAGCACAATGAAAGGAATGTGAATGCAAAGCTCATGTTAACCATGGGGTACTGCCTTTGTTCTTTGTAGGGGTTAAAATGAAGTGACCATATATTTGAGTCATTCCTTAGAATGAGGCCATCTAAAGTATGGGAATCCTAAATCTCTAATGTCTTCTATGAGAGTGAAGGGGCATGAAATCCATGAGCTTTAAACCCAAAGACATTGGGTGTGACCTTTAAAGACTTTCACAGGCTGGGAGCTGGATTTTCCCAAAAAAGGTCTTTCCTTAAAGAGACTTTCTGTCAAGCTGATCAGGACAGGCCTAGTCAGAATTTTATAGTCTAGAAATGTGGAGATAGTAAGAACTAGGACCTTTCCCCTAATAGCTCCAAAATGCTAGAATGGTATCAGAGGAGGGATGGTTGCTAACTGGAATTATACCCTGCTAAAATACCTTTCCAGGCTCTACTCCCGAATCTTTATGAATTCCCCAACCTGGAGTTGGCAAGTGGCAACCCTACAAGAAGGGTCGTCAGTGTGCTTTTTTGTTAAGGTTTAGAGAGTTCTGTAGAACTTCTTCATTCAGGCTCTTTGGAACTGGTTAGGGAAAATGATCTAATGCTGTCTATGAGAACGAGCTGAGTTTGTCCTGCTAATTTTGGGGGTTTTAAAATCCTCCCCTCTGCTGCATACTTTTTATCATGATATGTTTTATGATGTTTTTGTAAGCTGCCTTGAGCAATTATGGAAAGATGGAAAGCGAGATAGACTTAAAAGAAATGCAGGTATAAAAAGAAATACAGAGTTTAGCACATGTAACAAACATGACATAGAGACATACCCTTCATTCCCTTTTGCATGGATCAGTCCTAAAAAAATATGAAATTGAGACTGCTCCTGAGCACCAGGATACTTTTAGCAGTATGTCAGTGCATGAATCTATATTTTCATGTCTATAATTGATGTGCAAGCAAGTATATTTGTGTTGTGTGCAGTTTTGTACATATATGTTGGAATATGTGAGTGCCCCTTTTCCGTGAAAAATCGGTGGCACCCTCTTAGAATTTGTGTTCCAGATGGTGTTTACCCATGTGTAACAGTGTGTAGACATGTGTCTTTCTGGTGGATGTTACTTGCTATTTGCATGTTCTTAAGCTTGTATATATGATCATGTGATGATCTTGTTTGCTTAGTATCATTTGTATATGCATATATGAGAGAAAGCTGAATTTGTTTCCATTTGGGAAACTCTATATATGTCACACCTTCAACAGTTACACAAAAATGCACGGCAGAAGACGGCAGAGGCTCCCATAGGAAATGGGGATTGGATTCTAATGATGTCAACACAGAATAAATAACAGGAGGCATAGGAAGGCAGGAAAAAGGGGGGGGTTGATACCCTGGTGTGTCCCTCCCACCCCCACCCTGGCACCGTGACAACCGTTGCTAAGAAACAGAGAAAATTTAATTTTGCAACATTCATCTGCTGTCTTGAGAGAACCTCCTTCTGGATTGGGAGGGAGGGAAGACAAAAGCGGACTGAAGCGAGGGAGGGATACTGTAGGTCCTGCCAACAGGTGCAAGATAGCCTGAGTCCAAGACTTTTAAAAATAACCACTGGTCAGAGTGTCCCATTCCTGGAGAAGAGTGTGAATTCATGAATTACAGCTGCAGGTTAGGAAAACTAGGGCTCCTGCCCTTGGGAAGGGAGTGACTTACAGTGGGGGGTATGAAAGCCAAGATCCCTGGGGCCTGATCAGGGGAGGAAAGTTAAGTTTTGTAAAAATGCAGATGGGATTTCAGTATAACAAACTTAACTTTTCTTCTCTCATCAGACCCAAGGGCTCTGTAAACTACAGGAAGGATGACGGATCAAACAATGGAGCTATTAGCCTGGAGGACACCCACACTTGAAATGGCCTTTCCTATGTGCATGCCAAAAGCTGGAGAGAGATTTTAAGTGTGGTGTGTAACATATGGGAACAGATCTTAGACATTATCCCATCTTCATTCTGATTACCAGACATCTCCTCTGAGATCAACCTCAAAGACTGAGTTGGTTCCAGTCTGTGAGTTAGAGGCCACAAACTGTGGAAACTTCTCTAGGGCCTGGATAGAATTCCAGCTATGTGTCTCTCTTTCCCCAAACTTCATTCCAGCCTCTTTCTATAAGACTTATGGCTTCCTTCCTTCAACTCACCATCTATCTTGGCTGCAGGTCAAAATGGAAGTTTCTGCATTCCAGAACTCTAAAGCTTACAAGCTCACTGCGAGCAAAATACATTATACAAATTAAACAGCTTATGAAGTTTTGATTTACACAACCCTATTTTCCAGCATACACCTGTAGTTGTATTGAGAAACTAATTTTGACATCAGCAGCATCAAGCAGTAGTTGGCTCCGGGTGGGGAGGGGGGAAGTTTGCACACATTTCAGACAGGATTGGCATCACTCAGCTTCCAATATGTAGTTTGTCATCTCTTCTCAAGAAACACAGAGGTGTTGTTGACATGGCACACCCAACTCATAATTGCAGGAGATGGAGCTGGCCTTGGCCCTTCAGCACCCAAAAGCCACTTCAGTGACTGACCTGCCGGTATAAGGCCCAGGCATCATCAGTCATTTGTCCCAAAGCCATCCAGTAATAATAATAATAAGAGTTGAAGGAGTCTTGAAGCGGCTTACAATTGCCTTTTCTTCCTGTCCCAGCAACAGGCACCTTGTGAGGCAAGTGGGGTTGAGAAAGTTCTGGGAGAATTGTGTGACTGGCCCAAGGTCACCCGAAGGTGTCATGTGGAGGAGGAGTGAGGAATCAAGCCCAGTTCTCCAGATTAGAGTCCAGTGCTCGTCTTAACCACTACACCATACTGGCTCTCCCCTAGGACCTTTACAAGTATAATGATTCAGAGCAGCAGTCACCCATATGCCAGATGTTGACAGTACCGGCTGCTGCTAGTCCAGACCTGCTGATGGGCTCAGCTCAAGAGGTGTAGTTCTTGCCTGCCATTTCTAGCAGCAGACAGGAGCCTTTCCCCTTGCCAGGAGACCTCCCTTCAAGTAAGGACCTGAATCCGCTCCAGAGGAAGATCTCAGCAAGAAGGCTGCTGCCATCCCCAGGCTGATCAGTATGTTACTGTAATCAAGCAGGCAGGCTGGGGCCTTCCTCACCAGAAGATCTACTCACGACGGAGCCTAATGCTTCACAAAAGTTATTGTGCTGCTCTTTGTGGGAAACAAGCTGCACACTTGCTGAGAGCACCATAAGAACGTTCTGGGAGAAGGCCAAACAACTTTCCCTTCCATTCCTTGGAAGGAAACTGATCGTGTAATCACATCTCAGGTTGGAATCCGGTGGACGGGGTCCTACAGTGAAAGAAATCCTGAGCTCCATTCATGGTTCCTAAAGGTTAGAGGGTCACCTTGGACAAGTCCTTGCTGTGTCGCTTGCTCCGGAGGGATTTCATGTTTTTCTCTTCTTCCGTTTCCCTCTAAAACAGTCCCCTTTTCCTTCTGTGTTTGTATTTTCTGATTTCTGATTCAGTGGATGCTTTGAAATTCATTCACACCTGTGCCTGAAAAGCTCTGGAGGAAGCCAGGGAGACGGTCAATTCGTCTGTCTTTGGCTACTAAACAATATACCCAGTAGAAAGGGAAAATTCTGTCCCCTGCTGCCTGCTGGTGAAAGGTAAACAGCTGGTGACAGTGGTGCAATGACCTGTTTGCTGAGATGGCCTCACCCTCTCAATTTGGAACTATTGCTCCCTGCTCTTGCCTTCTTGTTACTGCCCATCCTGCTTTGTTTGAGCCCAATGCAAGGGTCTGCCCCACCTTGGGTCTCCGGTGAAGGAAGAATGCAGGCATTGCCACCACCAAAAAGGAGGGGATATGCACTGGTATTATTCCACGAAGCCTTCTGTTCATGATCTAGCCTTCTGTCCAGTTTCACTTCTCTTAGATGGTTTTTCTCCACTTTGTTTTTGTGCATTTGTCTGGGGATTTTTTTCTTTCGTTTTGTTCAACAGTAGACATTTGTGTTGTTTCCAGCACCATTCTCCAGTTTGTTATGATAATTAATTCTGCATGAATCTTCCCAGGGGCTGCGGATGAGTGGTACAGCATCTGCTTTACATGCAGAAGGTGCAGATTCAGTCACAGGCTTTGCCAGATAGAAGAACCAAGGGGCGTGATAAGATCTGACTCTGAGACCCTAGAGAGCCCCACTCAGAGTAGGCAATACTGACTTTGATAGACCAATGGTCTGGCTTGGTGTAAGGAAGAAGAAGAAGAAGAAGAAGAAGAAGAAGAAGAAGAAGAAGAAGTTGGATTTATATCCCGCCCTCCACTCTGAAGAGTCTCAGAGCGGCTCACAATCTCCTTTACCTTCCTCCCCCACAACAGACACCCTGTGAGGTGGGTGGGGCTGGAGAGGACTCTCACAGCAGCTGCCCTTTCAAGGACAACCTCTGCCAGAGCTATGGCTGACCCAAGGCCATGCTAGCAGGTGCAAGTGGAGGAGTGGGGAATCAAACCTGGTTCTCCCAGATAAGAGTCCGCACACTTAACCACTACACCAAACTGGCTCTCCAAGGAAGCTTAATGTGTTCAACAGTCTTTCCTATTTTGGGGTCTTTCTCCTGGGCCGAGGTCAGACGCACATAAACTGATGAGATGGGCATGGATGAAAGCCAGATGCATGTCGGATTTTATGCGGTTGTCCAAACATCAGCATCTGGCAATGGTCGTTGGCTCGTTCGTATCCCGAACTGCCACAACTGAGACGCGGACTTTTTTGATAGTACATTAAATCTGGAATAAGAATGCTTCCGACAACTCCCACATGTACTTTCTATGTTTGAACGCTCCATTGTAGCCAACTCGTCGCAAGCGCACATCTGCTTCCGTGCGAGAGCCCACTCCAAATGATATCATTGCGCCAGCAATTGTTGACTCAGCCTTCCAACCTTCTGAGGTCGGTAAAATATGCACCCAGCTTGCTGGGTGGGGGGGGAAGTATAGATGACTGGGGAAGACAATGGCAAACCACCCCGTAAAAGGTCTGCCATGAAAACTTTGTGAAAGCAGCGTCACCCCAGAGTCAAAATCGACTGGTGCTTGCACAGGGGACATTTCCTAAGTGTGTGTGTGTGTGGGGGGGCAGATCGCCCACCTTTGCTGTCTTCCTGCCAGGGGAGGAGGATGACCCACCTTTGCCATCTCCCCGCCAGGCGGAGAGACAGCAAAGAGAGTTGCCGTGCTCCCCCCCCCCATTTAAACACCACGGCGGGGTGTTTAAATGGGGGGGGGAGGAAGATCCCATGCTGAATACTTTTGTGAATTGTCTCTTAGTATCTGAGATGGGCTTTCCAAGAATTTTAACTAGAAGTGAATGACAGTAGACAAGTTGCTAGCCATCCTGTAGACTTTATTCATGGCAAAAACAGAGTAAAAAACGAGAATGGAAATGCAGCTTGATAGAGTCTCAGCCAGACACAGATCAGCCAACCATTCTGAAAAGCATCGTCATGCTTTGAAACCATCTCCCCCCCCCCTCCCTTGTCTTCTTCCTTTTATTCTAATGGGTTGATTGACGCAACTTTATGCACATGATGACCTCTACAAATGTACAAGGCAGACCACAATGAGGAGTGCAGTGAGGAGTGCAGGGATTTATGTGCCTTTAACCTGTATTATTTTCCTGAGTGGAGAAATATAGCTTTGGAGACAAGATCCTAGACTATGCAGTCCAATAATATGACCACATTCACCATTGTGTCCATTCTGTTCTGTCCTGTGCCTCTTTGTCACACCTCCCTTTTAAAAATGGTGTGTCGAGGGAATAGCTTAGAGCTTCTTTCCTTGAACAGCCAAGTCTACCAATGATAGATAATAGCATTAAAGGTATGGGTGGCTAAGTCAAGGAGAAGGAGGAGATAGGATTTATACCCAACCCTTCACTGGGATTCTCAGAACAGTTTACAATCTCCTTCCCTTCCTCTCCCCACAACAGATACCCTGTGAGGCAGGTGAGGCTGAGAGAGCTCTTTTGAGAACTGCTCTTGAGAGAACAGCTCTGCTAAGAACCCATGACTGATCCAAGGTCACACCAGCAGCTGCATGTGAGGGAGTGGGGAATCAAATCCAGTTCTCCCAGATTAGGGTCTGCTGCTCTTAACCACTCTTCCAGTTGGCTCCTCCTCATGACTGCAAGCAAGCCTTAGTAAAAATTTATTTGAACCCATCCTTTATCTGAAAACCAAACCTGATTTATACAGCTTAAATAAAAACAGGAACCAGAATTACTGTCAGCAGGATTCAAACATGCAATCTCCAACACTTTGCTCAGAAGAAATTTGCTTTTTCTATGAGAATATGTGAAAAGAGCCTGCTTTCAAAAAGCAGAACATCCTGATAAGGTCAGATACGTTTCTCATCAACCACCAGTTATCATGTCTACCTTGCCACCTAAAGTTCTGATGCTGCTAACACTACCTGTGCTGCGCTCAGAGGGAGATTACTCCCTGCAGCACAGTGCCCCCTAGTGCCCCCTTCTGTTCGGCAACATCATCAGAGACAGACCACAAATTGAAAGTTGAAATAGGGGAAGCCCCAGTTGTCATCCCAAATGCTGAATGTAATAAGTGTGCAGCTGGTGGGGCATAAAAGTGCCTGAGAAGGAAATATATTTTATGCTGCAAAATGAACATGGAGAAATGCAAGAATGAAATCTGACATTTTGAAAAAAAAAAAAACCCCTAATGCAATTTCTTGAAAATTGAATCTGGTCTTTGAGATAAAAGTGGATTTTGTGGCAAGTGGAGCCACATCTAGAATGAAGATTGAGAGTTTCATCAAATTTCAGCAACAAGATTTGGACATCATCTAAAAAGGGGGCTTCTGTGATTTGTTTCTCCTTTGCAGATCCCTACAGTCTCCTCCACCCATTCGTAGTGCCGGCAGAAGACGGACCCCAAACCAATATAACTACAGTGAAACTTAACTAAGAACTGTTAAAATCCATGATACTCCCTCTCTGCCTTTTTGACACATCTGTGATACTCCCTCTTTGATTTTTCCTTGTGGCAGCAGAGAGACCAACATAAGCAGCATGCAGCATGAGATTCATGTAGATGTACATCAGAAAGGTGGCGTGTCAAGATACACACTGAAAGCTGTACCAGTTGTACCTGTGTACACTGTTAAAATGCCTAGCAAAATAACTAAAGAGGCATGTTTTAGCAATGCTGGAAGGATTGGCATTGAACAAGAAACACACACAATTTTGAGAAAGTTTGGGGAATTGCAAAATGGATTTCTTGACATTTTAGGAATGCCTTTTGAAGCAAGCTACCAGCTTTTAAAAGCATGGTAAAGACATTGAGAAATCTGTCCTTTGCACCTCCTTTGGCAGTAGCACACATATGCTATTTTTGTGCCACCCCTCCCCCAAATTTAAATGAGATCACACTCATAGAGTTCTTTGCAACACAGTGCCCCCTAGTTCCAAGACGTGTTGCAGCGTTTTCTGCAGGGCCATTCCGGTCTTTTCCCTGCTCTCCTCCAGTGCCAGACAAGGCCAACAATGGCTGAAAGAGGAGGGTGCCCCCTATTGAGCTTCCCTACCTGGCACAGAGCCATCCTCATGCCCCCTCTCTCTATTTCTATTTATACCAGCACCCGGGGAGGTTTCTAATAGGCTAGAAATCTGGTCTGCCTTCATTGTAATAACTTTAAACCAGGTTGCTTTTCTGTACCAATTACAGGTTAGTAAGGCTGGTTGCCACAGCAACAGCAGCTGTGAGCCCCCCCCCCCAGGCGCCGCTCAATACCTTGATTCCTTTATAAAAGGGGAGGAAAGACAAAAAGGTGCTGTGTGTGTGTGTGTGTGTGTGTGTGTGTGTGTATCCCTCTGCCTAGATTTAAAGGGCCAGAGGCAGCTAGGATGTGCTAGGCCTTGCTATTGTGGCAACCAAGATAGGGTAAAAGTGAAGCTAAACATGCTTACTTCTGGATTGGAGGGACCTGATACTCCTTCACCCAACACCTTTGCTCCCCAGAAAAGCACCCAGCAGGGTGAATTCTGAGGACTGGACCAGGGAAGGAGTCAGTATCTTTAGAAAGGATCAGGAAACACAGGGAGCTACCTGTTGCTATCTACTTAGGGTTGCCAAGTCCAATTCAAGAAATATCTGGGGACTTTGGGGGTGGAGCCAGGAGACTTTGGGGGTGGAGCCAGGAGACATTGGGGCAGAGCCAAGAACAAGGGTGTGACAAGCATAATTGAACTCCAAGAGAGTTCTGGCCATCACATTTAAAGGGACAGCACACTTTTTAAAATGTCTTCCTTCTATAGGAAATAACAAAGAATAGGGGCACCTTCTTTTGGGGCTCATAGAATTGGACCCCCTGGTCCAATCGTTTTGAAACTTGGAGGGTACTTTGGGGAGAGGCACTAGATACTATATTGAAAATTTGGTGCCTCTACCTCAAACAACAGCTCCCCCAGAGCCCCCAAAACCTCCAGATTAATTCCCCTTTATACCCTATGAGAATTGATCTCCACATAGGGAATAATGAAGACGTTTCCCTCTCCTCCTCCCTCCCCCCCCCCTTTCTGGCAACTGAAGCGAGGGACTGGCCTTTCTACTCACGAGTTGCTGCCAGCTTCTTTACAGCAGCAGTCACACCATCCCAAAGTGGAGCCTTGCAATCAAGCCTCCGGAGGTGCAAAGGCACATGGTCCTTTGCAGGCGGGGCTTCTCTCCTCCCCCCCCCCCAGCCAGCTGACTGGGCGCGGGAAGCAGCTTGCGAAAAGGAAGAACGGCTGCTGCAACGGGGCTGGGTGGGAAGGGAAGGGAGGAGGAGAAGCATCGGGCATTGGAGTCCGTCAAGACCCGCCTGCGTTCGGCAGCCACCTCCACCCGCTCGCTGGCGAGCCAGCCTCCCTTCTCAAGATTCCCTTGCCAGGCTCAGCACCTCCTCCCCGGACGACGCAAATGCTCCTTGGCGCCATTCCCCCCTCCTCCCCCCGCTTCCAGAGTTATGGAAAGCGGGAAAAGAGGCTGAAAATCCAGTATTCTCCCGCCAGGGCGGGAGGCTTGGGAAGCCTATATCTACTCAATGTTCAGTTCCTTAGGCTGAGGTTTTTTTCAGTGGTCAGCTACACTGTGCCTTTAATATGGGCTTGATACACAGACATTAGTAGGGGATAATGTTTCTCTCTATGACTGGAAAAGCTACACCCAATTTCTACACAGGAAGCTGCTTTTCAAGGCAAAACAATGTCAAGTTGAGTTTGTTCTTGTTTTGGTCATTTTAGCAATCCTAGGGTTAAATGTGTGCCTGTGGTTTATTGGGCCAACCTGCAGTGGTTGCTTTCCAAGCTGTCTCACATCCTCATTCCCATTTTTTGTTTTTCCATGCTTTTTTTTTTGTCATTTTGCTGTACTTTCTCAATCAGATAAAAGATGGCTGAATAAACCTCAAAGGAAAACATGGGAAGACGACAAATGGAAAATGAGAAAGCTCTGAGAGCGGGGGCGGGGGACTGCAGGCCAGTGTACAAATTGCGGGAAAACCTCTCTGAGTAAAGGGAACTCTTCCCTACTTGTTGGGGTGCACAGATGCA
Organism: Heteronotia binoei; assembly: GCF_032191835.1. Taxonomy (NCBI): domain Eukaryota; kingdom Metazoa; phylum Chordata; class Lepidosauria; order Squamata; family Gekkonidae; genus Heteronotia; species Heteronotia binoei. The sequence continues at coordinate 169,084,640 of NC_083227.1, read as the reverse complement.
GCTATATTCAGTTACTGTGCATAAGTAAACAAACTGGATGCATGACATAGGCTGTGCCCAGACCGGCAGCTTCGGGCACACGGGAGACGTCTCAGATCAGGCTGCTTCAAAATGGAGTGGCTGAATCCCGATCAGACACTCCCCCTGATCAGCCGCTCCCATGGAAGTTGCTCGTTTCCCATGCAGGAGGCGCTTTGGCGCAGTCAGATGGCTGTTGCGCACCATCCCCTTGGCGTGGTTACTTGGGAGAAGTTGGCAGGGGCAGGGTGGAGGGGAGGGAAATGTCTGCTGAGCACTTCATTATTCCCTATGTGGAGATCGATTCTCATAGGGTATAATGGGGAATTGATCTGGAGGTTTCGGGGGCTCTGGGGGAGCTGTTTTTTGAGGTAGAGGCACCAAATTTTCAGTATAGTATTTAGTGCCTCTCCCCAAATTACCCCCCAAGTTTCAAAACGATTGGATCAGGGGGTTCAATTCTATGATCCCCCCCAAAAAGGTGCCCCTATCGTTCATTATTTTCTATGGAAGGAAGACATTTAAAAAGGTGTGCTGTCCCTTTAAATGTGATGGCCAGAACTCCCTTGGAGTTCAATTATGCTTGTCACACCCTTGTTCCTGGCTTCGCCCACAATGTCTCCTGGATCCACCCACAAAGTCCCCAGATATTTCTTGAATTGGACTTGGCAACCTTAGCCTAGAGTGGATTGGTAGGTTTACACCACCAATCCACCTCACTTGCATGCTCCCACATTCAGATGCCCAGAAGGATTTGCTACCACTTTGTAAGTGGTAGCTTTTTGAGCTGCCTCAGGGACACCAGAGGATGGGGTGAGTATGTGTAATGTACTGAGAACCGAGATGATTTGAAGGCAACTTAGTTTATTCAGTAGCACATTACAAGAGAGGGAACACGCGGGCTGGGCCCCACTTATATACAGTACCCGGAACAACCCCCCTCCTCCGACCAGGCCAATCCTGGTCGGTCAAACTTCCCGCCACAGATCTTGATGGGCGGGGCGAATGTGCAGTCTATGTGCAGTCTCGACCACGGCTTCCTGTGTGTTTCCCAGCGTTGTGCGGGGGCGCTGGGCGGTTTGGGTCGGGACTCCTGGCACGTCTTGCACCTCCGGACCCACCCCTCTATTTCCTCGTCCATCCCCGGCCACCATACATAACTGCGGGCTAAGGCCTTCATTCATACAATTCCTGGATGTGTTTCGTGAAGGGCCTCCAGCACTTGTTTTCGCAGCGGGGGGGCACCACCACCCTGCTCCCCCATAACAGACATCCCTTATGTGCTGATAGTTCTTCCTTGCATGTAGTGTATGCCCTGAACTCATCGCCCTGTTTTCCCTCTGGCCAGCCCCTCACCACCCAGTCAAGGACCCGCGCGAGTACTTTGTCCCGCCCTGTGGCTTTCGCTACCTCTGCTGCGTGTAGGGGTCTCTCCGGTAGCATTTCGATGAGCATCACATGGTGGGTTGGAGCCGGGTTGGGTTCTGTGGAGGGCAGAGGTAGACGACTGAGAGCGTCTGCGTGTCCCATCGTCTTGCACGGCCAGTGGACCAGGGCGTATGTGTAGGAATTGAGGAACTGGTTCCACCGCAAAACGCGTTGGGAAAGGATCTGGGGTGTTTGGCGGTCCAGGGCGAGGAGGCCTAGGAGTGGTTTGTGGTCTGGGCTTCCACTATGGCCTTGGTTTTGTCCGGCGTCGGGTGGATTCCCGCAGTGTCCATTGCGAACCCCAAAAACTCCACCCTCAGTACCCCCAGGGAACACTTTTCATGCTTGACTTTCAGACCGGCCTCTTGGAAACGGCGGAGAACTTCTCGCAGCTGGTTGCTAAATTCCTCCGCGTCCGAAGCGGCAATCAAAACGTCGTCGAAAAACAGTTGCACCTCGGGAATCCCTTTGATGAGAGAATCCATCAGGCTCTGAAACACCCCCGGGGCCACGCTCACCTCGAATTGCAACCACCACACCTTAAACGCCCCCCTGTGGGTTACTATGGTTTGCGCTTCTGCCGCAGCGGCGTCCACCGGCAGCTGCTGGTACGCCTGGGCCAAGTCAAGTTTCTCAAAGATTTTGGACCCCGCTAGCTCTGCCAGAACATGGCTGATTACGGGAACGGGGTAGGGGTTGTCCTGTAGCGCTTTGTTAATGGTGCACTTGTAATTGGCACATATGCGCACCTCCCCGTTCGGCTTCACCGGGGTTACTATTGGGGTCTCCCACGTGGCGTAGGCCACGGGCTGCAGCATTCCCTGGGCTGTGAGGCGGTCCAGCTCTGCTTCGATTTTCAGTTTCAGAGTGAATGGAACCCGCCTGGCCTTCAGCCTTACGGGTCGTACGTGGGGATCTAGGGGTAAGGAAATGGGAGGGCCCTTGTAGCACCCCAGGGCCCCGTCAAACACCTCCGGGAACCCCCAGCACACATTTTCGAATCCCCCCGTCCCCAGCTGTTGCACCACCACGATCTTTTTCCCCAGCATCTGAAACCAGGCCAGGCTCAACAAGGTGGTGAGCTGGCTCCTTTTAACCACCAAGATGTCGAGTTTATCCCTAAACCCGTTGTACTCCACCCCCGCCGTTGCCCACCCCAGGATTTCCATAGGATTTTTTTTGAAAGTCCCGAAGCACGAAGCTTGCCAGTCGCAGTCTAGGCAGGCCACGTGGGCACAGCTTCCTTAAGGATTCCTCTGAAATTATGGAGTTGGAGGAACCCGAGTCCAGTTCCATCAGGCAGGGGTTGTCCTTGATCCTGACCGAAACCTTGACCTTTTGGGGGCTGTCGTTGGGCAAGTTCATTACCTGCACGGAGGTTGAGGCGATCGAGTGAACCGTGGTCGATTCCTGGTGGGTGGTCTGGCGGCAGCGTTTGCTCTTGGCCCTGCAGGCCCTCGCAATGTGGCCCATCTTGCCGCAGGCCCTGCAGACCACGTTGCAGTAGGGGCAGTCCCGTCGCTCGTGTTGGTCTCCACAGCTGGTGCACTTGGTGGCGGCTGGTCTGTCGGTCGCTCGGGGTCGCTGGGGCGCTCGTGGGCCCATCTCTGTCTGACGGAGTAGCTTGAGTGCCTCTTCCTCGTCTGGTTGGCTGGGGCCCATCTCTTCCTGATGGACGGCCTCGGCCCTCGTTTTGGGGAAGGTCTTCGTGGTCCGCTTGAATGCAACGGCCTCGTTGAAGACGCTCTGGAGGGTAAGCTCTTCCCTTGCGAAGAGCTTCTGTTGCAGTCTTTCGTCACTCAGGCCCCGCGCAAAACGGTCCCTCAGGGTCTCTTCCAGCTCTTCGTAGCTGCAGTTGCCCACGATTTGGCAGAGGGCGGCCAGGTAGTCTGCTGCCGATTCTCCCACCTCTTGATCCCTCTTGTGGAAGAGGAACCTGCGGGCAACGAGTGAGGGTTGGGGCAAGAAGTGCCCGGTGAAGAGTCTGATTATCTCCTCGTAGGTCTTCTCCGTGATCCTCGCGGGGGTCGAGAGACCCTTTGCGATCTTGGCCTCTCCGCAGACACTCAGGAGGACGTCCCTCTTCAGGCTGTCCTCCGTTATCCGGTTCTCTCGCAGGTAGCACGTGACCCGCTCTGTGTAGGTCTCCCACCTCTCCGGGATAGTGGGGTTGAATTCTTCGAGCCGGCCCGTGGTTCCGCTCTGGTTAGCCATGGTGGCTGCGGCGGTGGGCACGTCGGTCTACAACCGTTTGCCTTCGACGTGTCCGGCCGGATCTGCTAAGCCCCTCTAGAATGGGCTAGCTAGAATCCCATCCTTGTCGCCACTGTAATGTACTCAGAACCGAGATGGTTTGAAGGCAACATAGTTTATTCAGTAGCACATTACAAGAGAGGGAACACGCGGGCCGGGCCCCGCTTATATACAGTACCCGGAACAACCCCCCTCCTCCAACCAGGCCAATCCTGGTCGGTCAAACTTCCCGCCACAGATCTTGATGGGCGAGGTGAATGGCGAGCTCCATCCGGGGACCCAGGGGGGCGCCTTTAGTAGCGATCGCCTTGCGGCCGGGTAACATGTTCAATACATAACAGTATGGGAGTGGGACAGGAGGCACATGTGCACATTTGGACTTGATTTGTTAATCCATCCCTGTGTCTACTTAAAATGCTGGTCTGGACCAAGCCAAAGTTTGACAATCTGGCAGAGAGCTATAATTCCTCATGTGCCATCGTCAGAGTCTCTGCGGAGGGCCTGCGTTGTGCAGGTATGCATTGTGCCCGGCTTCTACTTTGAAGAATCTCTCATTAATTAAGGTTAAGTTCAGTTTTGAGGTTGTTAACTTGACTTCAGAGAAATTTCATCTTGTTCCTTGGGGTACAGCATCCCTTGCTGCAGAATGGATCTCACCACACTGACTGAAGTGCCAGAGCTTCTTGGTAAGATGCCACTGAGGTAATTTTGTGCAGAATGTGGGATGAGCAGGCCTCATTTTGAGCAGAAGCGGAGCTCTGGAACCTCTAAAAAATTTTTGTGTTCTTTCTTTTTTACCTTCCCCCTACCCCCCAAATACTTGTTTCTGGAATCCATTGTTCAACACCCCTGTGAGAACTTTGCTGAACTAAAATTTGACAAACTTTCTAGTATTCTTTCCCCACAAAAAATGGGAAAATAACCAAAACATATAAAGTAGCAGATGGAAATCATCATCATGCCACTGTGGCCACATTGGAGAAAGTAATTTAAAAAGTATGATGAGAATAAGGCTTTATTATGATAATTATAATTCAAGAAGCATTTGAAGGTAGATGCTGAGCTGATATAATGTAGCACACCTTCCAGTGATGTCAGGAGTGTGCGGCATGTGCAAATGAGTTATGCTAATGAGCTCCGGAAACTCTTTTTCTATGAAATGACCCCTGATTATCAGTATTGTAAATGGAGAACTTCTGGAGCAATGCAAGCAATAACTGATTTCCAGTCTCACATGCCTCATTCTCCCTTTTTTGTTATTGTTCTCCCTACTGCCACCTCAACGTACTGACACAGTTTCCCTAGGAATGACTCTGTTAAGTGGGAAGAGCAGGCCCATTTCCTAGCAGCCTGCAAGAGCAGAGCATTGCCCCTAGGGATGGTGCTGATGAGGAGGTCCATACTGAACACAAATTTACCTCACACGAGTCCATTGTATTTGTCCTTCTTTCTGCAAGCCTCAGTGGGAATGAGTTAAATTTTAAGGGTGAGGAAGTGAGATGGATTAGTGCCCACAACACTGGTTAACATAAGAACATAAGAGAAGCCATGTTAGATCAGGCCAATGGCCCATCCAGTCCAACATTCTGTGTCACACAGCGGCCAAATATATATATATATATATACACACACACACACACTGTGGCTAATAGCCACTGATGGACCTCTGCTCCATATTTTTATCTAACCCCTTCTTGAAGGTGACTATGCTTGTGGACGCCATCACCTCCTGTGGCAGTGAATTCCACATGTTAATCACCCTTTGGGTGAAGAAGTACTTCCTTTTATCCGTTTTAACCTGTCTGGTTTTGTGACTTGTTTTTGAATTTGTTGCATTATTGCTGCTCAGAACTGCTGTTGATGTCCCAGGTGGAAGATATTTTCAGCCCAATAGGTCTCCACAAATGGCCCTTAGTCTTCTACCTGTCTAGGAGAGAGTTCACCTGTCCAGAAGGAAAGAATTTAACAGATGTTAAAAATCTTGATCCTTCCTTTTAAAACCTCTACTTTTGTGCATCAGTTTCTGAGGTATTCACTACTTTAAGGGGACATTTGTTCTTCCCTCCCCCCCTCAATGCCTCTTGCCCCAACTGTGGGTAGTAGGCACAGCTGACCATAGTGGCCTGCCAGCACAAAACCTGTTTCAGCGAATGCCACATGGCAGCTGCCCTACACTGGCATTTGCTCAGTGGATAGGGAGGGATTAGAACAACCCAGCATTAGTTTCCCTAGCAGATGGCATTTCTAAAACCTATGAACTAATTTTGTGTGTGTGCTTGAAGAAGAGAGCCCAAGGGTTGTGATTGCAGGAAGCAGCAAGCACAAGAGCTGTGAGGAGAGAGCATAACTAGCACGGAACCAAAGCTGTGTCAGTAAACCTGGGAGCAGAGGAGGGGAGGCACATTAAGTTTGGAGGGGGGGGGGCGGGGCGAAGATCAGGACTGAGGAGCATCTGCTACTCTTTGTCCCCCAACTCATTTAGCAGTGATTAATCTCCTGCTACCCAGTGCTTGCCATCAAGGAGATGGGGAGGTGGGGACACATCTGCTTCTGACTGCAGCCAACCTGTTCCTTGGCAAGTGTCCCAATGACCTAGACCTTTGTATGTAGTGCTGGGGGTGGCAAGACCAAACTGGCCAATGTTGAGCAGAGCCACATGCAGTAGTTCATGCAGTCAAATGAAGCTAAGCAGAAAGAAATAACAAGATTTATATTAATGAGCCTCAATCTAACCCTCATGAGTCCTATGTACTTCAAACTAGAGATTACACAGAGCAGGTAAGAGCCAGGCCAATTCTTCAGTGACTTTATACGCATAGGAAAAGAGTGTCAGTCAATGGGTGTTGCCACTCACCTAGCAGAGACTAGACTTTTAGTTTGGAGCTTGATCCCCTCTGCTTGTTGTCGACCCCAGCACCTCCCAATGCATACCAGAAGGCAGTAGTTTTCTTCGTCAGGTGAGAGGCTTTGTATGATTCTTCTAAGCAAGTATAGTCTTCATATTTTATAAGCAGCCAAACATTATTTCTGCTATCTTCTTGCAAACCTCACTCTGAATCCTAATCCCCCCTGAATTCTCCTGCCTTTTTTCTATTTCATTGTGGATTCAGACCTGGTTGTGGGATGGAGACAGCTTTGGCTGCACTAGTGGGTGATTTCTAAAGCTGGGTTTTATGTATGTGAATTCAAGTGAGAACTGAATTGGGTGTTCCTGCCTGGCTCATTTGAGCTTGGGGACTTGGGAACAATGGGCAGCAGGATCCTAATCCCTGCTGTCCTGCTCCAATCACGGGCCACTGCTGGTTTGAATGGACCAATAGAGTGCTTGTGCCCTGACGTGTGTGTATATATAGTTGGCCCCGTTGACCCAGTCTTCAGTCCTAGGCTTAGCCTTTACTATGCTGAAATCAATAAAGAGCTAATGTTTCACTAGCACCTCACCTCATTGATCCACAGAACCCACTATATTATACTGGGTCAGTATAATATTCTTGCTTCAAGAAAGAATACTTCATGAGCCACAAGACGACCCACACGGGAGAGAAGCCCTTCAGATGCCTTGAGTGTGGGAGAAATTTTAATCACGTTGGTCCAGCCTTAGACACTGCAAGGCATGCCATCTGTAAACTATTTTTCAAGTGTGACCCCCATCTGCAGATATCTAAATCCACAGATCAGGGCCACACTTACCCAAAACAGATTTTTCTACAAACTTGGAGGATTCCCTAGGTTTGTAGAAACATCTAGAATGTTAAAGGATTTGGGGCAGGGGGGCTTAAATCCCACCCAAATTAATACCATTTACCACACTAAGTTAGAGTATCAGGAGGGGGGCAGAAAGAGAGAGTGATGAGGTGGGGAGGAAGAAAGAAAGTGATGGGGAAGGTAGCAGAAAGATAGGGTGGGGGCAGAAAGTGTGACAGGCACAGGGGAGAGAATAAGAGAAGAGGTGGCAGGATGGAGAAAGAGTGAGAGGCAGAGAAGTAGGGGGAGAGGGAAGCAAATGAAGGTGGGGAAATGCTCCCACCCTGCAGGGTTCTTGCAGGTTCCCATTTGTATTATTATATCTGCTGGAAAAGAAGGTGGGACTTGCAGGTGTTGGTTTTGTATCATTTGTCCAGTTGGATGCAAAGAGTTTCTAGAGATGCAGATGCTTGCCTCATGATTTACCAGGTGCTCTTACTTATATTATTTACTATCTACATTAGGTCATCAAATTAGTTTTGGAATTGGGTTAAATTAATACAATGATGTAGTCTAGCTCTCTGCTTCTTTAGCTAAGGCAATAAATATGCCCGTCTCTGCCCTGAATGCCGTAGTCAAGCAGATGGAGGATGAGAACCTGAAGTTGCATCTGGACAAGAACGAGATGATACTGTCCAATGGAACTGATGTGCGAGATGGGACTGATTGGCCTATTGCAGATAAAATTAATTCAGGGGTGGCCAAACTTGCTTAATGTAAGAGCCACATAGAATAAATGTCAGATGTTTGAGAGCTACAAGACACGAATATCAGTTGTTAGAGAGCCACAAGACAGACAGACAGGAAGGGCGGGAGGGAGGGAGGCAAATAGATGGAGGAGAAGGAGGGAGAGAGGGAAAGAAAGCAACTTTAACTCCATATGCATTCTGCAAGCTGCCATCTGGCTTGACTTGGAGAAGTGATTTAAAGAGAGAAATGATGCCTTCTCCAAGCCAGCCGTTGGGGTGGTGCGGCCTTTGAAAGCCACACAATAAGTATGAAAGAGCCACGTGTGGTTCCCAAGCCACAGTTTGGCCACCCCAGATTAAGTTAACATTGTCTGAACAGCTAAAAAGTCTTGGGGTGCTTTTAGACTAATAACTTCTTGAGAAAAAGGTCCGGGGGTTGCACAAAGTGCCTTTTGCAATTACATCTGACAAAAAACTGCCTTCCCTTTTAGATTCAATCTATGCTGATTCATGCTATTTTTACTGCAAGGTTAGACTACTTCAATGTGCATTGTGTGGGTCAGCTCTTGATCACAATACAGAAGCCCTGTGGCAGCCCATTTATTAGAAGGTATAAGTTGGAGTGACCTCATGACACCAGAACTGGAACAATTTTACTGGCTATCAGTTTGCTTTTGGGACTAATATCAGGTGCTGATAGTACCTCTCAAATCCCCTGCAACATATCTGTAGGCTACAACTCCTGATATAAACCCGTGTGTCCACTGCTGAAAGCTTCCTGTTGGTTGCCTCTTCTGTCCATCTTACTTATTTGGCTTCTACAAAGGGCCAGACCTTCCCTTGTGCTACTCTGACTCTGTAGAATGCTGTCAATCAGGCTTCTACTTTTGTCAGTCAGGCTTCTACTTTTGTTCTTCAGTGATATTTAAGACTACTTTTTCTAAGGGATTTGTGCTGACGGTATGCTACACAGTTTTGGCTTTGGTTGTTATAAAATTAGGTTTCTTTGTGACTTGTTATGATTGTCATTTTTGCTGCATATTGGCATTGTGCTATAAGTCATCCTGGGTCCTGTTGGGGAAGGATGGCATATAATGTTTTTTAAAAATAAAAATAAATGTGTCTGCTGTTTCTCAGAATGTTACAGTTCCCATGACCTCCTTAGCATGCTCTACAGGCTCTATGTAATCAATTAGTTAGTCAGTCAATAATAAGATATTGGCTTGTCTGCTACTTTTGGCTTTGTGCTAGAATATAAAAGTTAATGCCTTGGACGATTCTTTGCAGTCACATTCAACCATGAAATGAAAAATAGCAGTGAAAGCCAAATCAGCCTAGATGACATGATTGTGAGTTCACTCTTTTCCTGCTCCAAAGGACCCCCCTCCCCCCAGGTCTATGAGGAAAATTGCTTTTATGGTCTCTCCCATCCATCCGTGCTGTACACTTGCTTTTCCAACATCTGTACAGCTAGAAGGGTTGCAAACAAAGTTAGAATAGACAACACTTGGGGTAAAAAACAGGTGCATGGTATCTTCTTTCTAGCCCCTGCTCAGGGTGGGGGCATGCTAGGCTTGCCAGTCCCCAGGTCCCAGCGGGGTTTCTCCCTCTTTCCCAGGCTGCTTCCTGCTCCCAGTCAGCCGGCTGGTGGGGGAAGCCCCGCCCCCACAACCACCATGTGTCGTTCCACCTCGAGAGGCTTCAGACTCCTCTTGGAAAGGCTTCCTCTTGGGAAGGTGTGTCTGTGTTTAAGGCTGAATGGGGGTGGGGGAAGCAGTCAGAAGAACATGGCTGCTCCCAGTGGCTGTGAAGGCAGCCCAGAGACCCTCCGTTGGTTGCACAATCTTTTCAGAGGTCGTTTGCATAGGGAAGGTAAACTTGAACCTTTAGTTGCTCTGTGTTACTTTGAAGAAGTTGGAAGTTCAGCAACTCCTGAGTAGAGATGCCAACCCCCCGCTTCAGAGTCATCAGAAACGGGGCCGGGGGTGTAGAAGGAAATGTCTGCTGGGCACTTCATTATTCTCTATGGAGATCGATTCTCATAGGGTATTCTGGACAATTGATCTGGAGGTATCTGGGGCTCTGGAGGGGCTGATTTTTGAGGTAGAGGCAGACTCTCCTCAAAATGCTCTCCAAGTTTCAAAAAGATTGGACCAGGGGGTCGAATTCTATGAGCCCCGAAAGAGGGTGCCCCTATCCTTCATTATTTCTAATGTAGGGAAGGCATTTAAAAGGTGTGCTGTTCCTTTAAATGTGATGGCCAGAACTTCCTTTGGAGTTCAAACTTTGCTTATGGCTCCACCCCCAAAGTCCCCAGATATTTCTTGAATTGAACTTGGCAACCATAGGGTATGGTGCTACCTGAGGGAGAGTGCACAGCCTTTATCTTTCTCCTCTGTCCCAGAAAACTCTCTCTGCTTCTAAGTCTTTGACCAACTCAGTGGTTTTCTTCAAACTTCCTATCTTTCTTGGCTGAGCATGGCAGAGAATTCTAGGTCATGTTTGATGGTGCATGCTCAAATCATTGGCCCAGCTTATTAGGCCTCGCTGTAGCATTGTTTGACTGAACTGCCATCTGTCAAAAAAGCTTGCCCACTATCACTGATATTCTCAGTGAGAAATCTGTGCTCGAAACTCAATACGTTTCTAAGGAACTTCAAGACTTCCTGAAATATGGCTTGAATACTATTGGATTAATTTATATTCTGAACAAATTGGATGTCACCTGAGGTTTATAAAGACTGGTGCCATGGTTACAGTGCTGAATTATGACTGGGAAGGTATGGGTTTAAAGCCCCACTGTGTCATTGAGATCACTGGGTGATTTCGCTGACTCTCTCTCCCTCTTTCAGCCTAACCTACTACACAGTATGTCTGTGAGGATAATGTGGAGGGGCAGAATTGTGTGTACCATACTCAGCTCCCTGGAGAGATACTTAGTAGTGTTTGTTTTAACATCTTGTCAATTTTAAACATTCTGCAAAGTTCTGTCTTCTCTCCTGAACATGATTGTGATAGGGATTGAGCATATCAATACAAAAGAAACAAAATATTCTGATACACTGTTCTAAAAGAGAAATACATTCTAGTTTGCCATTAGAAAAAAAGTTACCTTAAAATATAGTGGGAGGTAGGTTAGTATATGCAAAGTGATAAAAAGCCCATATCCCTTATTTGAGTATATTAATACAACCGCCCCCCCCCCCCAAAAAAAAACAACATTCTAAAAGAGAAATACATTGGAATACTGTGAATGTATAGCTATACTCAGTGAGAGTTGGTTTAGCATATGTAATGAGATAAAAAACCAATATCCCTGTTCCGTCCTGGGGAGGTGGTTGTCCCAAGTTTCATAATAATTTGTAATTCAGCAATTTCTCTCTCCATTCTGTTCTTGAAGTTCCTTTGCAGTAAAACAGCATTGAATGCTCTGGAAGGTTAAAGTGTTCTCCGACTGGTTTCTCAGTTCTGTAATTCCTGATGTCAGATTTGTGTCCATTTATCCTTTGGCGCAGGGTTTGTCCTGTTTTCCCTATGTAGAGAACTGTAGGGCATTGTTGGCATTTAATGGCATATATAATGTTGGAAGATGAACAAGTGAATGAGCCTGAGATGGTGTAGTTAATGTTGCTGGGTCCAGTGATTGTGTTGTCTGGGTGTATGTGGCAGCAAAGTTTCTCTTTTAGAACAGTGTATCAGAATATTTTGGGTTTTTTTGTATTGATATGCTCAAATAAGGGATATGAGCTGTTTATCTCATTACATGTACTGGCCCATCTCCCACTATATTTCAATGTACCCTTTCTTCCTAATGGCAAACTAGAATGTATTTCTCTTTTAGAACAGTGTATCAGAATATTTTGGTTTTTTGTATTGACATACTCAAATAGGGATATTGGCTGGCTATTTTATTACAGGGACCCATCTTCCACTATATTCTAATATTTTTTCATACGGGAGGATTGCTCCTTCAGGAGACTTCCGCCACCAGAGATCAAGGGCGTGGAGTGTGTGGGCCTAGTGTGGGACGCTGGGGAAAGTTTGGCAATCTGGCTGGTGTACCGTCTGCCTAACGCACCGGCCAGTGCCTTACCGTCCCTGATGGAGGCTGTGGCAGGCTGGGCATTGGAGCACCCTCGACTTATAGTCTTGGGCGACTTCAATGTCCATGCCGAGGACGCGGCTTCCACTCAGGCGATGGACCTAGTGCTTTCCATGGCAGCACTGGGACTTTCCCAATATATAACAGCACCCACGCACCAGGCTGGGCACACACTAGACCTGATCTTTGCGGCGGGAGTAGTGGTGGATCAGATATCTGCCGAGGCAGTGCCATGGTCTGACCACCAGGCCTTGAAGGCTTGTGTGAACATGCCGCCCCTATCCCGTTTAGGCGGTGAGCAAGTTTTAGCTCGCCCGCGTAGCCAGATGGACCCGTTGCAGCTTCAAATGGCCATGCGGGATCCCTGGCCCTCTGGCAATTCGCTGGATGAGCTAGTGGAGATCTGGAATGACCAGCTCTCCACGGCCATCGACGAAATCACTCCCCGACGTCCTCTTCATCCTCGATCACGATCCGCTCCATGGTATACCCTGGAGCTGCGATCAATGAAATGGCGATTAAGACGACTAGAGAGACAATGGCGTCACACTCGTGACGAAGCTACGAGAACATCATATAGGTCATTTATGCGGACCTATGAGATGGCAGTTCAGGCCGCAAAGAAGGCTCACTTTGCATCCAGAATTGCATCTGCGACCTCGCGCCCAGCACAATTGTTTAGTATAATTCGGTCATTAACAAATTTGCCGCAGGGCAAACAAAATATTAGAGAATTGGAAATAGGCTGTGAGGCTTTTGCGAGTTTTTTCGCAGATAAGGTCTCGTCGCTCCGACGCGACTTACCCGCTATAATTGATACAGTAGAAGAACTTGAGGCACCAAGCGCGTCTTTTGGTCCAATTCTGGATTCTTTCACTCCACTCAACCTGGAGGAGGTCGACAGGATCCTTGTAGCTGTGTGCCCTACGACTTGTAGGTTGGATCCGTGCCCGTCTTGGCTTATAAAAGCAAGCCAGATGTGGCTGCGTGAACCACTACAAGGTATTGTCAACAGGTCCCTAGTAGAAGGGATCTTTCCCACGCCTTTTAAAGAGGCAGTGGTCTGCCCTCTCTTAAAAAAACCATCAGCGGACCCGGCCATATTGGCGAACTATCGGCCAGTGTCGAACCTTCCCTTTCTGGGTAAGGTTATAGAGCGGGCGGTGGCAATTCAGCTACAGGGGTTCCTGGAGGACACTTCCGCACTGGATCCATTCCAGTCCGGCTTTCGGCCAGGTCACGGGATGGAGACAGTTCTGGTCGCCCTCATAGATGACCTGATGCGACATCTGCATCAGGGCGGCTCAGCGGTGCTGTTGTTATTAGACCTGTCAGCCGCTTTCGATACGGTTGACCATCAGCTACTGACTAGCCGCCTTGCCGATGTGGGGATTCAGGGATCTGCTTCACAGTGGCTGACCTCTTTTCTCCAAGATCGGGGACAAAGGGTGGTGATCGGGGAGGAAGTATCCCAGAGGCACTCTCTTAGTTGTGGGGTGCCACAGGGAGAGGTCCTATCCCCGATGCTATTTAATATCTATATGTGCCCCCTTGCCCAGATTGTCAGGAGGTATGGACTGGGTTGTCATCAATATGCGGATGACACCCAGCTTTATCTATTGATGGGTGGCCGGTCCGACTGTACCCCGGAATATCTAGACCTGGCTTTACAAGCCGTGGCATCTTGGCTCAGACTGAGTCGACTGAAACTGAATCCGACAAAGACGGAGGTTCTCTACCTGAGTCCGGGTGGTCCAAGGGGAGAGATCCATCTGCCGACTCTTGATGGGGTGCCACTAACACCGGTCCCTAAGGTCAGGAGTTTAGGCATGCTCCTTGAGTCCTCCCTTACAATGGAGGCCCAGGTAGCAGCCACTGTTAGATCTGCCTTTTTTCATCTTCGGCGGGTGCAGCAGCTGGCTCCTTTCCTGGAGCACAACGATTTAGCGATGGTAATCCATGCTACGGTCACCTTTTTTCATCTTAGGCGGGTGCAGCAGCTGGCTCCTTTCCTGGAGCACAACGATTTAGCGATGGTAATCCATGCTACGGTCACCTCAAGAATAGATCACTGTAATGCTCTCTACATGGGGCTACCCTTGACACAAACCTGGAGACTACAGCTAGTGCAGAATGCTGCGGCATGATGGGAGCACATTCAGCCAGTGCTGAAAGAGCTGCACTGGCTACCTGTTGTGTTCCGAGTTCGCTTCAAGGTGTTGGTATTGACCTTTAAAGCCCTTTATGGTCAGGGACCTGCATATCTACGGGACCGCCTTTCTCCATATATCCCCCAGAGAGCACTGCGTTCAAGGGCAAAAAACCTACTCTCTGCCCCCGGACCAAAAGAAGCCAGGTTATGCGTGACAAGATCTAGGGCTTTTTCGGTGGCAGCACCAGAGCTTTGGAATGCCCTTCCAGAAGCCATACGGGCCCTGCGGGATCTGTCTGCATTCCGCAGGGCCTGTAAGACCAAATTGTTCAAGCAGGCCTTCGATGCTTGACGAAAAGACAGCTGCCACCGGACATCACACAGAATGCCGGTGATCACTGCTTGGAATTTTAATGCCGCTTATAATGTATGGATTCAGCAATATATAATGGTTTTAAAAATTGTAATATGTTTTTAAACTGGAAAATGTAAATTATGGTTTTATATATTTTATTGGTTTAACTGTGTAGATATGATACTGTGAGCCGCCCTGAGTCCGCTTGAGGAGAGGGTGGGATATAAGTCAAATGTAATAAATAAATAAATAAATAAATAAATAAAGTATTCTTTTCTTCTAATGGCAAACTATAATGTTGCTATAACTTCTTGAGATACTAATGCCCTCCATTTAAACCCACAACTAAGAAGCCAGAATGTCACCCAGATTTATGGCACCAGACCCAGATTTCTGGCACCAGACCTATGACATGCCTGCTTTTTATCACCCTCCACTGCTGTTACAGCCCAGTTAACTATACTAAACAAACAAACACAGACCCCCAATCTGTGATTCTTTTAATCTGCTAAAAACATTCCCATGACTCTACATACCAACTCACTGCCCACTTTCTCTATATTTAAAGATGGCTTGCTATTCCATTTTGTCTGATGAAGTCTGCTTAAGAGCATACGGAAGCTTACGTTATGAATAAAACTTAGTTGGTCTTAAAGGTGCAACTTGTCTACTGACTTGTTCTATTGCTTCAGACCAACACGGCTGCCCACTTGGATCCTTCTATGTGCATGCTGTAGTAGCCTCAATCTAACTGGGTCTCTGCACATCCGGTAACTGAATTCCCGCCTCAGATATCTAGACATATGGCTGTTGACAGTCCATGTATCTGCTATGGCAGGAGTCCTCCCACTGAACAGCCTCTTAACTGCAGCCTCTTAACTGGGCAGTGTAGAAAAATGTGGAGGAGTCTTTCCACTGATGGTGCAATATCACTTTTGATAAAAACTCACCACATTGGCATGGCAATGTAGGATTCCACAAAACTCTATGGTAAAACATCCTCTATGGAGAATGTCATTCTTCCCCTCCCTTCCACTGATTGTCAGTCACACAGTCAATGGCTGACAACCTTACAACATGTACTTTGTATCATGTGAATCAAAGTCTTTGAGTTTGTTCTAATTTATGAATAGTGCTCGTTAAAAATACTGGTCTGCCAATTGTCTAGTGCTAGGCTAGTTCTAAATCATCTTGTCTTCTGTAGGTGTCCATTTCCTGCCTGCCACTGTTTGATTTTCATAGTCTGAGGATCATGTCTGGAATGCCCAAATTAAAAGGCCATTTACCTTGTTTTTTGTTTTTTTTAAAAGAAGAAGAATTGCATTTTTTACTCTACCCTTCTCTCTTAATCAGAGACTCAGAGCAATTTACAATCTCTTTTATCTTCTCCCCCTACAACAGACACCTCGTGAGGTGGGTGG
Source organism: Heteronotia binoei (assembly GCF_032191835.1). Lineage (NCBI taxonomy): Eukaryota > Metazoa > Chordata > Lepidosauria > Squamata > Gekkonidae > Heteronotia > Heteronotia binoei. The sequence continues at coordinate 169,068,478 of NC_083227.1, read as the reverse complement.
GGCTGAGAGGGCTCTCACAGCAGCTGCCCTTTCGAGGACAACTTCTGTGATAGCTATGGCTAACCCAAGGCCATCCCAGCAGGTGCAAGTGGAGGAGTGTGGAATAAAACATATTTTATTAAGTTTTTCCCAATTTACTATAAAGTAGACTCTTAGAATAATTCAGCAACAAATGCATGTACAAGGTTGTGATCAGAGGCCGTTAGTACATAACCTCATAAGTGAAAAGTTCAAAAATCATACGCACTTTAGTGTTTATACAGTCTCTTATAAGTCACTTACTTAACAACATTGACAATGTCATTGCTACCCTAGTTGCAGTGATGTTACCATTTCAGGTATCTCTTTTTGAAGAATATGATATTCCAGAATCGGGTACCAAATAGTATAGAAATCCGAATCCTCTAATTCTGTATCTGTTTTTGTCATATCTGTTCGTTTATCCATAATATAAAGATGCCAGAGTTTCGTATACCATTGTGTTAAATTTGGAGCCATTGTTTGTTTCCGTTGTGCTGCTATTGTTATTTTAGCCGCAAATGTTAATGGCTATTCTCTTAGACATTACTGCAGTCAGTTTTAGATTATTTCTATAATTTAACAAAACAGTTTCTGGCAACAAAGGTACACTTATGCCCACAATGCATTTTATCTTATCAATTACATTTTCCCAATATGAATAAATTTTCGGGCACCATATATATGTGTGTATATGTTCCTGGGTGTGAGCATTGTTTCCAATATAGCAGTGAGAGATCTCTATTGCTGTAAACCATTGACCTTGTTGTGAGGAAAATGCCAAGAAGTCAATTGGTTGTATCCAATGGAGGATAATGCAAATGGAAAAAGGTATCAGCAGTGCTCCTGGAAAAGCTTAGCAAATAATTTTGGAAAGAAAAAAAAGAAAATCTCTGTTCGGTACTAAAAACCTTCCTGCTCTTCAATAGAGGACTGGTGGTATCTGTCTCCTATGCAATGTAGGAAAGCCCATTAAGCTGAACATAGAAAGAGATAGAAAACATTAAAATGGCCTCGTATCCAGAATGTTGGTTCATATCATATGTCCATTTTAAAACAAATCAGGCGAAACTTTCAAAGGATTTCAGAGGAAATATTTCCCTATATATTTTAGTTTAGCAAGGATACAAGAGGTTGAAGATTAATAGCATGGTATGAGTTAATCTATTTTTCTTTACAAATGTAAACCTCTGAATAAATAAGTACACATCCTCCACCTTCTTTCCCAAACTTGTGTATGAAAGTTGGCAGGGACTGAGGTCTTTACAAGGCCCTGTTACCTGTCCAATACTTCATGATGGATGTTTAATATTAATGTTCCCAAATCCAGCCACTATGTGATCAGAAAGCTGTTGCACTCATTGGTTTTCCAGTATAGCAAAGCATATCCCTGATCATTCACATATTACATGCTTTTCAAAATTGCTTTCGCATAATTGAAATCTCCCATGACCATCATGTCCCATCTCTCTGAGAACTCTGTAATCTGTTCTATGAGAGTCTCATCCAGGGGAAAAGGCGCTCAGCATGAAAAAAACAGAATACATGATAAGGAAAGGGAGCCTAGGACTGGCAAAGGGATAGTAAATAAAGACCTAGCGTCTTTAAATGAAACTAAGTCCTTTGGGCCAGATGAACTGCATCCAAGGGTACTAAAAGAACCTGGATCTAATTTCTGAGTCTTTGGCCATTATTTTTTAGCATTCTTGTTGAACAGGTGAGGTGCTGGAAGATTGGAGTCTGGCAAGTGTTGTTTGCATCTTCAAAAAGGGGGGAAAGGAGGATCCAGGTAACTACCGACCCAGCTTGATGTCTATTCCTGGAAATATTTTAGAACAAATAATCAGTCAGTCCTCGAGCATTTAGAAAAAATGGCTGTGATTACCAAGGACCAGCATGAGTTTCTCAAGAATAAGTCATACCAGACTAACCTTATCTTTTTTTTTTTGAGAAAGTTACTACCTTGCTAGATCAGGGGAATGCTGTAGACATAGTTTCTCTTGACTTCAGTAAGGCTTTTAAAGAAGAAGAAGAATTGCAGATTTATACCCCGCCCTTCTCTCTGAATCAGAGACTCAGAGCGGCTTACAATCTCCTTTATCTTCTCCCCCCACAACAGACACCCTGTGAGGTGGGTGGGGCTGAGAGGGCTCTCACAGCAGCTGCCCATTCAAGGACAACCTCTGCGATAGCTATGGCTAACCCAAGGCAATTCCAGCAGGTGCAAGTGGAGGAGTGGGGAATCAAACCCAGTTCTCCAAGATAAGAGTCCATGCACTTAACCACTACACCCAACTGGCTTTTGAAAAGGTTCCACATCATATTCTTGTTGAGAAATTGGTAAAATGTGGTTTGGATCCTATTATTGTTTGGTGGATATAATAATAATAATAATAATATAATAATAAATTTTATTTCTACCCCGCCCTCCCCGCAAAGCGGCTCAGGGCGGCTAACAGTAAGTAATGTATTAACATAAATAGTAAAACATTAGATTAGCAATTAAAATTACACATATAAAAACCCGTTAATTCAGTTAAAATACTTAATTTACAATTACATTCTATATATATCTGGCAGTAATAGCTGTTCTGGCGCTGATTCTGCCAGTTTAAATGGTGTTAAAGATGGCGGTTCTTCGTTCATTGCAACTAATAATAATAATAATTAGTTTATGTAGATATGTAACTGTCAGACACTGGAAAGCTTTCATGTTATGATATGATGCTGTGTTCAAACTGCAATGAGTTGCTTGACCTAACTGACTCCATTTTCTAACATTTGCTACTCACCCCAAATAGAAACCTTGCATATCAAAGTAGAAGTGAAGCTGTTACTAACCCCACTGTGAATTCCTGTCCTTTGTCCTAACAAAGGCAACAACCTTTTGAAGATAAAATGCCTCAGGGGCAGCCAGCAGAGCTGTTCCTGTGAGAATGGGAACCACAACAAGATAAGGGAAAGCAAACGTGTGAAATGTATCACTGTAGTGTGGGAATGTAGATTTGTTTAGAAAACCTTTGATGTGCTCCTAGTTAAAAAAATCTATGCTCCAAAGAAAGAGTATCAGT